>NW_026087411.1:25687910-26057910 GCF_022539395.1 Myiozetetes cayanensis | reverse complement strand
CAATTAGACATTCACCTCCTATTTATTTCAGTCCATTTCAGTGTTTAACCTATTTAAAAGTTGCAAGCTTTTTATTAAAATGTAAATGCTAGTGTGCTGTATACTTACAGGCAGCTAACAACAACAAGAAAAGACTCTCATAAATTAGATTTCTATGAATGAAAAGGGTAAACAGGAGGTGCTTCTGCAAAACTCTTCTAGACATGCAGAGATAAAGGATGGCTCTACCACACAAAATAATCAGATACAAAAATAGCTGTTCAGAAACAGCACACCTAAGGAGTACTTTAATCAAACATTTAGGTTACCTGCCAAAAGGACCATGATCTCTTCAAAATGCAACGCGGATTAAAGTGTTATCTAACACGAGCAGAAAACTAACCTTGGAGTGGAAGTTCGAAATGTGTTCATCATAATTTTCATGTCTTTGGATAGAGAAACCAGCTTTTTCAGCTAGATTGCAAAACTGGTTTAAAGTATTCCCTCGGAGTGGAGCAAATACCATTGCTTTTCCCTGGAACATTAAAAAGAGAATTTATACATTTTAAAAACTGGAAGAGAACCAGATATAACATACACCTGACTAAGCTTTTAATATGCTTAAGCTGGAAAAGTCAATTGTTCTCTTGGTAAAATACTAAAATACGGTAACACAGTAATTGTTCAAAATATGCAAGATTTCTGTGATTAAACAAACGTAATCTAGAAAGTAATAAATAAATATTTTCTTTAGAAAATTCCCAACTGCCATACATCTGCCTTTTTTCATATAATAATGATGTCTGTGGATTACCAAAATAAAACAGAAAAAGTATACAAAATACACACTCAGTGAAAAATCCATTTGTTAGCTCATGACCACGCAAAGACTGTAAATAATGATTTTCTTTTCTCTCTCACACATAGAAGACTACCTCCCATTCACTGTCAGTGGAATTACTACAATATAAAACAAGGCAAAATGGGAGGCCAATCAAACCTGATCATTAATTTTTCAAAGATATTTTAAACTACCTGAGCAGTGCAACTAAATTTGACCCTAAATTGGTAAACTGCATTTAAAGCAGGAATTAATGTTCTTGAATACTAATTCAGGTTCTTGCAAGATGATCAGGCCATTTATGATGCCGAGGCAACACATTATGGTCCATTACCTAATTTTTTGTTCATCCTTCTGTATTTAAGAAAACAAAAATGACTGTACCTTGGACTGATATATTTTAGACACTCCGTGCAAAGTACTTGCCCAAAACCTAACCTACTTGGTAGAACAACTCTCAGAATCTTATTTGTAAAAATAATTAATTCTAATTGGCTGAATTCTGTGTTCTGTCACATGGAAAGAAAAGTGGTTAAAGAGCTGTAAACAAAGGTTAATATCAGCCAACAGCATATCACACTGAGGGGAGCCACAAAGTTTACTGTGAGTTCCTGTATTTAACTTCTGTGTTAAAGAGAGCTAAGATTAATTTGTGAGGTGCTGTAATCAACCGAAGAGACAAAAAATGTTTTTAGGGAACTAAAAAAGTTATAAAAGGATCAGATGCTGTAGAAGTATATTTAGCTTGAGAAAACGTAATCTCTATAGCACAGGAAAAGGGTGATCAGTACAGAGAATTTCAACAGGAATTCAGGAAAGTTACAACACTGACACAGATACTTAGTGAGAAGAACAGGAAACAAATCTGTGTCTTACACATACATATGTACACCAAAACAATGCACAGTGAAACAGCAATAAAAACGCTACATCAATACATATCGTACCAATGTGTACTTAAAAGATTCCAACCATTAATACCACAGCACTGTATTTATTCTCACAACATCTCTCTGTGAGATAGGGAAGTACTGTTATCCTCATCTTTCTCATGGGAAATTTAAGCACAAAGGAGATTTAGGCCAATACCTAAAGCAACTCAACTTCTGTTCATTTATGTAGCTGTAACTTTAATTCTGTGGCTAAATACGAGGTGCAAAGAGGTGTAACTCTTGTAGAAGGCACTGGAATTGCTTATGTAAATGCTAGCTCTGAATATAGGCTCAGCTCAGGATGAAAAACATCAAACACAGGAAATTCACATTCGGTTCCCTCATATCCTTGGCATGCTTTAATGTCATCAGACAAAAGTGGGCAGCAAAGGGAACCTTTAGCTGAGGAACCTCCTCCTCCTGCTGCCATCTCACACTCCCCAGAATGTTGTTCTGCAGAGACTCTTCCTGGCATAAGAAGGATGAGACTCCTCTGAGTCCCTCATCTTCATGATCACTGTAATGATCACGTGTCCCTCACCCAGGGCTTACTGACTACATGATTCACATGGGGACCTCAGACAGGACTAAACCTCGTGAAAGGGGGCTGCACAGCCTACACTGGCCACAGATCCAGCAGTTCTGATGAGGAAGCAATGCTCAGACAGCAGCACCCCTTCACTCCATTTGGAGTCAACAGTCCATGTGGTCATTCCTTCTCATGTTCTCTGTAGACTACTTCAAATTAAATTTGAAAGAGAAACACAGCAAAATAGAATGTAACACGGTATGAAATATCTCTTAAACTCAGAGAGAAAATCCTGAAATCTTGAAATAACTTCAGAAGAGGGGAATGGCCTGTTATGGAAATCACTACACAGTTACTTTTGGCCAGCTCCTTAGTTGGTGTAAAAACCCATTCATCTGATGACTTTAGTCTGCATCTAAAATACCTGAGGCTCTTGTTCTCACTGATAAAAACCAAGATATCATGATTAAAGTTTAATACCACAATAATCTCCTCAAAACTGGTAGGTACTGTGTTCAATTCTGCTCTATAATAATCTGGGTTTAAAGTACTTTTTTGTCAACTGCCTGATCTCCGTGATTCTGCTACCTGTTGTAGGGCTTCATTCACATTCCTAATTATAAAAAAAATGTGACTTTCATGGGTGTTTTTCATTTCTTGGTTGAGGTACAATAAAAAAATTAGACCAGTAACCTGGTTCTATTCTTCATTGAATACCCCAAGTTTAATTATCATTCAAAAGTGTCTCCCAGGATAATGTTTAAAGGGTGAGGTTGAAAGTTCAAAATGGCCTTTCCTCAGCTGGGAAAATACTTCCATTAAACTTGGGAACACAACTCAGAGCAAAATGTCAGTTATAATAGTTTGAAGTGTCAGTAAAATGCTACAATAAGACAATGGGACAGACGTTCATATTTTGGATGTGACTATGACCAAGTTTACTCATCATCATCATTAAATGCAGTCTTATTTGCTGGTACTAATCACAGCTCAATAGCATCCCGATGACTTCATTGGGATTTTGAATGGATAGGCCTCAGAAGAATCAAAGCCTTGATAAAAAATGGTCTTAATTAGGAAAATATGCAAATAAGCAAATGCTTATTCTGAGATTGAAATTAAAAGTATATTTTAATGACATAAAAAATAAATGTTGGCAAATCAATTCAAGTAGCTTGAGAGAAATAAAATATAGCCATTCAAGCTAAATTTGTTTGATGTAAAATTTCTATGTCTAATTCTTTGAATTGGTTTACAGGTGACATCTGCCTCTGTGACAAAATATAGCCATTCAAGCTAAATTTGTTTGATGTAAAATTTCTATGTCTAATTCTTTGAATTGGTTTACAGGTGACATCTGCCTCTGTGACAAATTCAGATAGAAATTTCAGCCCTCAGTAACTCTGTGAACTGCTTATTTCTGCCTCTGCGAATTTTTGGTCCTGTCTTCCTATGCCAATACAACTGGCCATGGGGTCAATACCATGAATCAGATGACTGAAATGACCAGTCTTGTGTCAAGAAAACCAAAACATTACCCAAAATACAACATTCCATGCCATAAGGATTCTAATAGCCACAAATAACATCCTTAACGAAAAAGGAAATACCACAGATGAATTTTAAACTAACAGTAAGCATAGATTATGTGTTCTGAATTTCTTCTTCAAGACAGCTTTGCAAGGACACCTGTTATTTTCTGTTGACTCCACTTCTTCTTTTGGTATTGTTAGTTATTATTTTCCCCAGACTCTTCTAAACCAAAAAGGAAATGCAACTTCTAAATTTGATACAAAATAATTAATGTAGAAAAGTGAACTTAATCAAAAAAGCTTATGCCTTAGCTTAGGCCTAAACTAATGCCCATAAGCCATTTTTAATTATTGCAACTGGTAAATGAGTTCACTATTAATTTATTTTTCCTTTAGAAGCCAAAGTATAGTGCCATTTAGTAACGTGTCCTCTGGTGTTATCCTTAGATTTGTACAGGTTAACAAAAACAGTAAAATTGATAAATATTTTGTACTCATGACTGTATCTTCTTTTGGGATCTCAAATGAGTATACGCTTATATTTGGGTCTTTCAAACCACAAAAGCATATGTTTGAAGGCATCTCTGTTGAACATGTAATTTTGCACAAAAGAGCTCATTTGAGATGACTGTACTCCCAACTTCTACTCCACAGAATAGTTTGCTGTCCTCTTAGTTATGAATTACAGTAATTTGAAATAATAACTGGATATCCATCCATGTAGCCATTCATGAAGTGGATTAGGCAACTGAGTTTAGTTAAAAAGACAGTTTGGATAGCGGTCCAAAACTCTGCAACAGAAATTCCTGCAAGGAGCAAGAATTTCTTAAGTTAGTTTTGCTGATAAGAAATAGAAACTATGGCCTAAAATGCACAGCAAATAAATGCTATGCTATTAATACAGGCTATGCTATTAATTTCAATGTGCTGAAGCAAGCAAAACTAGGAAGACAGGCGAAAAAAGCCATCTGCCTTTACTCCTCTGTGTTCACAAAGACTGTAGCTCATACGCCCTGAAAAACAAAGGCTTGTAATGAATTTGAATAAGCTGACTGGAGTTAAAAAGTCAGGTCAGTTTTGGTTTAAAGTCAGGTTAACAATTCCTAAATTATTTACATTGTTGCCTAGATGGCAACACTGCTTAAAATTCAGGCCGACTTGCCTTTTAAATCAAATCTCTGGTGGGGCTAACCAGCCCAGCTAAAGAATGTGTGTGTCTGTGTATGCATATACAGAAATATGTGTATATGTGTTTTTGGCACTGTAGAGCACCAGACCACATTTAACTATAAGCAGGAGAGAAAGCAACTGACAGCTCTTCTCCCACTCCAGCTAGAGGCTCCAACCAGGCCACAGTTACCAGTGCACCTCTTCTACACTTTTCCTGCTGCTCATGCTTTTCTTCCTCAGTGTCCTTCCACAGAACCAGTACAGTGGCCTATGGGAATACCTGAAGAACCTGTTTCTGACTTGGATCTGGCCTGAAAATAAATATCTTTTTGTTTTTGTCTTTGGGTTTGGTTTTTTTTTTTTTTTAACTGGGATCAGCTTTGTGTTCCAGATCACCTGTGGTCCCAAAAATTATTACACTTGCACAGGTGTTGGTACATCATAAAAGTCAGAACGCGTCACTCTGGGCAAGAGCTGCTTAACCTCTCCTTACTGCCACTGACAGAAATATCTGGGTAACCTTTTCCTCAGGGTGTCTCCTGTCTTCCTGGCAGCCTTGCCCCACAGCTCATTAAAATAATTCAGTCTTAAGTAACTTGCCTTAGGTCACTCAGGAAAGTCTATGATAGAACCAAGAATAGAAACCTGATCACTCTAAGCAAAGAATGGGATTACTAACATTACTAAAATGACTCCGTTTCTTAAGCCTTTGCATGTTTGGGTCTTCTATTTCTTCTGCAGAGAAAATCTCTTGTACAAAAAGTACAATACAAATTTTAAATAAAGTTTGGAGAATGCATTGTTAGCAGGAAATACTTTTGTTTTGAAATGGAAAGTTTACTTTATTGGAAGATTTGGATGTTAACCATGTGAGATAAAATTCCTGTCTCAAATTCCTACTTAAAACAATTACTTCATGTTTTCTCCTTTTCTCATTTTGCTATATTCCAATTTTTTTGAGATTTGATATTATATATATATTTTATATATGCATATACCAGATTTTTTTGCCTGTTGGTTTCTCTGATTTAAACAGACTAACAGATTTAGATTGATAAAATATTTCCTGAGTGACACTCATGTAGAACATATAATCATTTTATGAAGAGCATAATTTCGCTATTTTCTAAGGTATAAAACATGTAAACACATAGCATACTCAATGAAAAAATATTTTAAGCCACAGCACATGTATAAGGGTTTTTTAATATTTTAAATAAACATAAATGAAAAGAAAAAATATTCTTTCAGAATAAATAAATACACAATGACAAAGGTTACAATTGAAGGGATTAAAAATGACAGAAGCCAACATAAAAACTTTCAATATTGTATTTTACTTTAATATGAAGACATTATTATCAAAGGAAAATACTTGAGAAACGCTTTGATAAAAATAATCTGACGCTATCTTTGAAGCGGTTTCATTTATTTTACTACCCACTGTGTTCCTTATCAGAAGGCCAAGTATAAGAAGTTTCCTAGTTTATGATTAGGAAAGAATCTGATAGATTAGAAGACTCAATTGAAGTTGGACATAATAAGTATTAAAGTATTACATGACATTAATCCTGCCATTCCATTACTCTCTCAATCATTGTGCACAGACTAATTATTCTGAAGCCAGTGTTCAGGAGAAAATAGAAACATACTTACACTGGGTTGGAGTAATCTCTTTATTGCATCAACAAGGCTAGCTCTGTACTGGTCCAGAAACAGGCTGACATTGAGAAGAGAACAGAATCCAGATTAAAATGGGTTTTCAATTCTAATGATACTAATGCAGATAAGTACAAGGCTAATTACATATGTTTACACAATGCTGTAAAAGAGAAACTGTGGTCTACATTTCTATCCAGTGCAGGCTCTTTTACATTAGAAATACATAAAACCAAATACAATCTAAACCAAAGCTAAATTATCAGCATGAAATAGCTCTTCATATAGCTGAAATTCACTGATCACACATGCTAGCTCTTAAAATAGTACTGTATCAGAAATGAGGATCAATATAAAAAGTTGGCATTTTACATATTTTTTTTATACAAGGGGGTGGGAGTTTTTTAAAGTGTTTTCTCTTGTATTTCAGGTGTTACTATTAAGGGTATTTTTTTTCCTTTTACTTTCACAGTTTTGGCGTTAATTCTTACTTAGTAAGCATATTTGTTATATTTATATATCTATCTCTATCTATCCCCATAAAGATTTACAGGATCTTACCTCCTCTCTCTCTCACTGTTCAAATACAATGGCCTAGATTGTACAGAGTTGTCATCTCTCAAGAGTGCAATCCTTCATCTCCAGCATGGGTCCCGCAAGGATAGCAGCAGAGTCAATTTTCCCATGCAATGTTGCCAACACGCTCAGCCCTATTTTGGTGTGATTACCTCATGATTTGAGGGGATAATTCATTCTTCATGCCCCTCAGTACCTTAATGTATATACTAATAGTGGCAACCAGGGTGCCAATCACTCTTGACTAGATATTTGTGGACATGTAGTTACTGTGGATGAGTGCATTTACAATGGTTAGTGAACAACCATCTGATAGCAACTGATGCCTTTCAGTCCTTACTACTGTGGGCTGCATTTATATTGGTGATTCAGATAAGAAACTCTATCAAGCAGGCCACAGATAACGCGATTTTTTTTTTCTTCTTTTTTTCTTCCCCCACATTTTCTCTGTAATAAAACTGCTTCCCAGCTTGTGTCAAGTTCAAGTTTAAGACTACATGGCATTTTGTCCATTCTCTATGTTTTTTTCCTATACTCCCCTTCCTTTTATTCTCAAACTTCTTTTCTGAAAAGATGCAGGTAATTTTTTTTTTCCAGGTTAGAATTTCTAAAAGAACATGAAGACTATATGGAAACTCTAAAGAGAAAAAAAGTAATCTACCAACCACAGGCCTCTCATCAAGAACAGAAGATGTGTAGATATTTAGGTAAGGACACTCCACAGCTACCAAGGAGGATATAATATTACATATCATAGAGTCAAGCAGCTGTTTAAGAGCTGTGAAGTTTTGCTACTCGGGAATAAAAAACCAAAAAAGTCTATCAGAAAACTTTAAGTTTCATCTGTAAAAACTGGCAGAACCTCACAATGTTGAGAAAATATGGTAGAATGGGTATCTACATACATCTTAAAGAACATTTAATAGAGAAGTATGACCTCCTGAATTTCTTCTCAGGAATATGAAGTACTAGCTATCAGCTTCTCTGATAGCCTGGCTCACAAGAAAATTTAAACTTGTGCATGATGGCTCCCCCTCAGTCTTGATTCATCCTACTGGAAGAACCCTATTGAAAAAATGTGTGTTAAATTTAATTCATTGAAAGAGCAGCTCTTATATCTGATGTCTCTTGGGTGTTTTAATGACATTCACCTCAGGTTGATCCCTATACAGATAGATGTCATGAGACTCTACTTCACTGGGAACTTAACAACCTGCAGAAAAAGTGGAATACATGAGTCCTCTCCCAAAAGAATAACTTAAAGTAATTAATTTTCTTCAACATCACCACAAGTACTCATACATTTAAGACTTCCTGGGATCCTGTGTAAACAGAAGTACATTCCAAACGAAAAGTGCATTTATACTATTTTTATTATTGAAAGTAGTGTAGTGGAAACACAATCTTGGGGCAGCTTACTAGTGTTAAAATCTCTTTTTCATGGACCTGAATACCATTCTCTCTTTTTACAATGAGATAGGGGCACAACTGCTGCTACCAATCTTGTTCCTTCACAATGAGAACTACAGGCCTTTGTCCACCAAAAACTGAGAACTGAGTGCCTGAGAACTTTAAAGGGTTACATGACCTGCTAGATTAGACAACTTCAATAATACCTTTTCTGTCCAACCCCAGCTGACATTTTAGTGGTATGGGAGGTAAACTCTTAGCCCTCTTACCTTAGGAAACCTAGATAACCTGAGACAGTTGTCCCAAGTTGTCCCTGCCCTCCAAAAGGCCTCTCCCTGGGAACATGACCTACTTAATCGAACACAGTTTGATATTGTGATTTCCAAACTGTTGCTCTGTGAGCCATGCACTCTGACCAGAAGGAGCAGAGAAGACTGGAAGCAATGCTAATGCAATGCAGTGACTCCAGGGAACATCTCTGTCCTCCACCTGAGTCAGGGGATGCTTTGAATGAGGAAAATCGTGAACAAGTCATTAGATAATCTATGCTGCAGACAGGAACAGCATAGGATTTGGCCCACGCAAGGGGATTTAGTCACGCAATTTCTCTTACCGGTAGAATTTGTATGACTAAATATTACCACAGCACACTGAAAATGTACCCCAAAGCATCCTTCAAAGCTCACAGCACACGCGTTCTGTGCGTGTAGCCTGCTCTAGGTGACCCTGCCTTGGCAGGGGCATTGGACTAGATGATCTCCAGAGGTCCCTTCCAACCCTAACAATTCTGTGATTCTGTGAACCACTGAGTAAAATTAAATAATGTATTGTTCCAAACCATTCATGCTCAGTTCTCACACCTCAGTTCAAATTTGGCTTAGCTTGCCATGTTTACACAGCGAGGACACTGTGAAAGCAGCAGCTCAGGACAGGAATAGCAAGGTTTTCTTGGGTCAGCAAGGAAGCTTTGAATCACAGCACTAGAGAGGTGAGAACACAGTTGATGATCTGGTCTTTGTTTAGGCAATGCTCTTAACCTGTGAAATCTTGATGAACAGGCAGGCAACCTTGTCACCTCTCTTCTCTTATTCTTTTTTTACATTTTAAATTACCATTAAAAAAAAAAAAGTTTATACCAAAACTGTACAGAAGTAATAACAGTAAGCCACAAGGAATCAAATAAAAAACCCAAGTAGATTCTCAGTTTGCTTCATGGTGATATTTGTTTCATGCTGAACATATCTTTCTTTTTGTGTGCTTTGCAATTGTTAAAAGAGATGGGTTTAGAGGTGTACTTCAGACACTATTAAATGTGTAGTGTCTAATGTGCAGAGCCATTTATCCTTTTGTTTGTCTTCAACTACATGGATGATATAAACTGAAAAAACCCCTTACTTCCATGTGGTCAGGTTCCAATGCACTTGAAAGTGTGTGCAAGAAATCAGGCCTAAAAGGAATAATAAGTTTAAATGGAAGAAGGACAGAGGCCTTACTGCATTCTGGCAAAAAGATCTCCTTATAATTAGTGAAATAAACTAATAGACACAAAATAACGTATTTTAAGGTATTTAAAGAATATTTTCAGTTCAGCTCTACATTCCTGGTGAAGCCACAACGCCCCATGACTTCAGCAAAAATCTCAGCAGTGAAAGTAATGTGGGATAGCTCCCCCTGGCCTCTGTCGTGTGAACACTTATGCATGTGCCAAACTTCAGGAACACAATCACTGTAAGTAAATAATAAATATTATGCATTTCCAACAATATGGGGGTATAAACCTTATACCACCTCCACATTAAATTATTTGTGAAAACTTGTTTTACAATAAAGTGAAAGATAAAGATTTTTTTATTGTCTCAGTCCTACTGGCTTTGACTCTCTCTTTGAACTAAAAAGATCAGAATTTTTTTCTCAATAAAGGGAAGTATATACACTATTTCAATAATCAGAAATTTGAGGCTCACAAGAGCCTTGGAAGAGTCTTTGTTTTGGCCTGTCCATAGAGGCATCTGTTATTTCTCCTCTTCTATTCATACTCACAATTCCAGAACCTGTAGGACTTTATATCCACAAGTGTAGGTCAAATGAAAGTAAAAAATTCTGGAAGCTCTCACCTGGCCCTAAAATTCCCCCTCAAAAATATGAGATGGGTGGATATACTTTAAAGATTCTGTTATTTCACTATTTTTTCACTGTATCCTCCTTTCAGGTGCAGCCTCACCAAGATTTTTTTTCCTTATTTTTATCTCATAGTTGACATTTTACAATTTTACAAATTATTTCGGACCTGCTGAACCATGAAACTATTTTTATTGTCAAAATCCTGAATGGTTAAATAATGGTTAGCTTTCACAGTTTGCCTCTTATTTATTTTATAATCTAGTTGAGCTACTAAATTTAGCTGTTAACTAATAGACTGTTTGTTCTGGGAAATAACTTATTTTCCACTCCTGTACACAAGGTTTATGAAAGTCTGACTGTAAATATATGAATATAAACATATCCCTGCTTGCTGTAATCATGTACATTTTTCCTTGAATCTCCATGTGGATTTGGAATATGTTTATGAATAGAGCTTGTTTTCATGTAAATGGGATCAAGCAGTACCACTGGTTAGCTATTCAGAGAATCAGACAATATCACCCTTGCTGGAAATACTTCAATAAAAATTTATCCATGTACCTAATATTTGAACTCCGATTTTTTGCTTTTTAGTTCTCTGTTCTAATCTCAGATTTTATTGACTGACAATGAGCTATATGATGGTGTTAAACTAAATGCAATCTATTCTATCTGTTTTTATCACTGCATACTTCAGGTTTCAGCCGAGGAGCTAGAAGAAAAGGGATTTTTTTTTTTTTCCCCTCTTCAATGGCAGCCCAAAAAATTCAGAGAGCAAAAATCCTGCCAACTGTTCTCAAACCGATTCTGTATCTCAGAAGAGAAGTACATGAAAATGAAAAGATGATTTGAGTTTGATAAAGCATGGAACATTTCTTTCCCCAGCCTTTTCATGTACCAGAAAATCTAGTGTCCATAACTAAAAGAATGATTTCTAAAAGAAACAAACAATGAAGGGATTTTCATGCTTATTAGACTATATATATATGGGCACCTGCAATAAGAAAATGCAGATAATTTGTGAATAAAATCACATACGTTAGACGAACCTGCACATTTCTATTTATTTTTTAGAAATCTATAAATATTTATACACTTACCTGCATCTTAAGTGCTTCAAAATAAATGTACAAAATGCAGGGATTGCAAATGCATTATGTATTTTACCTGTCATGTTTGATTCTTTGTTTCCTAAAGAAACTACACTATTTCCAAACAGACTGGGAGGAGTATTAGGCACCAATATTACTGAAAAAAACAACTTAAGTCTTGCTCCACTCTGCTGTACTCCCAGCACAAATAGGATGACATGGTGTGAGTATCAAGAATACAAGAGAAGGCACAGCCAGGTTGTTTTGATATTTGTGTGAAGAACAAATTTAACTCTAAATCTCTTGGCAAGACCTTGCTTCACCCACATAATCTGGAGAACATCCATATGTGAGCCTTGTCTAAGCCTCCGAGAAGACTGCTGTCCTCCTGCTCATGTCCGCCAGCACTCTGATCTGACTTTCATACTTAATCTGATCTAATCCTGTCCAGCATTAACTTCATCTGTGCAATGAAACCTGGAGTATCCATTCTAATATTTGGTGAGGAAGGCATTTACTAAATTACTTGCTGAAATCATATGGTGTTGTTTAGCTCCTTATTTTAATCAGATGATGCATCTCTGAGGCACATTATCAGCGATTAGTTAGAAACCCTTCTCTGTCCTTTTTGGGAACAAAGAACTTTTCAGAAATTAAATTCTAAGAGAAACGAAGCACTGTTGCATTCTGTCAACAAATAAGTATTAGAAAATGGCAAAAAGATCACTAAATACACTTTCTCCAGTGCTATACAAAACCAATAACTTTGGTAAGAAGAGTTTCCCTTAATATCAAAATATGAAAGGAAAAAAAAAAAGCTTTAGCTTTAGCTTTTTTTTTTATAAGAAGCCACTTAAAAAAGAACATTGTTTAAAAAGACAATAGACAGCTTCATACTTCCCTTTGCCTTTTCCTTTAACTATTTCTTAGTAAGGTACAGAAATTTGCTGAACTGAGCTGTCCTAGCAAGTCCCTTTTTTCAGAATTTGGTCTCTCACAACAGTTACATACCACAAAACATAAACAGCTCTTTTTTTGTTTTGGACATTTAAAGGGTCAAGAGCAAATATCCAAGAAGGGAAACAGATTTGTTTAAAAACATCTAGTCTGCTAAATAAAATTTGCACAGCTCTTTTTTTACACTGTCTACATCTCTATAACACAAACTATTAATAATGTACCATTTTTAAAGCTGGCATGCAGCAAATATAGCACAGCACAATCCCAAAAATGCAGTATCAGAAAAGGGTTGTGTCAATAATCAAATCTATTTGCATAAATTATTAAACAATACACCATAATGCAACATGTATCTACCTTTCATAAATTAAGAGCAGTACTCTGATTTTTCTTACTATGAATTATCTTATAGTTAACATGTGCCTGTATAAATAATATAAAGCCTATATCTACAAATATTGATGCCAAATTGATTTAAGGAACAGAATGTAGTGGTGGGGAAAAAGAGATTTGAAAATCTCTTTTTCCTTAGAAAGATATTCCAGGGAGCAAAAAATATATCCCCTTATATCAATAGTCAGATCTTTCCTAAGAAGTAAGCTAATTGAGCTGTTTGTGTTGATAAACTCCCTTTTCTCCAGACTGTTCCTCACTGAGCCATAATTATTTGCAATTTGCCTAAGTCGTCCATTTACTGATACGTCAAGCATGAAACAGAGGCAATTCCAGAAAATGGAAATGCTTCTCAAAATCAATCTTTGGGAAATAATGTGGTAGAAGTTACTGTGTGATAGAAGACTACCTTATAACTGTCACATGGAGATGAATATTAATTTGTTGAGGTTAAGGTGGCTTTGTGCTTCATTTGTTGACTTTGCTTAGCCATCAGCAAGCAGCACAGTACAATTACTCCAGCAAAGCTATTTTTCTAACATGAGTTTTATGATTTTTATGTACTTACCAGTCAGCACACATAACAATGTCAAAATGTCCTTCCAGTTGAGAGACATCTGTCTCATTATCCCATCGTAGAATGCTAGAGGAAAAAAAGATTTAAAATAAAAAACAAAAAAGGACTTACATTTTTCATCTGGAGATTTTTAAAGTACTAATACTATTCTTATGTGACACCGAAGTGTTTTAAAAAGCGCACACTTGTTACTTTCAAAGATGACGGTAAAAATCATATTCTGTACATTTTTTAAGGTTTTAAATCTCAAAGCTAAAGAGCTATTTTTCATTATAACAGAAAGGCAATCCACACAGGTTCTGATGAGTGTATCATCAACAAACACGCCTTTCTGAATTAGTGGCACATGCACAGCTTCAGATTTTTACCCCTTAACACTACTACACGAAGAAGTGAAGTCAAAGTATTGACAATCTGAATGAAACATGAATCTGCAGGATAGATGTGAATTCATGGATCTCTGTTGCATCTGGCAGGCAAGTCGGTTGTGTTTCTCATTGATGAAGTGAGCATTCACTTGGGCTGAAGGGAGGAGGGACAGGGTGAAAAAATGCCAAGCTTAACTTCAATGCCAGCTATGTTGCCTCAGGCAAGCTTAAAAATACAGCAGTGCTGACTCTGTCAACACCTATTCTCTCATAGGTGATAAGCTATTTAATTCTAAGGTACTCAGTAGTAGGCAAAAATTCACATATGTACAAAGTTCTTTTTTTTGTTGATAAATGCTGCTGATTTATGTAGCTGCCACAAAGAATTTCAGTACTTTACTCCCATCTAAAAAAATAGCAACTAGTATTGGAATGTACTGCATACTTTAAATATCATTACCCCGAAGATTTGAAGCTGCATTTCTATTTCTAGGCTATTTTTAAAAAGGAATCTATCCTTCTTTTTCATTTCCTGGTTATTTATAATAGAAAGTAGATAAATATTTATAGGAAAAGCACTCATGGGGGAAGGATCTAATCTGATCTTGTCAGGTTGTGCATGCTTATCTCAGTTTTGTATGAGTCTTGACCAAATAGACCCTTTAGTCTTCCCGCAGCTATAATCTACTTCTGGTTAAAAGCCATCTCCATTCACATCCTACTCCTAATATTTAACCGAGGATCAGTTTATAATGTGTTCATTCAGAAATGTTCTCTAAGTATACAGGAAAAAAAAGGGAATTTTGTACACTGATATATTGTATGCAAAAAAGGTTCATAAATATGTAGATAAATAGATACAGAGAATTAAGGTACCACAATGTGCAAAGACAAAAAAATTGGAGACAGAATGCTTTTAAAACATGGAAATTATGAAAGGACAGGCCCAGTTGGTTGGGAAAGCTTTGGTTATGTGGGGCTCAAGGTAACTGAACAGATCAGGACTCATTAGCCCATTTGCCCTCCTGGAATTTACTGTGACAATCCAAAGACAGAAAAGAGTAGATTAATTTAATTTTTCCTCCTCAAATTGAAAGTAATCCAGATTTTAGAAGCCTAGGTAGCTTTGCACACTGGCACGCAGCAGGCATCCAGTAGTGGAAAGTGACAAAGGAGAGTTCTCACTCTCAGCTGCTGGCTGCCTGCTGGCTACCAGCAGCTTTTTCAACCCTGTTTCCGTGGAAACTTAGGTTAGAATGGTGAAAATTAGGTAAAGGTAAGTTTTGTGGGTTTAAAGCACGCACTCTAATACTTTAAGAATCCTGAAGCAGAACTGGAAATTGGTAGAAGAACTGTGAGCCTTAAAAGGCCACCTTTGGTTCTCATTGCTGCAGAAACAGAGATCTGATCAGTATGACTATAGAGATTTGAATTATGATTTTTTTAACCCACATACTTACTATGTTTCACACATGCAGTTTGGAAGGCAGTATAGGTGCCTCCTCCTGAAAAAAAACAAAACAAAACAAAACAAAAAACCCCAAAAAACCCCACCAACCCTCCCTTATGTTACTGTCAGGTTTCTGCTGAGCAGCCAAAACAGAGTTTTCTGTGCACACCTGCTGTAGGCAAGAGGAGTTTGTGTGGGTAGGTAAAAGCTCATAAACCATGGTGCTGAGCAAAATATGGAACTGACAGGTTGCCAGGAGCATGAGCAGTGGTGCAACATGACTGGCATGTGTACTGTGAGAAGGAGTGAGCTAAGGGCCGTACACCCTTCTCCATTTTCCTGATCCAGAACCAGGGATGCTTTTGGTCTCTAGCTTCAGTATAGTTGCTTTCCTGAAGACATCACAATTATGCAAAGGCCAATGACAAATTTACACACAAGATTTTTTAAATCAACTTTGCCACAAATTTTCTAAAAGTACAGAAAAAACTTTATTGCTGTGGGGAAACAGAAGTTAATTTCTATAAAAGAAATACCAAGAGGACTCAACCTGATAACCACGTAAACTAAAGATAATTTCTCTAAAATAAACACCAGTAGGACTCATCCTGATCTCTCTCAGAGAGTATGCACAATGATGGGAGAGATGGCACTACAAGCTGTATGTATTTAACCTTGCTATCTTTAGCTAAGTGCAAGTATGACTAGTAAGGGAGGTGCAGCCAGGGGATGTGTAGTGTGGTACTGGCAGCAACCTTCAAAGCTGTTTCAGTAGCTAACTCTGGGCTACCCTATCTATTTAATGCTTCCACAGATATGCAGGAGCTGCAATGGAACATCTGCACCTGCACCTGTAAAGCAGACACGCCCTCGCATACCAGGGAAACGGGATCAATTCTGCTCAGAGTCAACACTATTACATCATTAACACTGATGTCAGAATCAGCCTGATTCTGAATCAGCTATTTTGAATTCTAGTGGTAATGAAAGCAGTGAATCGGACTAGCCATACAAGTTCTTGTAATCCAAGCACAATTCCTGGGTGTAAAGTACAGAAAAACCCAGTAATATAGCAAAACAACCCTGAAAAAGGCAAAGAAGTGTATCTGAGCATGAATCCACGTGTAGTAAGGGGGCAGGGAACAATAACTTTTTTACGAATAACTGAGGACGTGACTCTTGGATTTAGTGGTCAGACCTGAAAGAAATACTGAAGGCATCATGAAGTAAGGACTGATTGCATTTCCATTTAAAGAAAAGCACTGCTAGGAAACCTAGAAAAGTGGTAGCAACAGAAATCTGAAAATCTCAGGTTTTATGAAATTTCCTTTAAAAAAATAGAAGTGTAAAAACACCACAGCACAAAAAGTCTCTTAAATCACATGTATCATGTTGAGTGCCAACATGAAGAAAATGCAAGCCTTGTTAATATTTCCCTCTTGTTCCTTTCGTGATGCTAAAGCAGTTGACATAAGCCATTTTCTTTCTGAAGCCACTTTTCTTTCAGCAAAGTAAGTTTTAAAGCTATAATATTTTTATGCCTTTCTTTTAAGGAAGGTGTTACAGTACTAACAACTGAAATAATTTTGTAAATTTGAAAAATATGCTTCAGTTTCTGTTTCTGTCCAAGCCACACCTTCAATGGCTTTTTTGTAAAAAAACCCCAAACAACAAACCAACATATTTAATGTTGTGTAAAGCCCACTCTTGATATTATTTTGTGCTGGTTTATTTAACTGATGCAGGTTTAGTTTCTTACAATTGAAAATAGGCAACTAAGTTTCAGCAGACAAAGGTCTGAAACACAGCAGAAATACAAAACAGTTGGGAGCTTTTTTTGGCTACAAGAAGAACATTAAAAATGAAATAGGATGCGAGGGAAAAACACTACAGCACTGTTTAGCTACTAGTTGGGTCAAAGTGATAGTGGCTGAAACTTGGTACCCACAAATGTCTATTTTACGGCCTGTATCAAATGAATTTCACCAGCTTTCAGAGGAGAAGTACCCATGTCACAAACCAATTACTAAAATTAGCAATCTTGATGGTACTCCTAGCAAAAAGGACAAGGACTGAATGAGCTATGGAGAATGAACTACCCTCTCACATGCAGAGGTGGCTTTTCCAGGTCAGGGATAAAGCATACTATCAAAATAGGCTGAGAAAAGATGTACTGATGCTTTAGTTTCCTAGGCTGTCAACCTTACACCACTCTAAAGCAAGAAATTCAGCAAGAAAACCCACACAACACAAACAATCAAAGCAATTCTTCCTTCTCCCCCTCCCCGCAATTTATCTCATATTGACAAGCAAACCAGAAAATGTGATTAGATCAAGATGGAAGAATTACGATAATAGAACAAAAAGATCAAGTAAGAAAATAGAGACTTTATGAAAAAAATGTACCTCCAAATAGCCCCACGTATTTGAAAGAAAAAAAGCACAAGAAAATTGCAAATGTTGCAGGGATAGTTACAGCAGCCAAGGTTTCCCCGGTATAGTAATTCTAATTTAGGGAGGATAGTCTGACATATGTCGACACTCTTTTCCTTACACTGGTAAAGTATCTCAGCAATCTACAACAAAAGACCTGATTCTACCAGGTTTTTATTTCTCATGCAAAATTCTTCATTACTATTATTATTCAACTTCTGTTATTCAGTGTTTGTCTTCCTAGTATGTCTAGGCAGGTAACTTCTATGAGAAAAAACAGGTTAAGTCTCTGATTGTTAAAACTTGAAACATTTCCAAGTCCCTCTGAGATGTTCTTGTGATGAATGGCACAGGCTAGAGTAGCTCTCATATTGTAGTTGTGCACATAAAGACAAAAAATCAAAATTAAAAGAAAAGGACAAAAGACACAAAAGCCTTACTTGCTTCAAAATGTATTAGTATTTTTAATAAGGATTTAAAAAATAGTCCCAATTAGCAGATGAGCAGCTACCAAGAACCCCTATCTGCCCACCTCTTCTTTTGATATTTTAATTTAGGCTTCAGTCTTTGAAAAGCATTATCATTGGAAAGTATACAGGTTCAGGTGAAAGATTTTGTCTGGGGGTTTATATGACTTTTTCTATGACATTAACCAAGCAAGTTCATTAACACATTAACAAAAGGCATCATCAGGATGTTTCTCCACATCATGATCTCTGTTTGAGATTCCTTAGTTTTGTATAAAGATCAAGAAGATGGATTTTAATCTAGCAATAAGAGGAAATGTGTACGCCTATCATTACAACTCCTCTGAGGAGTCTTGCAAATTTCCCTACTATAATTTCCCCATCTTTCCTATTATATTCTCATAAGGCTGCTCTTATTTCTCTGCCTGTGTTTCTTACTTTGACTGCTTCACTTTGCTTTGTATTCTTATCCCTTTTCTCACTCCCTACCTCCTGGTTTGAAAGGAACAAAGTTAAGCTTTCAACCACAGGTACCCAACATCGACCATTCTTCATTTTTTCTTACATTTCTAAGTATTTTGAACATGATATTTACAATTGCCAATGGACACATTCCAACAACGGACACATTCCAACAATGTCCTTGCAGGTTTCAGGAACTTCCATGTCACTTATCTGCTCTTGTCAAAGAATACCCATGATTTTGCTCAGCTAGGCTCAAAATCTGCACTGTATCTCACTGTCCTATACATTTTTTTCTCTCTTCAGCCCAGTAAAATCTTGATATTCTTTACAATTTTTAATTCCTCTGTGTTTTGTTTGTTTTTTAATTGTCTCTTATAATTTTTGAAATGTGATCTTCTAAAGATTACCTTCAAACCTTTCTCACATTTCTGATAATTTTACAGTGTTCCACCTCAAGCTTTTCTTCCTCTGAATGTTATTTCTGGGCTATCTCATCCATAAAAACTAAACCAAACTACCCATTTCTCCACTTCATACTGGGTATACAGATTCCTAACTCAACATTTTTCACCAGCCTGAGTGAGTGAGGAGCTCATTACCTCTAACGTACCACGAGGCATTGTGTAACCACATTTTCTGGATCCCTTTGGACATAACCATTAATTCCAGTTTGCAAAATATACTCATCTTAGACCTTAATTCCAGTTTGTAAAATATGCTCACTTTTTAGACCTTCCTCTGTAGCTGCATACTCAGCTCTGTTGCTTATTCTCTCTGCATAGCATCTCTAAGAAGTTTCTTGCCAATCCACTCAAACTCTTGACCATGTCATCACAATACTGTTCTCTCTGCTTTTGGAAAAAGCAGTCTTGCCATATTAATATTTATTCTGTAGGCTGCTGCAAAGGTTGTTTTTCTTGCCTAAGACCCTGATCTTGTCACCTTTCTCTGTAGTCCTCCAGGTAAGTTGCAAGTTGTCTTTTCCAAATGCTTCACTTCCCTATTTTTTATCTCTCATTCAATATTAAAAGGACAAGTCCCTTCTTTAATCAGCCCTAATGTCAGCCTACATCTTCCACTTAACTTTTCACGCAAGCACCTGTAAAATTTTCTTCCACTATGTTATCCATGAACATTCACAGATTTACTCCATTATCCTTGAAGCTGTCCTTTAAAATAGCATGCACAAAACCCAAGAAGAGGCGAGGCTGCTCTTGTGCCTCCAACTCTGTCAATCATGCTGACTTCAGTTATCCTTGTTATCCTTCCTCGCCATATCTATCTCCAGTCTTAGACCACAGATTCTCTAACACAAACTGCCTTTCTGCTCTGTGTTTATACAATGTCTGGTACAGCAATTCATGATGAAACCCAACCACATTAACATGGTAATACAAAAGAAAAAAAAAACAAACACCAAAACCAACTATCAGCCCCTTCTAACTTATATTCTATGATCTTATCTAGGTTTTCTTGCCTAGAAGTTTCTTTCTTAAAGTGTATGATAAAGTTATACACTTCCCCTATTCCTTATTCTAAGAACACATTTTGTCTCTCTCATTTTGTACAACATATTTTGCTAAAATTCAGATGGGAACATTACAGTTTTGTCTTCAAAAATAACAGTCCTAACACACACTTGCTGTGTATCAAAAGCTACTAAATTTTTGGGACATAATTAATGCACTGCATATAAATATAACTACTGTGGAATAATTTTTTTCCATTTTGGAGATCATTAATGTTGCATGTAAATACAACAGTTGTAGAATAAATTTTTCCATTCTGTTGACACATCACAACCCAGCATTCAGCACAAGTGTGGTTATTTATTTAAAAGAAGTGAGAATATCTTGTATAAAAATGCTATTAATAAAAGAAATACCAGTGGTGGTTGTGAATTTGCTTTCTCACATCCCTCCCCTACATCAGTGCATTCTAAATCAGCCTTTTTTGGGAGACTGACTACTGTTTTTAGCAAGGTTCATGTAGTACATTTTTCAAAAAAAATGGATGTTTCTCAAATTCTAATTCAGAACGATACAGTATAAAAAAAATACATAATTTCAAAGTGTAAGACAGCATAAACACATGTGGCACAAACCACACTGGTAAGGATCAGTGATTTGTGAAAAAATATGAAGGAAAAGAAGACATTTTTTTTGCTATGTGGAAAACAGTCTATCCATGAATAAGAGGAGGATAATCAAGGGAACCAGAAGAAAAAAAGCCCAAGAATGTGAAGTGAACCAGGCAGGTCTAGAAGGGCTGAATGGAGGAAAAATTAAAAACAGTAGAGAAGATGCAATTCACAGGTGCTTAAATTCTGAGGGCAGGAGGGACCATAATAAATATTCAAGATTTCAAATTTCTGTATCGAGGCCATATATCTCAGGAAATTAATACACGTGTTTCAGAAAGATACCCATGAATCAAACACATTCACTGCTTAAGAAACTATCAGTTCCCATGGAAAGATGTTCTAATGTATTATCATTCTGTCAAATCTAATTGTTTTTTCTAGACTGAATTTGCCTAGCTTCAATTTCTACATCTCGTTAGGTACTTGTGAGCTAGATTAAAGACTGATCTTCTGTTAAAGGGTTTTTTCTCCATATGAAACTTTCAGATCAAAATCAGTCCATTTCTTAACAATCATTTCTTTGACAAGTAAAGTAAAAAAAGTTCTTTAACTCTCTCACTTCCAGACTCCGATTCACTCCTCTGCCCCCTTCCTGAACCCCATCCATTTTCAGTATCCTTGGTTAATGTTTGAGTAACTATTAACTGAACATGACTGAAATAAATAAGAATAACACTGTAAGCATCACGTTGTCAAGATTTAAAGTTTGTCATGGCCAAGATTAGCAGAGAGTGCCAGTGAAGGAGAGAGCCTACTGAAAGTGTGGAAGATGTACTTGATGACTGCACATTAAAGTAGAGCCAAGGAATGGCAATTATGTTATTCCAAACACACAGGAATTTCTTTACAACGCTTGCTAACTTTTCAGGTTTTTTCTCTTTACGTATTCTTATCTGGCCCCATAAAAAGGCAGACAAAGTTACAATGCAATTTAATATATCCTTTTTTAAGTGACCACAACTGGGTGAAATACACAAATAGGAGAGGTCTTGGAAGTTTGTGAAAGTCAGTTGGTATAGCTAAGCAGTAAAATAGGTTATTAGAAACAAGATGTCATTCCTCCAAAAGCTGAAGTTGCACCCAACTGAAGAAAGAATCACAAACTTGGAAAATTAAATATAATCATTACGCAGGTAAAAAAGGAGTGTACTCTTCCTTTTGTTTTTCTTTCACTAAATCTTCCTGCCAGCTCATAATTGAGATAAAGAATGAGCACTTACAGAGGGTAAAAACATTTCAGAGAGTTTAAATTAATTCTTTGCATTAATGCAAAAAATTTACTTCACTGTAGAAGAAACTGAAGGTATTTCACCACAGAAGCTTTTTTTGATATGTCTTCGGTAAAAGAAGTCCTGCTTTATAAACCTTGAGCTCTTCCAAGACGTCAACCAGTATTCAGATAAGGGTGATCTGGGATAACACAGCCTGCTTCTGATTCCAAAAAGCTATTGGCAAAGACCCTCACTAACAACATTTTAGGAAAATAGACTGTCACTGGACAAGAGTCCTGACATGGCTAAATAATAGAACAAAAGACAGGGAACAGGGTAGTAGCAAATGGTCAATTCTCACAGTGGAGGGAGATAATCAGCAGAGTTCCCCTGGGACCTGTTCTATTCAACATGTTTACAAGAGATGAGCACTGAGGTGGCAAAGTTTGCCGACGTTAAGAAGCCATTCAAGACAGTGAGGAAAAGAGCAGACTGTGAAGGATTGCAGAAGGGTGAAACTGAGTAACTGGGCAATAAAATGACAGATGAAATTCAGTGTGGATAAATGCAAAGTGCACAATGGAAAAAATAATTCTCACTTGATATAGAAAATGAAGGTCTCCAAACTGACCATCACTGCAAAGCTCTTGATGTTGTGACAGACAGTGTCATGAAACTATTAGCTCTGTGCTCAACTGCAGTGAAAAAAGCAAATCACTGTTAGGCAGTTTTAGAATGGGAACAAAAAGCATAATTATTCCACTACATATATCTATTTATGCACAATTTGAATGCAATACTGATCACAGTCATCTGAAAATGAGTAGATTGAAACTGAAAAAGATATAGAGCAGGGTAAGTATGATCAGAGATACAGAATGGTTTCCACCTGAGCTGAGTGATAAAGAGCTACAGCTTCACAATGGACATGAGCAAACAGCCTGATCATGGTATCTTCCCACACATACATGAAATGATCAAATTAAGTGAGCAGAAACCAGGAAACTTTTCTTTCTAATCAAAGAGTAGGAAATGTTCCTTTTGGCAGTTTCCTCCTTACCAAAAGATGCTGTCATGGAAGAGTGTTACATGAGGAGACTGGAAAAGTTGGAAGTAAGGGATTCCTTTAGGGCTGCTAAGGTGACAAACACAACAAATTCAATAAATATGTTTTCAAAAAGTTTGAATTTAGCAACACACACGTCATTCTGATGTACGAAAACAAAGAAAGAGACTTTATTAAGGCTGTCCCATGTTGATGGAATCTGCTACATGACCCGATGAAATCTGGAAGGTTAGAAAGTTGGTATATTTGAAGAACATTGCAGTAGGTAAAGTATTGTTGGAAGACACAGAGAAAGAGGCCATTAATGTAAGAGAAGAATCAGGACAAATTTAGTGCTCTGTCACTGAAATCTCATCCACTATTATACTGGATGCCATTTAGTATTTCAAAAGACTTTTTGTCTCTATAGGTTTAGTTCTGGAAGCATGTAAATTCATTACATTTGTAAGGAACACTAAAATCTTGGAGATTATAAGCTATCTGTTAATCTTTAAGGAAAAAGAATTGTCCCTTTTGCTGACACGGTCATTCATTCTTGATATGGGTTATAAAGTTGACTATAGAACGAATAAAGAGCATGTTACACATTATTACAAGTCAAATCACAGGATGCATTGCCACGAGCATTTCTGTTACTGACTTGATGTTACACGCACTTGCTTACATTCTTATGTAAAAATAAAATAGAATTGTATTTCCACTGTTTACTACGTTATCTATTATTACATTATAACACATAATATGACAAACAGCCAAAACTAAGTTTGGCTTATGTTACTGTATTTTTAAACAATAATCAAGAGTAGGCAGAGAGCTAGATAAGAGCTCATTTACTGCATTTTGTATAAATCTAAATAAACAAATGTACGGCAGGTTGTCCTAATCTAACTTCTCTTGGCTGATACTGGACTGTTCCTTTTTGCACCATACATGTTTTGGAATATTTTCCAAGCATAGACTAACATGTCTGGAACACTCACAAACTGATTCTCATACTGATAATTTCTGCTCCATGTGCAAGGAAAAGAGTAGAAAATCCTGACATAAGACGACACAATGAGAAGGCTCTATTCTGAATTACGCTTATATGGAAAAAATCTTTTAACTTTGCACTGGACACTGCAAAGTTGCAAGACTGGACACTGTTCAAATGACACATTATAGCAAAGAACATGCCTTCTCCAGATTAAACTGATGTTGCAGTGAGTCACTTACATACATCACTATCTTCATTTCCCTGCAAGATCTGGTCAATGCAAATGAAGTCACTGAATGCCACTTTGCATGCCAGTGTTGAATTCTTCCCTCCAAAACACTACATTTTCTTAATTTTTTGTTTGTTTGTTTGTTTTCTCTTTTTCTTTTCTCCCTGTAACCATTATGTAACTAAGATTTCCAGTTGTAGGAAAAGTGAATCAAGGTTTCAGTAATATTTCAGATTTTACATCAGGTTTATAGTTTGTTCAAGGCATTGAGAAGGGATCATCTAACTTTGTTACTGTCTTCATCACACATCATTACTAAATCTGATCAATCCATTAGAGTCATTCGAATACTCATTTTATAAAACTTTATACTGTTACAACAAAACTAAAAAAGCCCAAAGAATGTGGAATTAAAAATCAAATCAAGCATTTATTATAATGAGCCTTGTTTTCATATAGTACTTCATGTTATTTTGTAATTTAATTATTTTCTTTATGCAAATAAGGCCCCAAATGCTACTGCTCTCAAGAAGGTAAACACTTGACATTTTTACTCCTTAAAATGCAACATTTTATGATGCCTAGATATGTTTATTAATTAGTGATTATTAACACCCAGTAAACAACATCATGTCTTGTAAAAACACAATCTTTCTTCACAGCGTGAGGCTGAAATCTATTATTCACTGATTCCATATGCTGAAATACACTCAAATGATCACAAATGACCTTAAGCATTAGATAAATGTAAATGAGGACAGGGTAGAAAATGTGCTTTTGATTGATATCTAAAAGACCAGGTTTGAAGTCTTGACAAGGGATGAAATCTGAAATCTCACACAAAAGTGGAAGTCCACAAAATCTAAGCTTCTGGATGGACATACCACACAGTATCTCCCCAGCAGAGTCGTCTGAGGAGTTCTGCTCACAAAAGGTGTTCAGCACATGGAACCTGAAAGACCTGGGGCCCATGTGGCCTTTGTCTACTTGGCAGGCTCTTATTAGGATGCAGAGATGTATCTCTAAGTTATACGTACATATACCCTAATGAAGGCAGAATTTTTCTAGCCCTAAGTGCTCACTTAAAAGAACTTCTCTACACAGATTGCCTACACAAGCATAGTGTTAAATGACATGAATGATAGCCATTAAAACCATATGGGTTTAACCCTGTATGTTAGTAAGCTTATGCTGCATTAACAGTTTGCTTTTGTTAGCCCTATTTCAGTTTTACTTCTGTCACTTTTAGAAAGGCTGAAAGCCCTTCTGGAACGTGATCCATCAAAAAAAATATTTAGACACACAAATAAGAGTGTACTATTTACTCTTAGGCAGATATCTTCTAATTCTTAACTCTATGCCATGAATATGAAGTCCTTTACAATTTATTTTTAAAATACTGCAAGAGATGAACACACTTCAATTTTTCAGCTACTTCCAGTCCCAACTGTACCTGGAGATACCTCAGTGAAGCAGATAGTTAAACAGTTCAGCGCCACCACCTACTACAGGATGGGTAGGAAAGGCTTTGGAAACAATCTTAAACCAAAGTCTTTACACCTCTACAATGCTCACCCTCCAGAGTGAGCTATCAGGGCTAACTCAGAGACAAAAGGACAGGTGCACTATGAAAAAAATGCTGGGTGCAGCCTGCACCTTAAGTCACAGTCAATAACAGCACGGCCCCAGCCCACTGTGCCTGGTTCCCATGCTCTCCATCTGTCCTTGCAGTGACAACACAAGATGGATGGCACAGACAGGATGACCAAAAAACCTCCCACGGATGCTCCAACAACATCTACCTTAGGGCAAATGGGATTTGGTGCAACACTGAATTCTCAGAGCTATTTAAAACGAAACATGCCAGTGATTTAGGTAAATTCACTCCAAGCCTGACATTCAGTACAATGGGTAGTGGTGACTCTGATGAAGCCAGATTTCACCCATGCACTGAACCATGGGTTGAAGAGACATAGTCTATGTTAAAAGAAGATAAAAAGAAAAGATAGGTTATGTCACCAAGATTAATCATGCTGTATTTTGTATGTTAAAAAGCAATTAAATTTTTTTCCATACTTCTAAATGTCTGTCTTGCATCACTTACCTACTTATACCTATATATACATCTGTGTAAGCATCAGTAACATAGGCCGCACTTTCACAGTGAACTTTTGCATACATTTCACATTTACTTTAAATACAGAACTACATGCAAGAATCAGTAAAATAGTTTAACAGAATCTTCAGAAAAAAGTTCGGTAGAATCTTACCGGCTTGACACTTTCTGAGCCTTAAATACTCCAGCATTTTGGTTTCTTGTGATGATCTCATTTACATCTGCAGTATAATTGTTAAGAATTATCTACAAAACTAGAGCAATAATAAAAGTAATAAATCGCAATCTTTTCCATTGCTAATACCTGCATAATGTCTCTCATCTGTTTGGTCTTCTTTAATCTGTGCTAAGAGTCGGTCTTTTTTCAGAAACATAAATTTTATATTATTTCTCCAGCACATCAGCCATATATCTATGCAGCAATTTGCTCTCCATTGCCTACCTCTATTTACTGTTTCATTTAAGGAATTTGTAGCCCTGTAGCTATAGAGGGAACTGAAAAAAGACTTTCCATACCTTACATATATTTAAAGGCAACTATTACAAATATAAGAATTAAAACCATGGTTAACTTAATTTTTTTAGCACGGTTACTAAATGTCTGGTTTAGTTTGTGCTGCTTTTGACTGTATCACTATATCCCAGTGCTGAGATTTTGGAGGCTTATGGGTTTTGAGTACCTGCCCTGCCACAAGACACAGACCTTTTTTCCTGGCTCTGTCTGGGTGACTCCAACACACAACAGGATCACTCTAACCTATAGGCAAAGGAGTTTCTAGTCCATTTGCTTTCTTGAGAATGTTTTGGAACCACCACAAAAGAGTACAAAGCAATAAATGCCTTTTCTTCCCCTTAGGTACCACAACACTGCCTCAGCTTCATGTCTCAGCTTCTTGTAGCTTACAAGATCAGGTCACAAATTTGGGGAGCCATTCAGGCAGGTGAAAGCAAAGGCTATCAAGGAATAATTTCAGGGAAGCTGAGCCCAATCATCTGTTGCTAGAAAGATGACCTTCACAATCAATCATTTGTGGTTAGTGAGAAGTCATTGGAAGGAAAAGGTATAGTAAGTAAGTGAAAACTATGAGAATACTAATTGCCACTCCAGGTGAACCCATATGTATTTGAATGATTCAGTCTCAAACATAAAAAATTATCTTAGACACTTTTGGTAAAGTCGTCAATGATCCCTCTTTTTTATTTAAGGTACAGGAAATCTGATGCTAATTAGTAAGGTGTTTCTAGGTCCACAAAACATGTCAAATTTTTTGAAAGTGCTCTTATAAGAAAACTGAACACTAGTGTCAGGCTGATTTGAAATATTATTGATATATCTTCTTATTTGCTTTGCTGAAATCACTTAACTGGCCTTCCTAACAGAGCTGGTTATTTAAGAAAAGTTATTTTAGGAAAGCCTCTATCCAAATAATGCGAAAGACAACTGCTATTTTCTGAAGTAAAAAAACTAGAAATCAAATGACGAAAAACTGGTTTAAACAAATCTCTGTAGTTTGAATGTGCCTTTTAAATCTTTTCCACAATATGCAATGAGAGTAGTAAATGAATGGTCCATACCTGTGAAGCAACAGGAAGGAATAAGTAACTCCATGAGCAAAGCATGCTGGTTTTAAGTAGATGCAGAAATAACATTGTTGATAAATTAATACACTGCACTTAAATTATATAACTGAGCAAAACTCTTAATAATGGTTTATAAACATGTTAACACTAGCTTTTTTAAATAATTTATGAGCCCATGTCTTCAGGCATTCAGGCTGAACATGACCCTTCTAACCTAAATTTCCCACGACTGTTGAAAGACCCATACACTGTATTTTAATGGCCATTATAGTGCACTGCAACAATGTTTTGTATTATTGATGCTTTCAGACAGTAGTTCAAGTCACCAGTGCATGGTGTGAAACAGAGCTAAGGCAGAAGATACACAGCCTCTCTGAAATAGGAGAGAATTTTTAGTAAAATGAACCTCATCCTTGGATCTGGACATGCCAAACTGAATAAAGATGCTACCAGTGTTCTGAGGAAACAGAATTTGATGTTGATGATTGACTTATGTCACAGATATTACCCCAGTTGGGAAATTTGTATCTGAATGCATATCACCCAAAATTACAAATGGGCATGAATCTGATAACTTTGCTCTATGTATGTCTTTATTATTCACTTGATATGTCTATATTTTTATTTTTAATACTTTCCTTATTTAAATGATCCTGAAAGAACTTAGATAACACACACTAAACCAGCAATAAAGTTTGGAACAAGGCTGCAAAAGGAGTAACATCTGTCTTTATTTTATTGATTTTGCTATATAAATGATCTATTTGACCAATTAAAACATGCTCATGATAAGGAAAACCAGTGAGTTAGAGTGAAGTCTTTTAAAGGGATTAGCAACTCCAATCATAATATCTTTTTCAAAACCTCCATAAACATAATACATAAGATCATGGATCAATATAAAATATAGCAATATATTTCACAGTGAGGGGGTTAAAATGACCACAATTATTTGAAATTCACTAATTTGTAAATTGTTTTAACTTCTAACATTTCAATAACATACCCTAATACAGATATTGAAAACATACATAGTGAATACTTCACGTGGCAGTATGAAATGGAGATTAATAGGAAGCATGTCAAATATGAAAAGAAAAATCAAATCCTAAAAAGCTCGAGATTTTGCAGAGCAAAGCTGTTAGTTATGCTCACTGAATAGCAGTAGCAACAACAAAAACAACAATAATTATGATGATGTTGATAATACAAAGGCAGATTCTCAGATGCAATGCACTATTGCCAGGTCGATTTTCAATTACATTTCACTGATGTATTCATTTGTTTCTTAATGTGCTCATCTTGCCCATTAAGAATAATTAGCAGGCTTGCTTGGTGATTTCCTGGCTTCTGACAGGGATTTTTTTTCTTTTTTGTTGACAACCACTTTTACTTTTTGGAAAGTAATTTTTGGATATTATAGTATGACTGGCATGTAATTTAAGCTTCCTAAGAAATTTAAAGGGAAGATGTAAACAGTAATTTTAAACCAAGATTATTTTAATCTATAATACCTATGTGAAAAGCATAATACTAGGCTTTAACTATTCTTGAAGAGCAGAATCTAGGAAAGAAAACAGTATTTTACCCCACATTACCTTAATTGGGTATGCTAAACAATTAAAAAATACCATCAGCAATAATAAAAATAATAAATAAATAAATAAATTAAAAAAATAACAATAATAAAAATTAGCAGAAATAGGTCATTTGCAGTCAGTGGTACTTGGGCCCAAATGCTATTTCCAATTACACCTAAAATTCTTACTGATTTCAGTGAGTCTGGTGTGGCTAGTCACTACAGAAAAGAGTGCAAAAGAAAATTACCATAAGACAGATCATAAAATTATTACTGAAATCCATAAACCACATAAAATGCAACATAAATTTGACTAGGTGCTTTTTTAAGAATACATTCCACCTACATGGTGAAGTTCTTAGCCTGCTGCACTTTGGCACCCTGCTAATATTAAGCCCATTGTAAAATCCAACACAATAAAAGCACTTTGAATGCTGAGCCTTCTGAGCACCAAATGTTAAAAAAGAAAAATAAATTCCCGTTAGAGCCGTTCACCAATGGCTTCCCTGTTAGGGATTCACTGAGTGAATACAGATGAAAACTTCTTGTAGGACTTTTGGAAACAGAAGACATTTCTAAAACACATTGTGAAAAACGAAGGTGTGATAATTAGATGACATTAACAGTATCTTTTTCACGAATCAAAGCACTTTTATTTAATTCCAAAGACTGAGTGAATACTTTTGGCACTTGCCAATTTGCCTTACTATAAAAGACTTCTACATTTCAAAAAAGTTCAGGTATGTTTATGGAATCTGCTATGCAAGATATTTGCTGACTTGATGATTACTGAGCCCACCTGAAGCTTTCTATGAGTAAAATGACCTTTTGTTAAATACCTATGCTTCTATGCAACATTAGTTTGTTTTGTTAGGCTAGTTTTGAAACACTTCTTTTCTGTCACATTTTTTATCTTCATAATGACATGGAAGAAAGATTGGAAAGGGTGGTGCTGATTAAAATACACAGAATAATGAATACTTCCTCCTTAAGACATAAGTCTAACAAGCTAGAATTTAACAAAATAAGAATCCCTGAAACACAGCTGAGAACTTGCCTTTTCAAGAAAAAGGAGACTTTTAGCAGGCTTAATTTAAGTTTTAACAGATATGATCTGGGATTGGCTGTTTATGACATGAAATTGTTCAAGTGTTGTATGCAATTATAGTTAACTCAGTTACCTCTGAGAAAAGTGTTTTTAAAAGGTGGTAGCTAATATTATTGCACTGCAAATGTCTCCTGTTTTAACAGGCACCAGCAGCTGCAATTTTTTTAAGCCACACATTAGTTTAACTTTTTTTTTTTTATTAAGTACTCATTATGTTAGCTCTCAAATACATACAAAACTCAAATCTAAATTCTGATGCTGCAACGGCCAAAACCTGAAAAATTAGCCTGCCTTAAAAATGTAAATGGAAAGATTATCAAGGAACAAAAGCAAATAGATATCTTCCTTTTTTCCCTCTCAATTTCTAAGGGCTATTAGTATTCACTGTATATATCTATTCTTGTTCTGTGCTGATATTTAATGTGGTCACAAATTATGCTCACTCATTCTATCTCTTAGCCCAAGTCCAGTTCAATTTTCTGAACTGTATGTTCCTATTAGAAGGGCATGATAGCAATTTAATCTATTATAAAAAAAACAATAAAATACTTTCTACAAGGGACAGAGGAGTTTTGCAATCTTACATCAAGAGAAATAATGATAAATTGATAACTGATTAAGCAAACTAAATGGGTAATTTGTAGGCAGTTTTAACTTAGCAGCCACAATGAAACATTTCAATATACACTGGGAAAGCTATGGCAATATACTGATGTTGGGTATGTTTTAAGAGGCTAGTATTTGAAAGCAGGAAAAAAAATCCAGCTCCTCTGCAAAACGGATACATGAAGGGGAGCCAATGGTTTGATTCACTACTATACCTCCTGTAACGTGCAGCGTACACATACGAGTCTTTCAGCACTCAACCACAAGACATATATTTACTACTGTACTTGCTCTATACCAACACCTGCATTTTTAATTAAAGGAGAAAATGTGGCATTTATTATGGGGGAAGCTGTAGCTCTGCTCAAGATATTCTACATCTATTTTTTAATTACTTATGTGGGGACTTTTCTTAATATACCCCATGCTGCCTGTCTTTATATCGATTGTTACTCAGCCAGTAAAAAGGAACGAGCACAACAAACCAGTTTTCTATCTGAATAAGGATACTTTTGATGGCCTTTTCATTTCCATCAGTTAACAGAACTTCTTTGACATCTGCAGAAATAGCAACCTGAAAAAAAGAGCACAGCAAACAATGAGCAAATATGCTTGTCTGTGTGGAAGTGAAGACAGGAGTGACAAGCCTTCAGTATCATGCTTCCTCACCTATTTCTCTGTAACAATCTTCAATCTTTTTTCATTTTATGTCTGCATTATTTTAATCATTCAATCAAATCAGTCAATACTTTTATCATTCCATTTGCGGGAGCCTCTATCTTGCTATCATTCTGTTCCGTAATTGCATTGTGACAGCCGATGATGGTATTCTGAGAGGCTTTCATTTGCGGGCTTCTGTTTATCTAGTAGAGCCATCATACAAGGCTGTCACTCTGCCTTTCAGCTTGCTTCTGTCTGACTGCCTGATGCCCTTCATATAACTTTGCATTGCAGGCAGATGGCTTTGTAAGGGTAATTTTTTTGTGAGCTTTGACATGCTCGCACATTGGGCTGTAACCTCGACACATTGTATAAGAGCGACAGGTTTGTCAAATGCCAATCAGTGTAACAATATGCTTTTATTTGTAGAGACATAAAAACTTGTCTAATGCACTGCACTGCTACATAATATCTCCTGAATACATGACTCAGAACCCAGAGAATGGTGAACGACTCTCCTGAATGGCCAATCTAATTCAAAAGAATCTAATTACCGAGAGCTCTGGATCATGTTTGTTGGTGTAATAATGCAGGCAAAACATTAGCAGCTATATCATGGTGCTCCAACTGTGATTCGCCAGGCTATTCCTGTATCTTAGCAAATGGGACTATAATCTGAAAAAAAAAAAAAAGCTTCGGCTATGGCAATGAAAGACAGACCGTACGTGGCCTGGAATGTCACAACAAAAGATATTGACTACACCGAGGTAAAATGTTTCTGCTCATCGAGGCAACCATAAAATCAATATGATACGAAAGCAAGTCAATCTAGAAGGTCTCTCAAGACTCTGCAGCTTGACCGCAGCTGAGGCTGTTGACAGTTCTCTGACCCAGCAGTTGGAGGCACTGGAACATTTTTCCTTTTGTTTCTTCCTCTGAATGGGATTGGAATTGAGAAAAGACCTACCATGAGCCCAGCCAAGCATGTCATGCCACCCCCCAGCTCACACACAGCAAGGTCCCTGAAAGAGAGAAAGGAAATGGTAGAACCCATACAAATTAGATGAAAATGGTCAGAGAGACATATATGTTACAAGAACAAATTGCCATCTGCAGTAAGAACTGAGCTACCAGGAAGTTGTAGAGACATGACTAGGCTACCTCATGTCGTTTTGCGTTTTAAAAATAATTATGAAATAGAAAAGTCACAAAGCAGGCAAATCAGTGGGGGTTCCCTCATTAGTGTTCAGTGCAACATTACCACCGCTGAGCTGAAAAATCTGAGAAGGTTCCCTTTTTTCCCTTGTCAATGGCTCTGTCTTTTAGAACTAAACTAGCTAGAGTAGCGAAAGATAATTGTTAGGAAAGGATAACAATGTTAATCCACATTCATTCTTGCAAAAACAGCCAGAGAAGTAAATGGGGAAATTAATATTATTTATATATCTCTCCATATAGTTATGCCTAAAAGCCTTTTTATATTAAAAAGAGAGAAGTTTTAAAGAAAGCTGTATGCCACAAAACAATTACACATGAAGAAATCCGATCCTTCAATTAGCACTTAAAACTGCAAGTGACCTACAAACAATACTGTTATGAACAACGATGGGAACAGCAAACGGTTAAGCCACAGAAAACCAAACGAAGTTAGTGTCAAGAGCCTAAACTGAGCCCGATCAAAGGGCTGAATACATGGTCTAAAAGGCTGCTTTTAACTTAGAACATACTGTGCTGTTATTAAGACGTGCATGTGAAATATAATTTGGCGCAGAGAGTGTGCCGGATGGGAGCTTGCAGGGGGAGCCATAAAGAATGTCCTCCAGAGCCACGGCCTGCCCCAAGAGGGAGGAGGGAGGGATGCTGACCCCACATCGAAACTGTGTGAAGCAGCGTCTGGGGCAAGGCAGAGCCTCAGTGTAGGAACATACTGCTTTATAGCAAAATCTGTGGCAACTGTTACAGCTGGCAGAAACGTTCCCACTGAGACATTTCTGATAGGCATAAAACGGAATTTTAACTAAACAGTTTGGTTGGGAGTTTTTTGGTGCACCTTTTCTTCTCCCCCAAAATATCGACATCCGAAAATCTATTTTTATCTGGAAGTATCACCTCACTGCTCACTCGACACTGATATTTAGGAAGAGCATCTAGGATGCCACATCAGTATGCAGATGCTGATATTTTGTTCACTGAGGTGAGCAGAGTAGGCTGTATGACTGTGTACTAATGCTCACTCATCTGGATGGGACAGATTTATTTTTCCTTAGACGCCAAATTTTATTTGAAAAAAGTGTAGTTGTCTTATTCAATCAAAATGAGACAAAAGACGGACATGGGTTGGAGGAACAAGCTGTATAAAAACCCAGTGAGAATACAAAAACAGATTGTGGGAAATTTGAAGTTTGTGGTTTAAATAGAATGATTATAAGTTTTTCTCAAATAAGTTTTTATTTTCATAAACCAAGTGTGTTATATATTTAAAGAATATACATATGGTTTCACACATTAGACTTATAAGGCACTTAATCCTTTATAAGTCATGCTTACTGAAATAAACACAGAAAGTATCTAATGTGAGGTTTCTAGTGCATTTTGAACCAAGTTTCTATATATATAATACATAATCATATACATGCACACTTATACACATAAATATTTACACATGCAAGTAATTTACTCCAGTGTAAAGTTCCCTTATTAGTAAATTTTAAAAGTTGTATCTGTCTCTTAGGCAATATTTAGTGACATTTATTAATGAGAATTAAAATAAGAAACTCTACTCTGAGAGTACTGTCAAGAGGGCATAATCCTGAGAAATCAGGATGTGAAACTTCCCATTTACTCCACGGCAGTTTGACTGATCATTGTCTGCGAGTGTCCCGGCCTGCATACCCAAACTAGGAAACACCCTTTTCATCAGCAGCACAGCGAGGTTTGCTGTGAGGAGCCTCAGAGAGCAAATAGAGCATAGGAGCCACTGCATGGGGCTGGACAGCAAAGTGCTGCAGGGACACCACCATGGCAGCAGCAGTCACACAGTGCAATGCCCAGCTAAACTGAGAGGAAGGAGCAGCGGCTGCCAGATTGGATGTATTAGCGGCCTCCTCTGATGGGCTGGGTCTTCTTCAGTTGATAGACAGAGTAGGAACGAGACTCTACAAACCAGGGCACACTTCAGTGCCAGGTCTTTGATTTCAGATAGGAGTCTGAGCAAGCTGATATGCTTGCTTGATATGATTTGTACAAGGGGTAGGGACTTACAGCTTGGTCTTCCTTATTTTACCAACACCATACGTACACAAACTGAGTGACTCTCTGTACTCCAAGCTGGTTTACTTGGTGTTAGCCTTACACCCTCACTCAGAGCACAATTTATGCCTCCAAATGCGTTCCTATAATGGCTTTCATTGCACTCCATTCATCCTCCGGAAAATGAAACTTCAAGGATTTCCAAGTGCAAATTTCAGTATACTCAAGGGGAAAGAAAGAAGATGCAGGATGGATTTTATGTTTAGATGTTCCTATTGGTGCCCTGATAGCTGTCTTCTAAAAGTTCAGAAAATGTGAAAAAATCCCAAAACCAAATAGAATGCAGGATGTTTCAAAACTCTTTTACAACACTCCATTACTATATGAAGTGCTAATTCCTCCATTACTACATGCAGTGCTTGTTATGTATTTTATCAGGTAATATTTTGCTTGCTTTTGCAACAGATGTCAGTTTAAAGAATATCTTATTTTTTCTGACCTTCACAATCAGTACTGATCGATTGGAGCTTCACTTTTGTTTCCCAAAAATCAAAGTGAAATAAAACGCCTTGAGTGGAAATCAAAAGTCTTTGACATATAGCAGAAAGCTTGCTGTGCAATATTAGTACCCAAAGGCAGCTCAGAATTCTTTGTTAAGAGCAACATGCTTTCACCTTGAACATTTTAAATTTAATCTGAAGACTTAAATCATAGCAATCCTTACCATGCAGATACAATAAAACTAACAGGTTGGAAAATATCTTTTTATGTTTAACTCTGTACCTGAATATTTCATTATGCTTTAGGCAGTAGTAAGCCAGCACTTCTTCAGACGGCCAGAGACCTATAAAACAAAGATATTTGCTTTCTTAGAACAGATTATTTTTTGGTCTAAAATAATATTTGAATGCATATTATCATTTGCAGACTTTTACCCACTGTTTCATTTTCTAAATCTGCCATAATACCATGGAATAAAGAAAAAAAGAGAAGACCTATGATTTAAGCATAGATTAGATTTGAATATTTCAAAGATTTCATCCCAACTAATTATCAGAAATTTATAGATACATGCACATATGCATAAACATACACATATATCTACACATATATATGCAATACTCAATACTTTAAAAGTCATATAAAATACAATCCATTTGGGCATTCACATGAACCTGTTTGTACCAGGCCAGATGCAAGGCCAACCCTGCCTTGTAGCCTGTTTCCAGCAGGGGACAGAAGCCCTCTCCTTTTTTGTTAGCTACAGAGATCATCATACTGCAGCCACTCCATTTCTTCCCAGTTTATTTTTATTTAGCTCCTTTTCTCTTAGTTTTTGTTAGGTCAGGCAACAGTGTGACTGTAAGGGACACTGACCGGCAGCACATGCTGAGGACAAATGCAGGACCAGGGCAATAAAACAGTGTGATTTCTAGTTGTGGCTGAAGAAGTTTTTGAGAAGAGGAAATAAAAGTGGTAAGTTCCGTTTAACAGGCACTGAAGGATTTTTCTTTTTGTGGACTGTGGTAAACTTTCCCCAGCTGCAACAGGAAGCTCCACAGTTTTACCGTGCTGTATAAAGAAACACCTCCTCACTCTAGTTTTGTACTTGCGTCCCTGTCATTTTCATTTGAATCCCTCTAGTTCTCCTGTGGGAAGAGAAGGAGCAATCTCAGTTTTTTCACCTAATCTGAATTACTCATGACTTTATAAGCTTCCACCAGAACACTTACACTGGTCATCATCATTAGCAAGTACTTGGTCACCCGTGGAAATTTACTCCTTCAAAACCAGTCACTCAGGAAACTCACTGTTTCGTCAGACCAGTTTTCCACCTGTCATGAACATCTAACTGAGGCGCTGTGGCCGCCGGAGAGGGCAGCACAGATCCTGTGTGCCTTGCACGCTCTCCTGCACTCACCAGACTCCACTGCTGGAGGCAGTCTGGGAAAACAAACTCATACTTGGGCACTTGAGTTAGGTCTGCAAAGGTTCCCAAAATCAAAGGAGGATAAATCAAAGGCCCATGCAGCCAAATTGTGGTTGCGTGTGTTTTTCATCTGTTATTGCTCAGCAGTGAAAAACATGTTTACATGTCTGTCTACAGGTAAAATCCAGGGTCAGCTTCCCCCCCACCCCCAACACACGGCACTTTGAATTAATGATACAGAAACTTAATGTTATGAACTACAGACATTTCAACAGTTTCACTAAACTTAAAACAACCATGTAGAGCATCCTTTAGATATTTCTAGAACACTGAATTTCATGCAGCTTACTATGTATCTGCATCCTTTAGATAATTCTTTTAAAACATCACAACATTTTTAATAGAAGCAGAGTTTGGGAGAAAAACTGTCTTCCTCTAAATCACTTAGAACCTGATTCTAAACATTATCAATATAATTCTTCCTTTCCATCTAGTAAGTATTCTGAACTATCCTTATTCATGGTGATTAATAATAAAAATTTATTAATAACTTTCCTGCATGCAGATCAAGCAAAAGCCTAGAGAGGATTTGTCCAAAACTTTGCTTATAAGTTTTGTATTACAAAGATCTTAAAGAAAAACAAAATAGAGTGTTAATACATATATATGAAAAAACCAAAAATGCAATATTGGTATTTATCCTGTTTATGACAGTTTAGGCTCAGCAGGTGTTTGTGAATGTGCTATTTTGCTTAGGCTTGCTAAGTATTAAAACAAAATATTCCCACAGACTACCCATTCTTTAGTGAAACGTACACTAAGAATTGTACAGGGTTTTCCATCTCCCTTTGAGCATTTCAATGCTTTTGAGCATTGAAATATGCTAAAATGACAGATTTTTGCAATAAATATAATAACTCTTTAAATACTTTAGTGTATAATATAAAGAATGTTTCAGCTTGCAGTGACTGCTGTACACTCAAGCAATAAAAGTGCTTTTTTAATATTTAGTGAAGACACAGCCAGTTTAATACCATTTACAATACTTATATCTCACATTACAAAAAAACCCCACGCCCACAAACAGAAAAATCTGAAACCCTTTTATAGCAAATTTTAGCCTGAGTGAATTTTATAAATACTTTTTAAAAATACTTGTCAATTGTAGCAAAATCCTTCAACATCTGACTTTTCAATACCCTCCGTCAAATGTCTCTCACTTTTCTACACTTATTATTGAAAGGGCACTTTGAATGGTGTCACTGAATCTTTTATGAGGGGTCACTGTTCTTTCCCCTGCTACCATTACAATGTTGGTATGGGCTGAAACTGCAGGTGTATCAGATAGCTCTGTGCTGAGAGAAGGGTAAAGCACCTTTGGAAAGACAATGCTCTCCTTTAGGCAGATGCCAGCAATGCACAGAGCTCTCTTCCCTGCTGCCTTGCCCCACAGGGAAGGAAGTATCACCTCAGCAATGATATAAGCAGCTGGCAGCTAAAGAAGCAGGAGTCAGGAGGTCTTTCATGATCACGTCTCAAGTGTGGAAGCACCCAGCTAAGCCAAGAAGCCAGAAGCCAGAATACCTGTGTTAATTTTAGTAAAAGGAAAAGCTTCTCGTGCTTGAACAGGTAGGTAAGCCTCTTTACCTTCAAAACAGGGATCAGCTTAAAGATCCATGTGGAGGAGTTTGCATTCTGTCTTCTTCCCCTTTACTCTGACCTACATTCGCCAACACAATGACCTACATTTTGAAGTTGCAAGTATAAGATAGTTCTGCTTCTGTTAGGAAACATACCACTGTGATGCAGAAATGCAGCAATTCCTATGAATTAACAACCACTAGGTTGCGAAAAGCATAATTTATTTCCTGCAAACACATACATATGGATATGGATTAAGTTTCCCGTGAGCACTCTGAAAATAATTCTTTCATATTTAAAATCAAATTATTCTCATTTTGATTTCTGAATTTGATTATAAATACATAACATTGGTACCTATTTGCATGTGCAACTACTTACACGATAGTAAATTATTTACATACGTATAGCCAAAAGAATATCAAAAGACACCCAAGTGGTGCTCGTATTTACAAGACTATGAATATACAAGTTCTACACAGAGACTAAAAAATCTCACTGTATGAGGAAACATAGAGAAAAAATGAGGTTTTCTTGTAAATATAAATATTTTGCATCACTTACTGGAGGTTTTAATACTCTATCACCTTGATAATTACAATGTGAAAACAGAGAATAATTGCCAGAAAACACTGGAATCTCTACTGACCGCATAAAAAAATTAAGCTGCATTGGTGTTCAAAGGAGAGCCTCAAGAAAGGGCATGTCTGAAGACAGGGGAGAGACACAGTACTCACAGAGCAACGCCTGCCCACATTTCAACTCTTGGCAGGCATCCTTTAACCACTAGGATGGAGTAGGAGATCCACTACAAATGTGCCATCAGAGAGATGATGTCTACTTCCAGACAGCTTTAAGATACTTATTACAGTAGAAGGAGTAGAAAAACATTGTCACTACATTGTAAGGTGCTTCATGTGCTTTGAGGAGACATAAAAAATGCAGCCATTTGTATAGCGCTTATCACCATATCACAAAATCTCATCACAGCAACAGAGTCTACCTCACAAGAACTTGATGACATCATGAATTTCTACTGTCCCAAGTCAGCACACTAGGAGCCAAAGGAAGAGACAGAGACAGATTAATTACTTAGACATACAGAATGAAAATATGGGAAGACCAAGACAAACATCCTGAGCCACTCTTACACCCTGGGGTATGATGTAACCAAAAAAAGACACCCCAACTTTTCCTGTAGAGGAACAACAAAAATCACAGTAATGCTAAGAATACATAACTTTAGTTGGTTTTATTACTCTCATAGTGCTTCTTTTGGAAAGTGTCAGGTCCTTTTAAGCCACGTGTAGACAGCCTTCTGAGGATCTATTGTTTTAACCATCAGGAGGAGCACCACTAGTCCAAAGCAACACAAAACAGTGCTTCTTCTGCATCAAATCTAAAAATGCTGAAACCTGTACGACAGTACAGGAAATTGTCTACCAGAAATAAATTACCTAGTATGAAAAAAAAAATATTAAAATTATTGTTTCTCCTCTGTTGCTTTTTAGCACCTATTTTAAAGAACGCTGTCACACCTTTGGATAACAAATATGGAGATCTGACGTGAAGTTCTTAAAGAACATCATGTCAGTAGAAAAGAATTGTGAGGCGTGTATTTTTAGAGATGACATGATTATTGGAGCCATTATGTCTCAGTGGTGCTCCACAGGTACTTTAAGTGGGATACTGCAGGATTAGTGGAACTCTGCTCTACTATCTGCCAGCACTGCACACAGGAAACATAGAGGCAACTGGAGGTGACAGGTGAGCTGTCCCTTGAAGCTCTGAGTAGGAGTTATAAGCTGTCCTACAACTACTTAACTCACGCTAGGAGATTAAAAAGTTCCTTTCCAAGTTGAGACAAATTGAAAGCATTTTCACATTTCTCTAGCACTTTACCCAGCCACATGTATGATCCATGTCTGATCTCAAAATTCATATTTTGTCTTTTATTTGCACTATTAAACTATAAGATTGGAAAATTCCCAAAACTAAGGGTTACTGGTCTCCTGGAAAAGGCTATCCTAGGAATGTAACATAAGGAATACTCTACCATTCTTACTGTAACATTGTCATAATCCTAATTTTACAGTATCAAATGTTATTTTCTAATGACTATGAGACTATATCCAAGTCACATGGGAAGGCACGTTTGATGATTTGATCCTGGTTAGTTTTTCTAAAACTCGTTAGTCTTTCTGGATCACCACCACCATGCACAGCAAGAAGCATTGTCCAGCTGCTGAAGTTTCTGGAGAAGTAAGAGAACAGGTCAAAATCAAGGTCCAACAGCACAATTTAACTTTGGAGTTAAATTTCAAACTTAAACTCTAACAAATATTATAAAGCCTTCTGTCCGTGGAGCACTAAACTTCACTTCCAAATCAAAGAGAAAACATGAAATTATGAATAGGACAAATAAGACTACATAAAAGTGGATACACAAAGCATGTCTGCCAAATACATCTTGCTAATAACATATAATATGGGTGTTCTGATGTGAGTAATTGCTTGAGTAAAGATGACCTGCAAATAATTGCACTGCTGTAGTTATTTGTCATGGATTTAAATACATACGGTGTGTCTGGAACTGCAAAATTATTTAATACAAATTTGAATTTGAGAGCAGATTTTCAAAAGGACAAGCTACAGAGTAGTGCACCCTTCTGGACATTTGGCAACTTCACATGCCAACAATTCTAAGGGCTAACCTGTCTTGAAAGTCCAATTGTCTAATCTGTGGCTCTGCATTCTGAAATTTACCCCAAGAGTATTTACAAGTGAGCAACTTCAGCAGTAAACGCAAACAGTGCGAAGAAAGAAAAGTATTTAATGGCCTTTCCAGTAGCACCCTATATCTATGCCTTACTGCACCTGGCTTTTGCAGATGGCAAACCACCTTTTAAGTCCAGTGAAGAGGAGTAATTTGAGGCAGGGAGAATGGCTAGCTTACTTTTCCACAGCAGGAATGCTATAAGTGAGTTTGAAAAGGTACAAGAACACCAGAAAAAAAATAGAAAAGAATATAAAGAGAAACAAGTCTCACCATTTTTTCCCTATGCACATACATTTTGTAGAAATTCTTGTCTCTCTTCCAATCTAAAGCAGAATTCATGATATTCAGATCATTGAAAAATATGTATAAGCACCGGCTGAGATCTTCAGCCTCGGCAAAATGGCCTCAGCACTGTATCTCTCACTTTCACTCTCATTATTATTCATGACTAGGAGGGAAACATGATGGTCTGCAATCTGCAAATTTCTTTTAGAGTGCAAACTTAAGAACTCGGTGGAAGTGATGTGGAAATACAGTAACAAGTCAAAGCTGTAAATATACGCATATCCCTTCCATAAGAAAAATCGTGGAACTGTATGAATCTACTTGTATGATTGTCTTTAACATCTTTTTCAAATGAATGAATTTGTGTTGTGTGTGCGTGGTTCTTTTACCTAGTTTTCAAATAGTTATTAAAAATTAAACAACACTGGAACAAACCTTTTGTGATTATAGCCTTCATTCTCCTGCAAAAAACTGGATCTATAAATTTATGTACCATTGTAGATGTAAATTACAAAATTTTATATTCAACTATATTAAAACATCTATTCCAAAAATGATTACCAGTTGTGAAAAGCAGACAGGCTTATCACTTGCTGTCAGTTGTTCATGTCTAGTTAAGCAATAATGTGCTAAAACTGCTCTTTTGTTTTGTGTAAGAATTTTGGCAATAGAAGAAATGAACACTCGTTTAATAAAAACTCAGGCTGCTTTTTGCTTTGATGGAGGAAGCAGCTGCCTGTTTTCATTTGCTGCAGAGCAGCAAAACCCATCAATATAATAAGCAGCTTAGATGCATCCATCCACAGCATCTGTAAGGATATAGGGCTATTCGCTCAAAACCAATCCTTGGTTTAATTTTAACAAAGATGTGTCTGACATATTTGAAAATGTATTATAATAGGGTTTTGAAATACTAGCATTTTCTCTTTTCTTTTTAAATACTTTTCACAGATTTCGAAAGGCAAGTATATATATTGGAGTGATAGAAATGATAAAACAAATATTGCTACAGCAAATAGCAGAACTAGCCTAAAAATGCAGAGATGGAACATTAAGAGATGCCTTCTGGTTCACAGACTCTCCTGTCCCTTGAAAATACAGAAAAACAGTGTTTCAGTCTTTTCAATGAAGGGTTTTTTCACCACAGCCAAGAGCAGAGAAAGATACTAGAAATAAGTATCACTGACAAAAACCCTGAGGAGATCAGAGATACATTAAACAAATATATTTCCTGAGATACTCCTTTCCTTCCCCACCCTATGCTTTGTTAAAAGTAAATAGATAATTGCTTATTTCCAAAGACACTTATCAAAATATTTTCTACTGTTTCCTGAAAGCAATATAATTGTTATTGAGTTCCAAGAGTGTGAGGTTGTCCCAAGCAACAACTTCTAATTGCAATAAAAAAATTTTTAATTAAAAGTATAGTTATAGTCTTTCACATATAATTACAAAAACAGGAAGAGAGAGATAAAAGGCCATCTGAGATAGAAACCACAAAACTCTATTTTCACTCTAAAAATGTGATATGGCACATCTATATTATTAAAAATTCTTAAGACGTTATTATTATTTTAGTGCTGTTCGGCTTTCTAAGACCTTTCTAAGCTGAGCTTTTAGATGATTTGCACATTAACTGAGAAGTCAGATAATTCTTAATCCTCCTCTTTTTCAGATCCAATAATGGATAAGGGAGCATCTTAGCATGATCAACTAGCAATCTGCCTAGCCTGAGTGGTAGTACACCTGAATTTAGGATTAGTCATCCAGTTTTCATAATATCTGATTTAAATGAGCACTCATTCTGAGAAGCGTAGAAAAAGAATATTCAGTGATATTTGAACTGTGCCATTTAAATAGGTAAGAATAAATCTGGAGTGCATACATATTTACTTGCTTCACAAACAAGAAACCATATAGAGAAAGGAAGATTTTAAAGAACCATGTCCAGGCAAATACTTAGATAGCTCCGTTAAATAACTGCTTTTCTTCAGTGTTCACAATAGCTTATAGATACAATCAACCATATCTCAGCTGTAGCCTTGTCTTTCTATTTAGTCAATCCAAATATCCTAATTTCACTTTGTCTATATATGAAGTGAGGAAACTGGTTGGCTTGGGGGGTTTTGTGGGGGATTTTTCCATGGGTTTTCACAGTTGTTTTGGGTTTGTTTGATTGGTTGGTTTGTTTTGATTTTTACAGCTGTATCATGGGTAGAGAAGGTAAAAACCTGTAGATTAACACTGGTTACTAATATTGCTTATCTTCCTCAAGGATTTGAAACAGAACATAGAAGTTTCATTAACTGCCCTATACACCCTTATGGAATGCTCAAGATAAATAAAGTGGACTTAATTTAGGGGATTTTGATTGTGTGCAGAAGTGGTGTCTATAGCTTGGATTTCTTGTGTTTGGTTTGTGGTTTGTTGTTTGGTTTTTTCCCCCATCAAATTAACTAAACAACGACAATACCTTTTTGGTTGCAGTAGCTTCACCATTCTCCGCAGTTAACCAAATTCTTAGAAAAGCGTCTGTTCCGTACTGCCAGGAGATATTAACTGGGTACAAGCAGAAATAATAACTGCATGCACAGTTAAGTTTGAAGGCTTTGGGCCATCTTTGTCTAACAAAACAGCATTATCTTACTGCTTGGAATTTCATGTACTGTCAAATGGAAACCATGCATCCTTTATAAACTTAAATGAAATCGTTAGGTCAACATATTGAAGGAGCCTTTATTCTTTCTCTAGGGGTATTTTCAACCAGTGCTAAGTGTGCAATTTTCAAAAGCCTGGCAACAGTCCTGCAGCAGGTGCCCAAAATCTCCCTACATCACTAAACCTTGTTTTCATCTCAGGTGGGAAAAGATTTGTAACTAGTTCTTTAAGTGACAGTGCTGCACAGAGATGAACCAATCTCAGACATGTCATCTATTTATGGATCTACATTCCATATGAATGTAGACTGTAGGAGTTAAAGCAAATGTTATCATTTCTACAGCAGGAAAATACTTTTTTTTTTTTTTTTTTTTAATGAAAGGCCAAGTATTAAATAAACACAAAGATCCTTCAGGTCCTTCCAGGTCAAGTTTGACATACACTCATAGGGCAACACAAGAGAACTTATACTACCATTGCTCATGGCTGGTTTAGCCTGAACAGGTTTCAAGAACCATAGCTGTTCATCTTGCACTTTTCATGAGCACTAAATACAACAGGCTAGATCTTCAGCTGGTACTATGCCAGTGTATGCCCAGCTAATGAACCAGCCTTGACTTTGAAGTATGCATGGTCTTTCTGAGGAACAAAGTAGTCCTTATTATATTAGCACATGCTACTAATACTACCTTGGATCATTTTGTACAGGTAATCCAAGGGTATCCTTCTCAGGAAATCAATATTTCACTGGGTTATGTTAAGGGAGGATACAAAAGTGACAAGGGTATAATTTAGTTTCCAGTGTGGCCTGAAATATTAACAATCAATTTTCCCTGATAAACTTTCACATTTCCATGTTACTGTAATAAACCATGACCTAACTGACCATATTCTTATTTTACAAGGCATAAATAATGCAGAAATGAAGTACAGGTACTACAAGAATTCTGCTGGAAAACATTGCAGAGCTCTATAAACACTTATTCTTCTGCACTCTGACACACAAGTGCTCTTAGGTCAAGAATGATGTGCTTTGACTAAGATATATAGCTTAGGGACTTATGCCATTTTTCAGTGCTGAAAGAATTTATTTCAGAACATCCAATGGCCTGAGTCTCAGAAACAAAGGAACAAAAGCAAAGCAAATCATTACACTCAATTTAATTAAATGAAAGCCTGAAAAAGCCTATAAGCTAACCTCATAACAATATGTTTACGTTTATAGTTGGTAGGTCTGGAAAGAGAGTTGATCAGATTTTTAATTAAGTGAGCACACATTCTCTGACTTCAGGAATTGCTCAGTCATATGCCAGCACAGAAACTGGACCCCATCTTTTGACCCTGCAATTTGAGAAGGAGGCCTGTCCCCTGTGTACTACATTCCATGGTGACCACAGACCCCTGGGCAACCCCAGGATTCTCCCTAGGGGGTAGCAAGGTTTTACAAAATGCAACGTAGGCCACTTCATTCTTTGAGGCAGTTTTTTACTAAAAGCAAAGCCAACACAGTAAGTGGTCAGTTACTACAGCACTTCTTCCACAGACAGACCTTGAAACACTACTTTAAACCTCAGGCCAAACTTCCATATTAGCAGGTAAACTCTTCAATACCTAGATTATGTTTTCACTAAACGAGTTTTGAGCTCTGACTTTACAAATGGAGAGACAGGTGTATAATCTTCTGAAATTCAAACTTTTCCCTTAAGGTTTAAGTGTGTTGTGACACCATTTTCACATAGCTCTTAGTGGAACTGTAATAGAGTAATGACACTGCAATAATTATGAAACCCACTTGTTTTTTTTTAAAAGGAGTTGTATAGCACCATTGTAATAATCAGCAGTTAATAACAAATTTTAGCAGTTTCTTGTTGTTCTCTTTTTCTGTTATGAGTTTGAGTCACAATATAAGAGTAATTTCCTGTTACTTTCAGATAAGGGAGGGGGTAGAGGAAGACAGGATCATGAAATATACGCAATTTTCACATATAACACTCTGTTGAAAATGTAATTCTCTATGTGTTCTTTTCTAAAAATATGTTCTATATTCCTGAATTGTCTTTGCTATCAGGAGCAGGATTGAAATCTCCACTTTAGTATTTATCTGAGGCTGTGATAGCTCAGTTGTCTGCCTCCAAATGCCAAGATAGGGGGAATCTCATCAACCGGAGACCAGCTGCATGATGGGCAGTTAATAGATATATCAAACCTTAGGATATATGCTAAGCTGAGGAGATGATTGGTTGGTTGATATACTGATTGATTAGCATAGGGAGAATGGGTTTCTTCTTGACAACCTAAGATTATGCTTCAGCTAAGCTCAAATTGCTTACACCTCTTCTATTGGGTTTAAAATTACAGTCCTGTCATCTAAAATCTCTCTTCAATGAAATTTTTACCATATATAAAAATTAAAGGGAAAAAGAAAGTAGGTGCAATGGGTAAGAGTAAATGGAGTAGATATATTTCACACTACTGCTGTTGGTATCACTCGAAAAAGTTGATAAGTAAATCCACTTGAAATATGTTACGTATTCTGTACACTCCTAGAGAGCACTTTACAATAATTTAGAAGGGGGGGAGGATGGGGAGGGAAGTTCAAAGTACTAAAAAGGAAGCAGTGCTGATATTATTGCTCTTAAAAAACTACAGTAGTTATTAAGCAAGGTAATTATACAGTTGTGATACTACCAATACATTTTTGTCCCTCTACAGGCATTTCCTAGGTTTCATAGAAATGTATTTAAATTATATTATACATGAGGGAAATATCATATAATTGCAATAGAATGCCTCACTTCACAGAGAAAGGCTTACATTCTGCATGCTAGAGTTCCGTATTTTTCCTTGACAAGTCCAGAATTTGCTTTCCCAAGAAGAAAGCAGATAGAATGGGATTTTGTTTACAAAATATTTTGGACTGCATCATCATCAGGGCACGATACTTAAATAAAACTCAAGTAATTTTTAAAAATTACTATACTATGTAATTATATGTTGCCACAACAAATGCATTTCTTACCCATATCATCCATTTAATTCCCAGCATTACATGTACCAGGCTTTGTCATTTGAGAAAGATAAAAATGTTATTAAATACAACATTGAAAAAACCGAACTTTTAATGATCTTTAATTTGATACTTCCAAACACTTCTGTACATGAGCAAACATGCATTTAGTAGTCACATAACAGAAAGTGGTTTATTGAGAACGTTGAAATCTGCATTAATAAATACAACTGGGTTTCTCAGATTTTTTTTCTTCCCTTTCCTATCTGCTATGAGCGGTAGGGGATCAGCTGCAACTCAAATCCCCAGCTGAACAACCCAAATACAACTGAGTGAGCAGACTTAAAACAAGGCCATTTATTGGTGCCTGTTATGCAAACAAAGCATCCAAGTCTTAGAAACAGATGTCAACTGAAGCATATGCTTACTGTAAACTGGAATTTGATTCTCTTTATAAAAATAGACTTAAATGGGCCTTCAGAGACTAGGCTGCCTCTTGTTGTATACCATTGCCTAACTTGATTCAGCCTTAAGCTTTTTAAAAGATGAATAGACTGATATCCAAGGGCAAAAAAATAAGAGTAAAAAAAAAATTAAATGGGAAATAAATGATAACATGTTGGAGCAGTTCCCAGAAGCAATTTTACAGATTTTCTCTAAAAACACAAGACAGGAAGTTCAAAGCACAGCGCAGGTCACCTATGGCATGTTGAGTTATCATTTTTATACCACTTAGGGTGAAAAAGGGACTTTATGTTCAAGTGGCAAGTTTAGTACTCTGCTTTTTCTTCTCCCCCCCTTTTTTTTTTTCACCTCTTCTCACATCTTGATGCCTTTTAAATGTCACTTATTTTACATGAGGCAGTTGGTGGAGACATGAGTCAACAGCAATCAGAACCATTATCCCCTGCAGCGAGCCCTGGTCCTAATGCATTATGACACCTTAGCTGGCCAGCCACCGATTTACCTTTCTGCTTCTTAGGGAATTAAGTGGCATCATGTGAAAATGGTTGTGATATGAACAGCATGGGCATAACTGGTATTAAATTTACCTCTCAGCCTAAGTGAATTTTCCTCACATGTGACTAATCAAAATGAAAGCTGTGGACATGGGCAGATCTGGCCAGCACTTCTCCACCCCTGGGATTGGGGCTATTTTGTTTTATCTCTTTGTACAAGCTGGCAGAAGTTTAAAGTGAAGGGGATAATCCAGTGCTGGTGTCTTTATGAAATAACATCCTTACATGAAGAGGCTTTTAACTGTCTGTCGCTGTCCTCTCAAAAAAAAAAAAGAGCGTGACAATCTCATTTTGCTGAGCACCCTCCCATGAAAGGAGAAAATAATAGCCATAACAGCTATGGCTAGTACTGACCTTACATGATCCATTATCCACTAAACACTTTAAAAGTCAGTTTTACATACACTGTGGGGGAAATTAGAGAACTATCACAATCATTTTCACTTTAGTGAATTTGTCTTCTGTTTGAAGTCAGTGACTTGATATCCTCGTACATAACTCTCCGTGTCGCTCCAAAACAAGAAAGAGGAAGTCTTGCTGTAAAAATCGATCTTGTGCAAAAAGGTGGGAAACACACCATACTTTTCCTATTGTGATTAATAAAGATACTGACAGCAGTGAAACTCAATTTAGCATGAACTTTCTTTGGAGTAAATGTGAAATAATACAAAAATCATTATATAATTTAGAAGTGTTCAGCATCAGTACAAAAATATTTTTAGCAATCATTTCAGCTGAGATAAGTAGGTGCCAAAGAAAGTGCAGGCAGAGCAATTATCATCCTGTGCAGTCAGAAAGATATTTATTCACAGACCAGAGTGGCTTGCATTTTACTACAAACCAGCTGTGAATGTTACTGATAATAACCACAGTACTAGATTTTCCCAAAGTACCACAGCCTCTTTCTAACAACTCAATTGTACAGGACAAAACCAACTTGAGCATGAAGTCCTCTCCTACTTGCAAGACTGCTTAACTTTCTGTGACTGTGAGAATTAATTTCTAATGCATGAATTTTATGCATTTACTGTTTGCTCTAAGTTAAAGTCAGTAGCTCAAATGAGAAGCATTTCAGCAATTTTTTTCACAATAAATGCTGATTAAAAGCTACGATTCAGCAGCTAAAATTTTAAGATTAAACCAGTCTATCTAAACATAAGGTTTAGGTTCAAGTTGCTCTTTATATACATGAAATTTGGCTGTGCATTAAATTAGTCCATCTTTTTTCTCTCTGATGATTTTATTCAATTTCACACACTAGGGTTTGCTAAGTCCAGACAGTGTCAAAAGACTTTCAACTTGCAAAATTCTATTCCTGTATGTAACACGTGTTTGACTGGAGAAAAAAAAATTAAAAAATTTTAAAATTAGACAGTAGAAACCTATCAAGACAAAATTATTTTTACAATATCAAAGAATACTTTTCTTACAGAAAGAGAGACATAGAAATACACAGATTTCCATTACAGTATTTATCTCACATATAATATTTATTTTTTAAGAACCTAAACAAGGACCAACAAACACCATGAATAATCTTTACACCCATTTTTAAGAAATGACTGAAGGTAAAGATTAGGGAGAGGGTTCAGATTTTTAATCTTTACAAACACCAAAAAAATCATGCATGGAGCTTGCCTGGGTAACCTTCATTTTATCAATGGGGCCATATAATTAAGGTCAAGTTAATGTAGAGATTGAAATTTAGGGAACATGTCAATTAAGATAAACAGGAAAATTACCTCTTCCTAAAAGGATTAGCCTCAAGTGGAAAGGTTGGTTCAGAAAATTACAATCCATTTGGTAAGGAAGACAGATCCACAGTAAAGTTAAATCTGAAGTGCATAGGCTAGCAGATTCTACCCTAAAGAGTAGCAGGGAGAAAAATCAGAATAGAATCATCCTTCTTTTATTATTTTCCCTAAAAAGAAAATAATTATTTGCACAGCAAAAAGTGATTGCAATAGGTATGGTATGTCTTACCTCTTTTTTTTCCCCTTCAGTTTCAGACTTAATTGGAAAATGAAATCTTAATACTCAAAGAAAAGCAGAAGGTACCCTGTTTTCAATGACATTACACATTAGTGTCATTGTAACAATATCTAGACCAAATGGATAGTTGTAAATATCCAATTGAGATGACCCTGTTTTGTACTCTAAACAAAAAGAATTATTAGTCCAGAGTTTAACAAGAAACATGAGAGTGACAAGACACAAACAAAAGTGATATTCTCAGTTGTCTAGAGGGTCTTGTAATTCCCTATTTAGTCATGCCCACTTCAACTTCTCAAAAACAATTTAAAAAAAAAGTTCCATTAATTATATTCCTTTTTTTGGTTTATTGCTTTTGTGACACTACAACAAAGAAACTAAGAAAAGTTTGAATAAAATATGGGAGCCTTTACTAAGATGAGAAAGCTGGTAACTGTTTGAGACATGAAGACTTCCAGTGACACTCTTCTGATGTCCTCCAGCAGAAACTCTGTACCTAATTGCATGCTACTTCCCTGCTTTCCAAACACAGAATAGCACAGTAAACAAAACAAAGGTGGCAGCATTGATAGAGTCAAGGCTCTCCTGACTTGAGTAAAATGGTTAGCAACGAAAACGTGGCACTGGGGTAATGGTTTTTCAAATGCATATCTTGAATGCTTTCCACTTATCACCTAGAAGCACATCTGGGAAGCTGAGTTTCTGAATATATATATAAAGTACACCATGCATGCATATTATTTTCTTTTCCATCGCAGAGTCCTTGTAGGAAGCAATGGTTTGCAGAATTATTACTACCAGCTTCTCTTTCAACAACTATACCTCCAAAATAACTTCCAAACCATCCAGCGGAATTTAAACCTCCTCGGGGGCAGTCATTGCTCTGACAGGTCTGCCAGGACCAAAATGCCCAGGACCAGCCTGACACGACCGATGCAATCACTGCTCACCTTCTGTCCTCTCCGGCTTCTCTTTCCACAAGAGTGGCTCCAAAGTGTTACACCGCCCTGACCGCTGCAGTGCCGGGTACATTCACTTCATCTCATAGTCACAGCACTCCAATGAACCTAGCATGCCTATTTACAGATTTGCCATCTGACAAGTTTCAACTAATGACAGAATGTTTTTAAGCCATTCTTTTCCTAACAACATTCTGGGAACCAATGCCAGTTTGCCTGTATAAATACATTCTTATTTAATAACAGTGTCTGTAAAAATGTGTTTTTCTGATTTAATAACAATTCCAAAGGTTCAGCTTGGCTTTTCTCTTTATTTTTCTTCTTTATTAAATAAATACTGTAGAATAAACTATTCTTCCTACTGAATTGATATCTACACTATAGGAATTTGAAACTATTCCATCCTATATAGAGAGGCAACATATCATGATAGCCTCTACCTAAAGGTGAGATATTTTAATTAAAACCAAAGACTAATTCAAGTATTTAGTGACATCAATGCACCAATATCACATTGCAATATCAGATTTTCTTTTAAATTCAGCTGTCAACCGTTGAAACAAACCATCCCAATAAAATGCTAGTAATGACCACAAATTTTGGGAACATATGTGCAAGAGAACACATTAACATTGCTGCAATTCTGCTTATTAGGCCAACAAAACTTTTCTTTCTTTCAGGAAAGATTAAATATGAAATAAACTTATCTATGTATCTATTGCCAAAATGGCTGAAGAGGTGCAGCTTAAAGGCACCATTCCAATTATCCCCTGGGTATTGTACACCTTAGTTTTGTTAGACAGGATAAAGAGGAGAAATATTAGAGCAAGCAAGCAGATGGTCTGGGGAACTAGATTACACACTTCAGAATAAGGAGAGAAGCAACACATTCAACCCTTCTGTTTGGACAGAAGAGCCGTCTTAGCCTGTCTGACCCATTAGCCAGTAAACTGGAGTGTACCGCCAAGTGCTATCATGCTGTTTCTTTAAAAAGCAAACAACCCCACTTTTTATGATAGGCACTGGATCATTTTAAGAGAATTGTAGGTAATGTCTGCTGCATTAGACAGATGGTCATATCATGAAACCATATACAAGTCACCACGGCTAAAACTCACGTTCGCTATCTTGTTAATCCGCATAAACTGCAAAGCAAAGTAAACCCGTGCTGAATGCTTTCCTGGTATCTAACGGCTCGTGGATATGCACGTACATATAATAATCACTTACAACTGAAACATGTAATAAGGTTCAATGTTCTATTTGACATGCTTTTTCATAACCTAGTATTAATTTTGTATATATAATTTTGCAGTTGAAAATTCTGATTCTAATCTCACCTTGATTTAACCTTCGCATAACTTCACTGATTTCCATGGAGTCAATGGTAAAAAAGAGAACAGACAATTTAGATTTGAGAACAGTATGTATCTTCTAGCCATAAATAAGCTAAATTTCAAAAGAGAGTAGACCAGCACTCTACCATGGTCAGGTTTTACTGTACAATTTCCAAAATAACGGGGTTTTTTTCTGTCCATGCTTCAGCACACTTAGCATTATAATTGCAGAATGTTGTGACTGCCTTTGCAATACTATATTTGCATCTCCCATTCACACTTACGAAAGGAAACAAGGGGAGATATAGCCAGTCTCCTTGCCAATGTTCAATAAAAGCGTATTGAACTACAAAATTGTGTATCAAAAGATCTGCATGGTAAATATTCCCCCCACTAGGCTTCCTATGGAATTGGAAGAAATATTAAAAGAAGTGGACTTCTCCATCTTGCTTATTTCTGATACACATCTGAGATTATTTGGTAATAGATTACAATTACTTGGTAATTAAATCTAGGGGGTTTAGGCGATTAAAACTTAGTTAATCTTTAAAACATTAAAAAAGGAAATGTTTCCAGCAACCAGGCCTTTTCAAAACGATTTGTCTTGACGAATATTCGCATGAAGAGCTGCTCAAGGCTAGAGGCGGTTTCCCCCCTCCCACAACTACAGACAGCATACACAAGCCCCACCTAACCTCCTGCTCAGTTGAAGGATATGTAAGATAGCACATTTCCTATCCGCTAGGCTGCTCTCAGCCACAGAACTGCAACCGAACCCGGCAGACCAGGAACGATTTCAAATTGTACCTGGAGAGTTGCCGGTGAGCAACCACCGCCTCCTCCCCGCGCGGCAGTGCATAGGTGCGCATTCCCCGTCAAGCTGACCCCAGGCAGTACTGTAAACACGGTGACAGATGCCAGGAGACAGGTCTGAAAAACTTCCAAATGAGCAATTCTAGGTCTGCTGCGCTAAACGCAGCAGAGTTTCTGGATACTTTCCCGGATGGTTTAACATTTGGAAAAAATACAGATGGGAAACTGCATGCGTCCAGGGTGCAGAGATCCGTAAGTGAAGTCAGAGATACAGACTCTGCACTCCCACTGCACACATCGACTAGCAGAGATCTGCTTTGGCTTTTGATACCTCACCTCTCAACAGAAGGCACTGGACCCTGTGCAGGTAACGAGGAGCACGGCCCAGCAAAGTCCCATTGTGCATTGAAATGGTTCAGCACTATTCTGACCAACAATATCCCTTGAACTAAAGCGGGAGAGAGAAGCAGAAAGGGAGAGCAGATGGAAAGGTTTTAGAGGAGAAAGGAAGAGGAATAGATGAGGGTGCTTATGGGTCGTGCCTTGAACATCAACTGATCAGTCATGAAGGTGGTCCTGGTTGGGTTAAAATACAGAAAAGAAGAGAAAGGAAGAATACAATGACATAAAAAGGAAAATATATTGCAATTCTTGCTTATACCTGCAAAGTTGATGGATTAGGAGTACTAGAGAATTGAAACCCATGGAGGCACTAGTGCTGCTCTCTGGATACTTGACAACAGCCTGTTTCTAAAGTCCCTGAAATCTGTAAGTTAGAGTGTATGGCTAGTCCTAGAGCCTGTGGAAAATTTAGCAATGCTCCTTTCTTTAGCATATTAAATAACATGCAGATCTTGCACTTTTGGTACATCTCTGAATTGGAAAGTTGTATCTGCTGTGCAGAGAAGGCCAGATTTTCTACAAGCTGATCCTTTGGATACCTAACAACTTCTCTAAATTCAATAACAGCTACCAGAGAACTCGAGAGAAACTAAATAAAAGTTGGATTTGAATACCCAGCTCTCAAGACTTATCATGTACAAATGTAAGATTAAAGAGTTCTGCAAATATTTTTAAAATTATAAGTAAAATGCTTCAACGTCCAAGAGTCCAACATAATTTGGACTCTTGCACAAAAATATTAGCATAGAAAAAATAATCGATTAAAGTGGACGGTTGCCACAAAAGGCCTGACTAGCTCACTGTGTATGAATATAGTCATTAAGAGAAAACATTTTGCTAAGACCTTCTCAAAGGCCACTATCATTTCAGCAGTCACTCAGGGACTACAGAAGAACAATATTAAAGATTACAGGAAGCATTCACTATTAACTTCATCTAGATTTGCCTAAGAATTTACTGGACTGTAATTTAGACAACACTGCCCCAAAGCTTGCAAATCGTTTTTTACAACACAATGGCTGATTCCCTCATCTATGTACTGAATTTTATAGAAGAAACTCTAAGGTTTATTTTTAAGTGACTACAACACTTCATTTATTATAACAGAACCTCACAGTTCACACAAAAATAAAGACAATTTGTCAAGCATAAGTGTTCAAGCAAAAAGGATCCCTTTTGGCATTTTCCATTGCCAAGTGAATGATCTCACTGGTACTCAAATTATATACCTTCAAAGAACTTCAGAGTGCAATTAATTAGATTCTAAGATATAAAATAGCTTGCAAAAGATGCATGAGCAAATTTGAGTTTTAGTAATTTACTGTGCATATAAGGTCTTTAGGCTTCACTTTACATACGCCATTGTTACCACGAAAGAAAAATCTCCGCGCAAGTAAGGATAGAAAAGCAACTTTTTCTGTTCCAGTTTGATGATCAAAATAATGACTGCCTTCATAGGAAAAGTCTGGTTCTAAACTTAATCTAAACTTAAAATTCATATACAAATCTAAATATTCCCAAAATTCAAAAGAAGCTAGACCCAGAATATTTATTTTATCACACTAAATCATGAACATAATGCATTATAACATCGTTATTTCCTATCCCTCATACAGGTAGTACACAACATTAAGTAGATGTTTAACAGCTTAATATACAACTTTTGCCTCACTTTTACTGACACTGTTTGAAAAGATAGAAGTGACAGTAGTAATAGATTAAATTGTACTTTTGAAAAATGATATAAAACAGAAATTAGAAATGTGACTTAGTTCATTGCAATCAGCCAAAAGGAGCAAATTCAAAAGATTTTTCTTAGCATATTTTCTTCATATTTTCCTAAAATTACTAACAGGTGTGGACTTTGCAAAATAAAAATTCAACAACTTGGTGTAGTCTGGTAATAGTATGATAGCTTTAACTGTGCAAAGTTTACATAATATAATCCATCACATCACTGGGAAAATTCTTACAGTATAAAAGCATCTTCTTAAATGTAGTATGGGAGAAGTGTAAAACAAACCTGAGAGGTTCTGGTATCCAAGAGCTGCTCTTGACAAGGTACATTAATTAAGGATTATGGATGCACTTTGTATTAGCAGCAGTTTAACGATATAACTCATGTAGTGGCATCTTCAAAACACGGCATCTTGAGTGTGATTTTTTGCAGAACAGTCCCCTCTTGAGGAGAATATTTTCAAACTACATATTCTGGGTAACTCAAATAATCCAAAAATATTTTCAGAGGTCTAATTATCACTTGTTGAAACATACAGTTACTGCAATAGGGCACTACTCCTGGGAAGCAGAAAAAGCATGTCTTAACACAACAAAGTTGGTTACTGAAAGACATTCAAATGAGTGGTTCCTTCCAAAGTCCCCAAGAAAGTAGATTTTTAAAAGTTATTTTCTAAAAAAAAAACCAAAACCACATGATATTTCGTATTGCTAAATATCAATTACATAATGGACAGCATACTAACAACAAAAATATGTATCAGTGGCAGAACAATGGATTACTTAGATACATAACTTCTTCTATGTTTATATAATAAGCAATTCTAATATAAAATCCAGGAAACTGTATATGCCATGACATGTGATTGCATCAAGTACTAATGGAATGTACACCATTGAACAGTTTCCCAAATATTCCAACAAATTGTCATTGATGTGGTCATGCACCTTGACTGCATACTTTAATTTTTATGTATGTCTTTGGTTAAATAAGTACTGTAAAAAAGTTTGAAAAAAAAATGAAAAGAATTAAGTCAATATTAAATTTAGGGACACCTTATGACAATATAATATAGTCTAAAGTATATTAGTTGGCTTAAATTCATTCTGTTTCTGAGATATGTATTTCCTAAATAGAAAGGCAGAATCATTAATAATACTTACACAAAAATAGAAATCAATATGATTCAGGGTTTCATATTGCATGCATACACATATAAACATATATGAAAGGAAAGATTACTTCTTTACTATGGCATGTATAAGAGTTCCTTATGCTAATGCAAAGTTAAAAATAAAGAAGTGTTGTTATACTAAAGCAATCTGTTCTTAATCTTGTGTCACTGTGCAAATTAGATGAGTCACCTGCCTTTCATTCTGATCTACATTGTGGTAAGGACTAGATAAATCATTTTCCTTTACTCCATTCATCTACACTGAATGCAATAAAAATGAAACAACAAGCACAATAAAACTAAAAATAATGGCTAAAATTATCAGAAAGGGTTTTGGCAGGCAATATAAAATAATCTTTCTTTCTTACTTTCTTTTTTATCTCCCTGCACCTCTCTTATATTTGGTATTCAATATCCCAAAGTGATGGAACACAGAACGGTATGCATCATTCCAATACTCTCAGTTGCCTAAAAAAGCTCAAACTGGCATAACAATTAGTAACTTTGGAAAGGAATGCAACTGAAGAAGAAAGTAAGTACTACATAGAAATATCTGAAAATACCTAGAAAAATAACAACATAACAAGATATAACATCATTAAATAGTAGAAAGATCCTCACCTCTGCATATATGAGAGCACTATTTCCAGTGAAACCACATTTGATTTACTTCATTATACCCAACCCTGGAGCTCTGTTCTGAAACCATATGCACCAGAGAATTCTAATATAAATTTGCTGTAAAAATGTATACCATTTAAATCAGTTAAGACAAAGAAGTCTTCTGATCCATTAAGGGTGTTCATAATTGCACATGTTAAATAAGATCATTCTGTATCGTGTGTCAGACAATGCACTGACTTCTGCAGGTTCACAGCAAGAGTGTCTTCACAGGAAGTACTGTAAGAATGGACGGAACATAGAAGGGGTTTCTACTTTTCTGCAACATGAGGAATGGTCACTACTGAATTTGACGTGTTCTTTCTCATAGAGTATGACAAATCCTGTTGTTTTACAAAAGAGTATACAGCTATATTCCATGGCTCCTATTTAGCATTTCACAACAACTCTAGATCCATCAGAAAACTGTCAGTTTAATAGAGCAAGAGTAAAACCTAAGACTTAGAGAAATCTTCACTGAAGCCAATGTAGGACAGCAAATATCACCTGGGAATGAAAAAAAACCCCTACTGTAATTCTTGAATCTGCTACACACTGGCATTGTGATCATAAGCAAGTGACTTTGACCTTATGTTTTGTCATTTTCACCTCTGTGTAAGGTGAGTTTTGTCATACTCAACTGTTGTCACGCAAGTCAAGGTGCAAACCCACATTCTCTTCCCAAAATAAATATGGACTTTCCACATTGCCTTCAAACAATAATTTCATTGCTTTTGGTGGATTCTGCCTTGCCTCCTCTTTATCTTTTTCACTTACTGCTCTTCATGACAATATCTTTTACTATATGCTCAAGTACTGAAGAGTGGTTTTGCACCCTACGTTTAGCCACATGACTTAAGCAGCAATATTAGGAAATGTTTTTAGCCTTGGCTTCTAGATAATCCATGGAGAAAGAAAGGGCTTATCAGAGAGAGCAGAGATCTAAGAAAGGTTTTCTGAACTGTACTCTGGAAATGGCTACCTTTTCCACTGCCTGTGATAGAAGCCCAAAGGTCACTAGATCTCTAACCTCATCACCTAAGTTTTAACAGTCTACAAACTATTACAAGTTAAACAAATAACCACAAACTATTTGGTTTCAGCTTATTCTTTTAACTACTTCAAATTTGGGCCCTGTGAATACAAGGCTATTCTGGGACACGATCATCCTAAGATACTATCCTTTCTTTAGATGTGCATGAAAAACACCCACGTGTGCTCTCTTAATCCAAAATGACTTTATCTTAAATGGTCTGTAGCTTACCTGCATATGGTACCTGTCCTATGTTAAAAACTGTGCTTTTAGTCAAGGATTCAAGTTTTTTGTTGCATGCTTCACCTTGCAGCCCAGAAATAACTGCTCTTTTCTGCAGCAAGGTGTTGCATAAATATATCTTGTGTTCAGTAGAGAGATAGTTGGGCATTCAGAACCCAACACATCTGATAGTCACATACGCAAAGTTTGGAAACATTATTCCTTCTCAACACTACTCTGAACACACACTTCTCCAGGTGACACAGTTTTTCAAAACAGTCCGTTTTAAAGAAGTTTTTTCATGAAGAGCACTCAAATGCTGTTTCCTCTGGTCCTGTACTGTCATGTTCATATACATGTAAGAGAATAGTAGAATATAGTTTTCCTTGCAAGAGCTCATGCAAGGATGATGCCATTTAGATGCCATCATAATGTGATGTCTTCAACATCTTAACACTGCTAAGTGTTCTGTTTTGCCCAGCTGAGCAAGGACAAAGGTAAAACCCTCTATCTGAAATCCCTAATCATTTCAAGAAGCCTGAAGAAATGACTAAATTAAAGTACAATATTTTCTATCCACCTCTCTGCTATAACTATTTCAAGGATGAGATTTCTTTTTGTTAGAAGATTGATTCTTTCATATATAACCTGCCTAAAAATTCCTGAAGACGTCCACTTAGGCTTAATGACTTAGTCCTTTCTTAATACCTCCATCTTAGTTCATTTTTCCTTCTTTTTTTTTTGTTGTTTCACAAACAAATGCTAAATTTAGTTATGCTATGGTCAGTAAATATTACCATCTTTTTTTGAAAGAGCTTGTATTATAGAACAAACTAGTGTATTATCTTTTGGCCCTCCATTCTTTCCTTGGGCTGATTGCTAGATTATCCCAGCACAGGAAAGACAACACACTTCTTGGCCTGGGACATCCTTTTCCCTTCCAATCTAAAAACTAAGGATTTAAATAACCTTGGTGAATTAATTTTGACATTTAATGGCTATTGCTTTACTGCAATTATACAAAAAGAGGTCAAAAAATGCAGGCAGTAAGCTATTTTATGGCTATGAGATCTTAATGTTTCTGTGTTATTAGAATCATAAATACCACCAACGTGAACAAAGAAATGAAACAGACAGGAGATAAATCTGATCTTTCATCACTGAAAAACCAGGGAAGAGTTTGCTAAAGTCCCTTAAGTTGCACTCAGGAAAATAACAGGGAATGCAGGTATTCCTCGTTTATTTCTTATTTTTATAACTCTTACATTTCTTCTTTTGTGATCATGTGTTATAGTCCTTTATTGAGATTACTGTTTATGCTTTGAAGTCATCAATACAAGTTCCACTAACAAAATACCCTAGTAAAAGGAAAAAAAAAATCTCTTCTGTTTTGCTCTTTAGAAATAATATATGGCCTTAGTTTTGTAATTGTCATTTAAAAATATGTGCATTCCCTGTTTATGTTAACAAATGGCATGAAAAAGGACGAAATAGAAGAAAACAAGGTCAAAATGCTCTACTGGCACTGTTGCCTCCAGCAAGAAGCAGTTTGACGTCAAGAGATCAAACAGCAGCAAACACTCTATTTTCAGATATCTGAAAGCAGTAATACAAAGAAGGGTATTAACTACTTCTTAATGATTTTAAAGAATGATTACTCTGCTTTTTGTTTTTAGAGTTTGTCAGATACACTGTAAGTCTTGAATCAAGTTAGAAAAGTAAAAGCTACTAAAATGGGAAAGACCACTTAAAAGTCCCAAAATGTTCCTAAGTCTCATAGCAGTACCTGAAGCATCCTTGAACTATTAATATTACCGACTAAAAACACAATAAAATATACTAAATATCTACTAATAAACAAAATGTGGGTTATGGTCACTGTATTTATAATAAAATTTTTGTAATTTTTTTTAATTTATAATAACTAAATTATACCAGTAAACTACATTTTTGGTTTATTTGATGATAATTTTAACTAGTATAACATATATTAGTAGATTATAATAATTTGTTCCTTACATTTCTGAATAACTTAGAGTGGCACCTAATTTGCTCTCCTGAATATTTGCTCTCTGTATTATTTTTTTGGTAACAATTCTCTCTAGAAGAACTATATTAAATGAAAGACAATGGAAAAGGTAAGGTAAAAGGATGATGAAAGGTAAAACAGTACACATCTGTGTAATGAAAACAAAAAAATAAAAATTACAAAACCCCAAGAAACTGACAGAAATAAATATATCACTGCACTTACCTATATCTCCCATAACATTTTAGTTTTACTGATCTTGCATCTTCTCACAATTCTCACATAACAGTATTTGCTATTTTAGATTCAACAAAACTACTTTTAAAAGACAAATTAACATCTTAATCCTGCGTCTCTGATACAGTCACTGTTGCTGTCTTAAGTTTTTTGTTATTTCTTTTGCTTCAGGAATAATTATTCTATCTAAGAGCAGTTCCACTCATATTGAAAACAATGGGAAGCATTAGTCATTTTGCAGAAGTGTATCTTTGCTGAGGGCAACTGTGGCTTCAATCCCATTGAGAGCAATAGGAGGTAGCAGCAATTTTGGAAGAAGGACATTGTCTATGGAATACTCTATAGGAGAACATTATTCATCAACTCTTGCCGAATAAGAAAATTTCAGTTCTGGAGAACAACAGCAAAAGAAAATCTGTGAGCCTTTAAAAGTCTTTTATACATAGCATTTTAGTATGGTGTGTAAGAAATAGGTATTTTGTTAGGATCTTCAGCAAATACTCAAGTAAAGGAGTAATATATTTTCATAACTCCTAAGAGACAAATCTTTACACTTACTTTAAGTCAAACTGCTCACTGTTTATGCATTGGAAATTTGGAACTATTATTTCTGTGCCCCAAACTATATGTAGAAATTTTAGAGTGGTTTGTTTCGTTTGTTCTCTGGGTAGCACTTTCTAAAGTAAATAGTGACTACAGAATCAAAAAAACTACAGATGAAAGTGATCTTCTTAAAATGGTGTTATCGTTTGCTTTAAAACATACTAAAATATCTGCAATTAATATCCTAAGTGAGGTCAATATAAAATGTCTTAGATAAATTATATTAGATCAAATTATCACTGGTATTTCTACCTCCTCCTGCTGCTGTTGTAACATCTCGTTCCTGTTACTGCAGACAAACTATCAGAAGAAAAGGCAGAGAGAAACCTTCAGCTGCTGCTAATTGTTGAAGAACCTGAAGACATTCATATTGGTTTGACTGACCTAAAACAGAAGAACAGCTTTCATCCTTTTAAAACTGCTTATGTACGTGATTTTTCAACAACGTTGCTAAGATAATTTTTAAACATTCCTGATTCAGAGTATTACAATTCAGAGCTCATGAAAAAAAAAAAAAAAAGTACAACAAAATCGCTAAAATTTCAGATTTACAGTTGTTTTAATGGAACCTAATGAATCCATTTAACCCTGACCAAAACTGTCACTAGGCTACAGCATGAAAGCACCTATGAAGTGTTCTCATTTTTCTATATTACACACAGTAGGTTTTTACTTCCAGTAGCTCACATAACACAGTATCACCAGCAGCACGGCACACCCACTTTACTCTAGGAAAGAATTACCTACAGAAGCTTTTGCCTTGTTCTTTGTACATGACAATGGTCTTACTAACTCTAGGCAATGGGGTTTGTTTTTTTTTTTTTTTCCCTTTCTCTGACTCGGCACAACCATCAAATACAGAGATCCTGGAGGACAACTGAATCTGAATAGTACCTGTGAACTGCAAAGACATTAAAAAGGCAACAGTGATGCACAATGTCACCCACATATCCTTGTGCCCTCACTCTAGAATATACGGTGTGTTTTAGAAAGACATGCAGATGTCCTATGAAACAATTTTAACAGAAACTGCAAACGTGAAGCTGGGGATAATATGACCAAATACTACTGTGAGTTCTATTCTAAAAGAGAGGGGTTTAAGGTTAATACACTTGAAAAAGGTTTTTATCTACCAACTTTCTGTTTTGTTGAATATTTCACAAAGCAATAAACTCACAAATAGTCAGTGGAATACAAACAGTCTGCATAAATTTTGTTGGAAAATTAGAAAATTGATAGTATATTATCTCAACCAAAAGAGAAAGTTGTAAGGGACATGCCGATGAACAGCTTATGGGAAATACCAAAATTACCATAACAGGGGTATGGAAGGAAATAATGGTACAAAAAAACCCCAAAACCAAACCAAACCAAACAAACAAACAAAACCACCAAAAGTGTCAATGTTTTGGGGTTTTTTTCCCTAACCTTAGCATAGGCTTTTTTAAAGTTAAGCTATTGCATGCTTACAATAATTATGTGCCTTTAGTGAAAATATGTGCAAAATTTTGATTAAGTTACTTTTTCAGATATGTGAATGCTAAACAAAGTCATATTCTTTTTAATACAAAGTAGATAAAAGAATAGTACTGTAGAAAAGAATGTTTTTTACTATATTAGGAGATACAGCTGAGTTCAACAACAGTCAACCTCTTCTACAAGAGAAGAAATCGAGCACTCACTTTTAAATACTGTAATATACAATTAAAATCAACCATATAAATGGAAAATGTGATATAACACAAAGTTCAACATAAAGTTGCTCAATGCATATAATTACACGAATTACATTTAGAAATTGTATTTACTTGCCAAGAAAGAAATGAGAAATTAAAAGGCAATTGTATAAAGTGACACCACACAACCTTCTCATTCAATCTTACTGAGTATAGAATTATAGCAAGATAATGTTTTAAATACTTCAAAAGAAAGGCCATCAAGTTCTAATTCAAAACACCAGCAAAATAAAACATGCAATTTTCATACTTGTGATTTTCAGCGTGCAACAAAAACATTTAGCTATTATAAGAAGTCTTTTGAGTTGCGATATACTGGTTTCAGATTGATCCAGAAAGGAAGGTCAATGACACCTTCTGATACAATTACTAAAATTAATGTCTTTTGCCAATTTTCAAACAAAAGCACATTATGGATTGTGGATCAAATTAATTTTTCAGGAATGTCTGAAGAATTACAATATCTTCACTTCAGATTTACTCAAGAGTGGTATTGCAATAGATAAGAGAGGGAGATGAGAGTGTGATACACCCTAGCTCTATGGGATCAGATTTTCAAAGCTGTGGATGTTTATCTCTTCTTGAGATACATTGTCAATGATCTTAACAATCTTTTCCAGTCTGAAACTAGGAAGGTAAAGATGGAAGAAAAGAACATTTAAATTTATATCTGAGAACGAAATATTTGCTTTTGCCTGTTCTGCATCTTCTTGTTAAGAACTACATTTTCAAAAGTACCTCAGTTCTTACCTGCCTATATCTTGATACCCATAAATGTAGGTATTTCTTTATGAACGGCTACCAAATAAAACTCAAAATCAAATCTAAGGTATATCAAGTTGCACTCATCTGGTGTAAGACATTTCAATCAAAGTATATAGAAATCTAGACCTGTATTATAGTAGACATGACAAGTGATTATGTCACACTATTGTCTGGACAGAACCACCAAGAAACAACATTTTCTTCAAGTGTACCAATGATCTTTACACTTTCAAGTCTCTGTTAGCCTTTGGATATTTTTCACATCATGGTATTATGGAACATTCCAATCGAGATCCTGGTCTAAAATTGTCACACATTGAAAATCTAAAGAAGGCAACCCAACAAGAACTAAAGGAATTCACCTAAAGAAAATACTTTATTTAAATATTCTAAAAGATGGAATTGTGATTCTAGTCTTTCTTTTTGCTTATAAAGTTCAATTTCTAAGTAGAGGTTGGTTTTGAAAAGCAAATTTTGAAATTTCAAAAATTTTCAAAGGAGACTTTCTGACATAAAATCAAACAAATCTTTGGTTTTTTTCCAAACCAGAAATGCCCCAAAACTAATATTTTTCTCAAAGAGAATTCCATCTACGTAATTCTTGCAATTTGCAATGCAGAGTATTTTGATGAAAAAAATCTGGATTTTTACAATTTAGGGCTGTTTAGATTGCTCTCCTTCAGAAATACTACTGAGAATAGATCAGACTAGTCATATTAGCACATGATCCAGAAATCCTTCTTCATGGCACAGACAGAGAACAAGAAACGTTTTTGATTCTTCCCTCCACAAAAAAAGAGAAGTTGTTCCATCAATAATAACACCTGCATTTTTCAAAAAACGCTGTTTCTGTCAGCAGTAAGTCATGAAGCAGGGAAGAATTACAATATAAAAAAGGAGTAGATGCCATTGCCACGTTCCCTGGAGGTGATATTGAGGTAATGGGGATAGATTAGATGACCTTTGGAGTACAGTTCTAACCTTATTTCCTACAGACTATGATATCTTTACCAAGTTCCAGAGAGAAGGCAGATAAGAGCTGATTTCTTTGGGGAGGTATTAGTTAGACTACAACCACAACAGAATCTCTGCAAGAGTAAATGGATATATCACTCTACACAACAAAAGTACTGACATTTCAAGGGACACACACAAAGTCTAAGCAAGGTATTTCAGACCATAATAGAAAGTATCAGGTGATGTGAAGTGAGTTATGAATACCTGAAATTTTGTCCTGCATTCAAGTTGTTTAATGTTGTTGGCTATTAACTTTTGGCTGACAGAAAGATGTGGTTTGAGGACTTAAACTTTTCAGTGGCTCAGTTTTCAGACACAGCAAAACTACTGAAAAAGTTTGGAAAAGTATGTGTTTTACCTAACAGAATAATTACTCGTTCCAGGAACAAACACAGGGTATCTGATCAATATATCCCTAGTGTTGATGTGGACTCTGCACAAGCTCCATCCCATGGTTGCTGTGGAAGCATTTTGTCTATTGAGTAAAAGAAGTATTACTTCTATCTCTAGAAGTTTAACATAATTTAGTGATCTGACTTTGGCTAGCCATCCTCTGGACATTCCTTACAACCCTTGCCTTCAAAAGCCCTGATTCTGGAAACTTACTTGAATGTAATTCTCTGTGAAGACACATTTTCTGTCTCCGGGCTGATACGTCAGTCTTACTCAAATTGGAATGACTTTCACCTCCTGATATTAGAGAGTCCTTGTGAAGGTATGGCCAAGCATGAAAAATAGCTCCAGAGGCTGTCACTTTTAGGAAGAGACAATGCTATTGAATTTATATACCTCAGAAATTGTTCCTAAAGTGGTAAGCCTGTGGCAATTAAATTGTTCCTTATTTAAACCACAACTGAAAACAAACAAGTTATATTGCCCCAAAAGATTTAAGTTGGTTTTGCTGCAGTGTGTTCATTGGAAAATATATTATATTTTCTGTTTAGCAGATTTTCACTAGCCATTCACAAGATTGATATGATACAGAAATATTTGTGGTTTTGAACAGCTTTATGACACTTTAATGGTAACACCTTTTAGAGAAGTATGAGTAGATAAGCTAACACCTCTGTATGGTACTGATACAATCGATATTCATACCATATGATAAGAGAGAAAAACTGTGAATAGTGATAAGGTTTTTGTATGGCAGTAAAAAGAAATGCCCTTTCTGCCCATTCCAGCGTAACACCACCAGATGTTGCCAGAAATACAGCTTGCTTGCTTTCCTGGCTAATAGTTTGGAGGCTGCTTAGACCATCAGTGACCACACAACATATTTCACTATTATCCAGATGTTTTATTAGTACATCAAACTTTCTAAAAGGTGACTCCATTGCTTAAAAAGATCAACTACTACTCAGGCACATCAAAGAAAACTTATAGCCCTATTCAGGAACTTACCACTCCATTTCAATGAATCCTGAGCATATAATACCTTCATTTAAGACATTAAAAAGGGCAAAATAAATACATGAAATAAACGCTGATGTTTTATTCTTTGTGAAACAGTTACAGGGTACGGTTGTCTACACATTAACTGTCAACTGCTGCAATTTAAGTAGAACCTTCTCCAGCAATACTGAAGGAAACAGCTTTTGTTAAAGACACCTTGGTATAAAAGTAAGTGGATAGGAGAAAAATTACTCATGGTAGAAAGCTCACTAAACACCATAGTTTAGAACAAATACACTGGCCAGCCTGGTGCAAAGGCAGACTGATGAGGAGGAATGTTACAAAATGAAGCGAGGAGCTGCTGTGCAATGTTTTACCTGCATAATCCTCCCTACACAAAGTAATGTAGGCTCCATGTGTTTGAACTTGACTCTTCAGAACTAGATCGATTCCTAGTTTTCAGGTCTTCCTTCTGCTGCCTGTTGTGCAGTCCATTTCCCTGTTTTTCTTTTGTGTTTTGCCTCTCCTACTACAGACCTTGGATGTGCACTCATGTTCCTTACCCGCAGGCAGCAGGATTCAATTCATTGCAAGTATCACCACATGCTGATATATTTAAGTTATGATCTTCAAACCCTGAAACTGCCTTGTTATCTTACCTATTCTTAGCCAGACAAATAACCTTGTAGTACTTATTCTTTCACAATTGCTTTCAGGGAAAACAACACCTGCCCACTTCCTCTGTTATAACTCTTCCAAGTTCATGTCAAGCCCCCAACAGAAAAAAGTCCTCCCATCTGTTTGACAACTTCATGCAAACAAAGCTAATCTTACATCACTCCACAGCTATTTTCAACCACTTACTTGCAGCTGTCTAGAGAAGAAATGGCAGTTCCTATGATTCAAAATCACCTGTTGATAATTATCATAGAATTACAAAATGGTTTGAAGTGGAAGGAACATTAAGGATCATCTAGTTCCAGTGGCCCTACCTTTCACTTGACCAGGCTGCCAGAGCCCCATCCAATCTGGCTTTGAACACTCCCAGGGATGGGGCATCCACAACTTCTCTGGACAACCTGTTCCAATGCCTCACCATCCTCACAGTAAAGAATTTCTTCCTAATACCTAATCTAAACCTACTCTCAGTTTGAAGCCATGTATTGCCATACTTGCTTCCCTACAAATATGGAACTATGTAGCTCCTGTAATTCCATTTTATATCATAATTTTTAATCTTCTTTTAAACAATGTCAACAGGCTGCAAATTGTTGTCATAAAATGTCATCTTTGCAATATACCAGTTTCAAGTAGGCATAAGAGTCTAATTCCTTGCCTTTTTTTTCCAATAGCCATTTTATCATTTTACTGCTGTATTTGGCAACCCTTTGGACTAAGCACATAGGAATGAGAAACATAAATCCAGTCTGCAAGTAAACTAAGCTCATGCCTGCCAAGCTGAAGTCTTTGTGTGACATTAATGACCCCAGAGGAAAAAATCTTCAGTATGCACAAAGATTTGCTTAGCTATGTTACCTTCTGGTGAACTGTCTCAGGAAAGCTCATCATAAATCCAACAAGTAGTCGCACTTCTTCTAGCAAACAAGTGCAAGAGAGTGCATGCCTCTTTTTTTGGGGTAAAGTGGGGACAACAGTAATTTCTTGTGTTTAAAATCTGTCCTTTTCAGGCAATTTGGCTGGTATTTTTAGCATTTTTGACAAGTATTGACAACTGCTTTACAGTTCCTGTTAAACTTAAAAACAGACTAAAGTGTTTCTAGATAATTTCTTAGATTTATTTATTTGAGGATAGTTTTCAGGTATTAATGGAACACTTCAGAGAAAGCTAACTGCTGATTAAAAAAAAAATCCATTTAGGTGAAGAACTTTTCAACACACGAAAGGAAAAGCCACACCACTATGAGCTCCTAGTCTTAATCATCCCCCATTGGGTCCTATCTTAATTTGTTGTTCTGAAATATAGTTCATATTTTATCGGTGAATAGAAAATAGCATCTTAATGAAAATTACATGCAATATAATAAAATAAATACATGTAGAGTGTGTATATATATATATACATTTTATATATGTATATATACATTATTTTGCATAGATACATTAAAAAAGTACATACAAACCTCTCCACCTCTCCATTTACCTTAGTAATTTTTGAGAAATGCTATATAAACATGACTGAAACCAAGAAATCTCCTATAAATGCATATGAAATTGTGCTTCAAAAGTCATTTCTCTGTGCTCACAGATTTAAGGGTATATTGCCAGGCTTAGATAACACTGACGTAAGCTCAATAGTTAGTACATGTTAATGCCAACTCACACAGACAGGAATTCAGGGCAATCATCCAGCCCCAGAGGAGGATAGATGTGAAAGAGTTTTGCCTGCCAAATTAGTAATGTCTCTGATACAAGTACATGAGGTGACAGAAAGGGCACTCCAATGACATTCATCACCTTTACTGCAGTGAAAACTTCCCTGTAAACAAAATTTTCTCTGCCAATGCTGCATTTTATACAGCTATGCAGCACAAATTGAAGTGCCTTTAACTTTCAAAATAAACCAAAATTTCTACATAATGAAGGACATAACTTTCTACATTATATAACTCCTGAAACTGAACGTTCCTGTTCAGAGCTAGAGGAACAAGAGTGTTTGGGGGTTTTTTATTGGAAAAGTGATGCCAAATCCATTGTTTTGTTCATTATCCGTTTTTAAGTAACACATTTTAATGATGTGCAAAGAATTTTACTTACATGTCATTTACTGAGGCCACTGTGATTACATTGTGCAAACAGTGAAGCAAAATGGGAAGATTTATGGCATATCCTCCACGTATCAAAAAACTGCATAAGAACAGCTTTTCATAACGTTTCCCTGGATGCCAAAAATAATCCAGCCAAGCTTATGATTAATTTTTACACAAGATGTTACTAAAAGATTAAAACTGTTGTGATACCCAGGGTGTGAAAGTTAACTTAGTTCACTCACAACAAATCTGCTTTAAGATGATGTAATCCAGTACTGATTCTCCTAATTGCTTAGCCACAGGCCATAAATGTGTCAGTTCTCTCTTCTTGATTGCTACTGTAGTACAGTGATAAAACCAGTAGAACACAGTGGCTGTCTAATGCTTTGGTTACTGGTCACATGTTAAAGCAGATTAGAAGTTGTTGAAAGGTCATATTTGTAATTAAAGTGAAAGAAAGAAGGAGACTACTGGTCTTTACTTCATATCTCCATATATAATAGCTTGAGATTTAGAAAGGTAATATCCAAGAGTATACTATTATATCCTCTGCTTTAAGAAATGCATTTATTTAATATCAATTCCTAGAATCATTAAAGTCAGACAAGACCTCCAAGAGCATAGAGTCCAACCCCTGGGCAGACATTGCCGTATCAACAAAACCATAGCACTGAGTGTCACATTGGGTCATTTCTTGAATGCTTCCAGGCATGGTGACTCCACCATTTCCCTGGGCAGCCTATTGCAATGCTTGACAACCCTTTCAGTGAAGAAATTCTTCCTGATGTCCAGCCTAAACCTTCCCTGGTGCAGCTTGAGGATATGTCCTCTTGTCCTGTCATTAGTTCTCTGGGAGAAGAGGCCAACCCCCACCTTGCTACAATCTCTTTTCAGGTAGTTACAGAGAGAGGTAAGGTCTCCCCTGAGCCTCCTCTTCTCCAGGCTAAACAATCCCAGTTCTCTCAGACACTCCTCATATGATTTAATCTCTAGACCCTTCCCCAGCTTCACTGCCCTTCTCTGGACATGTTCCAGCTCCTCAATATCCTTCTTGTAGTGAAAGGCCCAGAACTGGACACAGTACTCAAGGTGTGCCCTCACCAGTACAGAGTAGTGGGGGACGAGCACTTCCCTAGTCCTAACCTCTTTCCTCCAATAAATATAAACTGATACAATTAATGAAAACAAAATAGACAGGAAAGTCCAGGCACAGGGTACACAATCTCATCATGAAGGATTTATGAGCCTTAATGAGCCTTGACGAGGACTACGATCTTGAACTTCTAATGTTTCCCTGATAACATGATTATTTCTTTTCCTTGAAGTTGTCTTTTTAACGACAGACCCTCAGAACTGACCAGACACATATGGTGGAACAGAGGGTTTATAATCTTGAAGCAAAATCTGGGTCCATCAGTGTTTCAGTCTGATATGCTAGCCCACTATCTTTAAGGTGATTGGGTGTGTTCCCACTTCTGTTACCTACTTACAAATAAATCCACAGTGATAAAACTTTAATTTCCAATATACTACTACACTGCTATTCTGTGTGTTTTTCTAGATTAGTGACATTCCATGTCAAGAGGCATGGGTTTTTCTTTGAAATAAATCCCAACATTATCTGCATTGCTGCCAAGTTGGAAGCCAATGATAGTGACTAAGCAGTCATAGATAGTAAGTAGTATGGATCAAAGTCCTGGTGGGTTCCTCACTGTTGTGTGCAACAGACAACCAAGTCATGCTGGAGAACAGGATGACTAATCCCCATAAGCTCCTATCACAAAGGTGAAGGGGAGAAAAATATTCCATCTTCTCAGTAGGCATTGACATCATATGACATATGTAAATAACATCATGAAACTGGTAGTTCTAAAAGTTCGTGGAATTTCTAAAACTACTTTAAAATGTCTAAATTGAAAAATCCTTAAGAGAGTCAACACAGGTAAGTGACTATTTAAACTTCATCTTGAAGACAGATGACTGATTGTGGAACTAAAAATCAGAGAATTTAAAAGTCAATCTATCATGGGTCGACACATCTGTGACAAAAATGATGGCACACAACCCAAACTCAAAGACAGATTTTATATTTTAATAAGACCAATTTCAGAATGTGAAAATAATTCTAAGCTAAATCAGATTGAGAAAAAAATTTGAACACAAAAATTCTCACAGGAAATGAAAGCTGTTCAGAAGTCTTGTTTCTAATGTCCATAAAAACACTTTTCCAAATCTAAGAAAAATCTACACTAATTTAAAAAATAGTTTAAAAAATCTAATATTTAAAGAAGATAATGAAGCTAGGAGATACATCAGGTTTATGTGAAGAGCAAATAGATGAAAAAAGAAATCAATTGTTGGAAGATTTAAGGATAATTTAAATGAGTTTCAAGACATACTAGGAACAACAGAGGATCTATAAATTGTATCCATCACAAATCAGGCAGAAGAAGTTGAAAAGTTCAATAAATAATTACTTTCTGCATTTAGGAAATAAAACAGGATAACCTGCTCTGATCAAGTGACTAGGATATATATAGTACATTTTCAGCAGTATCTCAGGAAGACATTCAACAACAGCTACTACAGTCAGTATTTATTTGGCTAACTTGTAGCTAAGGGTTTTATGACAGCCTAGCAATTCCTTGAACAATTAATGCTGACTTTTAACATATCTCCGAACTGCAGAGAAGTTCCAGAAGACTGGATGAAAACAGTACTACATCAGTATCCAACAAATGGTGAATGAATAAGCCAGGTAACTCTGACAACACGATGCTGGTCCTAGATACAGTAATGGGATGGCCATTACATGGTTTTTATTAATATAATTAATGCCAGTCAATATAAGATTATGTCTGATAAAGATTATGCTGATGAAGCTTCTGTAAAGCAACAAATATTCAATTCTAAAATAATATTGACGGAAATTCAGCGTGGCACAAATAAATAAGGTCTCAAAATGGAAGTCACTATTGAGAACATATATTTTTCCTGAGATCCCGGAGGGGAATATTTTTGACCTTATGTCATTTAACATCTTCATCTGGACACATAAAATCATTACAGATATAATTTGCAGATAGCATAAAAGCTGATGTAGGGGATAATCATGTAGAAGACAGTTCAATGGTACAGTGTGGTCTGGATTTCTTGATAATCTGGATGCATGCAAGCAATTTGTGGTTCATACCACCAAATGTAAACTCACACACTCAGGAAAGAATGAATTCTGTAAACACTTCTGTGATGGGAGACTCAGTTCTTCAAAGGGTTAATGTATTCCTTTTTCTGGGCAGAGAATACTGCCTGCAAAAAGGTATTATATTTCCTTCCTATGGCTGCTAGTAAATACTGGTGTCAGTGCTGATGTCCACACTTCAAGAAGTTTCAGGCAACAGTTATGAAAGTTGATAAAGACCTTTTTAAAGGGAAACGTGAAAGGGGATTTAATAATTCTGCTTATAAAACAGAAGGTGAGGTGGGAGCCCATTGAGAATGTACAAGCACCTACATGGTGAAAAAAAAGCAGATAACAGAGGCCTCTGGTTGAAAAGGCAAAGTTTTAACATGATTTATTGGCTGGCAGCTGAAGCCAACAAAAAACAAACAAACAAAAAATCAAATTATGAATTTGTCAATAATGAGACAGAAACTGCCAGTTATTTTGGTGGCTTATATTTAATTGAAAATTTCATTAACTCTTTTGGAGATGCTTTGACTTTCTTCAAATGAAACTCAGGAAACTCAATCTTATAGGTTTAAACAGGGAGCTGAACCACCTGGTCACAAAAGTTCCACGAAAACGTTAGCATATTGGAAGACAGCACGGTCCAGAAAGCAGAGTTGCAGATTAAGAGAGAAAATAAATCCACTGCTCTTACTAATGTCACTGTCACTAAGAGGTGGCATTGACTCAGTCAATTCAATCCTCCAGTCCCACATTTCCCTTCATCATTTGGAGACAAGAGTGCTTGTAGAATGTTATATATGTGCAGTTTTCTTATTTATAATTAATATTCTGGCCTCATATCAATACTTGAGTTCATCCAAAATACAGCATCTCCTCTCCTCAAATTCAAAACTTCTATTAAAAATAACAGGCTTCTATTAAAATGGCCTGAGAGGGAATGCATGTTACACCAAGCCTCCAGAAATAAACCTTTAAACTATTTTATGGAAGTGACCAAAGCAATTTAAAAGATTATTCGTTACTCTTTCTCTAGTGACAAAAATCCCCACTAAATAATTGTATTTTTCTCAGTAATACCACCTATTTATCCACTAAACTGGAAAGTACCTTACACAAATGGAAGCATATTCGACAAATTATCTCCATATCAGTTTTCATTTTAAAGATTTACAACTCATTTACACCTATAAAACAGAAAAACTAAGGCACATACCATGACCATTCTGCAAGTTACTGATCTTCAAAACTGTACTCATGGCGGGCTGCCTGCTTCTGACTGTGGTCACATCAGATTTGGGATTATTTCTTACAGAGTATGGCATAAAATATCTCAAATATCAGATTAGGAAAAAGAACGGATGATACTAAATGTAAATGTTATTGCTCAGAATCATGCAACATTTGAAACCTATCTTTACCATGGTAGACAGATGTCTCAAATCCTTTGCTATCTTTTTTTCCTGATTTGGGTATGATCACCTTTTGCTGCTATAGCAAAAAGAAACTCTTTCTATGGAAAAATAATATTGTTGCTTGGAGTATTAGCTGATATACTTTAAATGGCAGTCAATCTCCTGTGTGTTATACTGCTTGTGGTTCTTAGAATAATGTCTAAAAGCTCCAGGTGATTGTTCATTTCTTTTTTTTAAATCACCGTCCTTAAAAAAATGAAGAATCCTTACTGAGAGAAAATAGTAGTTGAGAACGTAAAATTCAAAGAAATAGCACCAACATTTTCAAAATGAATGCTTGACATCAAGATCTAAATACAGGTTAAGTACCTAATCTGGTGAATAAACATGGATTTAGATGCAGGAGTTTAACCTTAGGCATTCAGAAGGAAATACTCTAGCTATTACCTTTAAATGCTGAGTATTTATTATTAACACATATTAAAAGATACAGGCATGCTAATTTTAACACCTACATGTTGACAGCTTCAATTTATTTCTAGCAACAGTTGGGATTTTGTTTACACTAAGGTACAAAGTTAAAGTCAGTTAGCTTACTTCACTTTTATTTCTTTAGCTCCTTTTACAACAGAGTAGCAGGCAATCCACTACAGGAAAATGTCTTTAAAGTATCACATAGTTTTAAAAGTACAGCCTCACCATGATATCCTGCTCACTTGCTTCACTAGCCTAGGGCAATTTAATTATGGCAGACTTCATCTTAATTCCTTATCCCTTTCTTTCCTTCCCCTTTTTCCACATCTATCACAATCCATTTGGATTAGAATCAAAGATTACAAAATGTTTACAAGACTGTACAAGCTGAATACACCTTTACTAATCTGAAATAGTCTCAAAACTATTGTAGTGTTTGTACAGGTGGGATTGGAACCTGCCATCCAGGGCTTTGGAAATCAAATGCTGAATAAATTCTTAAACTTCCTAAGTGCTCTGTGTTATCAGTAGCCACAAGAAAAAGTCACTTCATACAGATCAAACATAGTTAAAGGCATTTTTTAGCAACAACTGCTTAGAGCAGCAAAAAGGGAGAGAGAGAGGAAAGGTAGGCAGAATCACTGAGAGCTGTACTGCTGAACTCTGCGGAAGGCTCCTTGAAATAAATATTTCAAACCTTTATATGAATATTTTAAGCATGACAACTACACATAAACACACAGCCAAAGTGCTCAAATCCACTCTAGAAAGACTATTAAGTCATCAACCTGCTCCTGACAGGACCTACTGAATATGGCAACAGTGAGAAGTCAGGAGACAGTTGGAATCATTTCAAGACTGCTAATTTAACTTGTCTTAAAACCAACCAATGCTCAACGTGTCATCATCAATGTCATCTCATCGCAGTCTGAAAAGCCTCTGACCTAAAGCAAAAAGGTCCCCAAGTGCCACCCTTCTTGTCTACTGGTTGAAAATCTAATTGGTTCTGCTGACAGGCTTGGGAATTGGTAGGAAGGCTGTTCAGTTAATCTCCAAGGGCCAGCAAAGAGCTCAGTATCCATCTCTGAGCTTTGCTCCCTGGCTGTCGTAAAATGACTCTGATGGTAGTGCAAGCTCTTATGCTTCAGCTGTCTTCTGACTTCTGTTAAGTCAAATCCAATAAAGTTTGTCACTCAATAATCTGAGAGCTACCCAACAAAACCTCTTTGATCAATAACAGCTTGCCTGCTTGCACTGAGGAAGGTGACCTATTAAAGATTAAAAACACACCTGCTGCTTGCAGCACAGAACATCTTTTTTTACCTTTACATAAAAATTCATCCATTAAAATGAGTTTAACTGCTACAACTATATATAAATATTACATGCCAGACAGCTAAAATAAGATTAAAAGAAATATTTTAGCTATAGTACAGTGCTTTTATTAAATTTGAGTCATTGCTTTCCTTAGAATCAGAAAGACCTCATTCAAAAGGCCTTTCACCACCCACTTGTACCTTTCACTTTAGACTTCTCTAAATGCTATACCTTGTTTTAAATTTTCTGCTTGCTAATACCAAACAGCTCTTCTTTAATGACAGTCCAGTAATCTAATTTGTTTCTGCCTATTTGCTTATGCCAGAACATAAATATTCATGTTGCCAGGAAATGCAATTTAAAATTTCAATTATAAACATCTTCCCCTCTGTTTGAGAAATTTTCCTGAACTGTAGATACACTTTATCAGAGGCTATGATCAACAAGTGCTTTACAAAGCCCCCAAACTAAAAAAACTAGTCTGTTTTTGGTTTGGTTTTTTTTTTGTTAAATTTCTTCTAAATGATAAGTATTAGTTGAGATAGCTTATCTGATGTTTTACAGAAAACAGGGGAAGTATATAGGTAAATTAAGCACATAATTAAAGGTGCAGTACTTATTAATAAATCCGTGAAAGAGAAATCACATATACGTAAATTTGGCTCATTGAACCACCAGTGCCTGTTTGGAATGGGTTATCAATCTCCCAGAAAATTACAGAGACCTTTAGAGCAGCAAATTCAAGACACATGAGGTAAGCAGTATATTTCTTGATTGTCATGCTTTGTTTAACCTAGTGTCCTTCAGGCATCCATTTAAGTAAAATAGCAGCTAGAGAGTGACATGACATTTCAAAGCAGCTAGGAGATACAGATCTTTATCTTCAACCAAAATTAAATAAATATATGTCCCTAAATTCTCTGAATTGTTTTAAAAAAAAAAAAAAAAGGAAGACAACAGTAGATTTATTAGGGTTACACTGTCACTAGTTACTACTTCCCAGTAAAGAAAATACTAGTCTATGGATGCTATGGCTAAACAAACATGAAAAAAGAATTAGATGTTAGGTAAAGGTACTACTTTTCAGTATCTAAAAAGCAATCTGAATTTACTGAGACAATTAGACACCAAACTGTTACCATAAATAAATCCCCTACTGCAAACCTCAGAGACACCCAGTAATGACTACCTGTACAAAGTGCTTCTGCAGGTCTGCAAGGCTTCTCTCCCTCCAGCTCCTGAAGGGGCCCAACGGGGAGGTATCACCTGCAGTGCTTGGCTGTCAGTCAGGACACCTTTTTGCAGCAAGGCTACTGGCTCACAGCTGTCAGAAGCACTTGCCTGTCCAGAAACACTGAGTGCACTCCAATAAGGATAGAGCCTGGGGTGTGGGTAGTGGATGGTCATCCAACGGTGACTCCAAAATATGTCAACTACACAGACTTAATTTTGAGTAGTAAAATCGCAGCAAACACAACCTAAAACACCAAAAACCCAAAACCTAAGGCATAGATAAAGGCTAAGTGAGAATCAAAAAAATGTTTTGATCACTACAGTCATGAAGTCTCTTGTAGAAAAGGAATCTGTTTGAGAATCACATCTCAGTGTTACAAGTTTTACAGGAGATAATGAAGACAAATGCTTTTATTATACATTATAAAACGTATGAACTGTCTACAAAATATTCTAAAAAATAAACATATTAGACTCTAACAATAACCCCTGTCAGTTACTCATCAATTCAGTGGGGGCAGTAACTGCACTTGTTCTGCTGGGTTTTCAGAGAATACTTTCACCTTTTTCCCACTGTCCAAAAGTGCCAGCAGCCTACACCAAAATCACACTTCTTCTGAATGACCCTATAAATATCTTTGAGACAAGGAGTAAGAGGCATTAGAAGACCAACATGGGAAAGAAACAAAAGATCTGTATAACTATTCCTATTGCACTGAGACTTTCCATTTTGCATATTTCCAGCAGCCAGAAGTGGCCAGCTTGGCTTCCTTCTTTGAGAAACTGTTGATATTTATCAGGGAAACACATACCATTTTCATGATGTTAATTAATCAGTGTTTTCTTTTCCATGTTGGAAAAACATTGTGTTAGGCTTCTAAAATGGAACTTATTTCTGCCTCAGGGACTCATCAAGGATCTGTGTCCATGGGATCTCTTTCTGAAGTAGTTCAATGGTGTGTAGTTATTGATGAAGGAAACTATAATAAGAAAATGGAAGCTTAAGGTAGTTAGATGTCTTTTTTAAACACTGGATGGTATCAACATCTGCATGATTTGATAGTTGGTAAATATTACTTCATTTTCTCCTTCATAATGAATAACTGTTATTCATAAATACCTATCTGTGGCCTGATTTGTGAAGTTGTTTGGCACTTGTAGCCAAGTAAGAGGAAGCTAGACAAAGAGCAAATAAAGTGTTGTGGAACGCTAAGTAGCTTAAAAAAACACACCTTACACATGTCAACTTGGGCATTCAAAATATAGGCTGGCACTTTTCTCTGTGGCTCATTCCTCTTTTAATAATGTCATCTCACCTCACAGGGGCTTTGTGAAAATTAATTAATTACGGTTTGTGAGGCATTCAGATGCTAATGATAGCTACAATGGAAAGAAAGCCTATGGAGAAATTAATAGTTTTGAATTCAATGTAATGATTGAATGTGAACACCACATGTGGGTCACATATTGGCCAATAAGAATAACAGAAAACATGAATAGCTGCTCATTCACTGATGTCTGTTACTATGTACACTGAATGAGAAAGGAGTCCTGTGGTAAAAAACATAATATATGTGTAGATAAATAAAAATAGTACTTCGATACATAAACATGAAATGCTGAGATGATAGGTAACAAGTAAACAGAATTGCATGTTTTCTCAGCTTTTAAACATTAAATTTTGTAAACACTTAAATTCCCAATAAAAGAGGGGGGGAAAAAAACCACAAAATCACAACCAAACCCTAAAAGATTTTGTTTGTTTGTTTGTTTCACAACCTGGACAACTGTTTCTGCAACATCAAAACCCACACCCGTAATAAGTGCTGGGCTAGTCAGTGGATTTCAGACATTTGCTGAGAGCAGAGGAATGCCACATGTAGGCACCTCAAGTTCTGCTTGATGTTCTGAGTAGATAGCAGCCCAGCAGTTGCCTTCATGGGAAACCACCTGTCTCCATCTCAGACTCCTACCCTTTCCACTTCTGAGTATATAAGCAGGTAGATTTTTCTACTTAGCACAATCTCTTCCAGTGTCTCACTCACTCCATTAACTGAGCCTTCCTTACAGGAGGTCAGGCCCTTCCTGCCTTTGCTGTAAGGCCCTCAATCCTGAATTTTAGTTGGTATGCAACATGGAAGTGTTCAAACACCCAGGCCCTTATTTGAGCATCTGGCCTTTCCACAAACAGAATGAGAAGTCTCCCTGCACAGCACAGAAGTAGTACAACTCTTTCACGAAATGATTAGGGAACAATAAACAAAAACCACCTTGTAGGCAAAAAGTAAAAAACCCAAAGGCTTTTCTTTAACTCATTCCAAAACAACTCAGCCAATATAAAACTTTGAAAACTTCTCTTTGGTAGTCACATACTATGAAAAATGCCAGAGGAAACAATTCCTATGTAATGAAGTGTACCCCTTTAAAATTGTTTTGAGATTAAATGCTCATCCTGTTTCTATTTTCTTAGTATTTTACATTTAAAGGGCTTCTCAAAATCCAAATTCCAGCAGTGGAAAATTTCTGTCAGCAGAACACAGACAATTCTGCAATTATTCCTTAAATGGTCCTGTCACACGTTATTCAAGCTGGTATTGGGACTGAGGAGAAAAATTGAGGAATGAGGCCCTAAACTGCATCATGCAAAGCCTGATCCTGCAGAGTGACATAAGGTGTCCACAGCTGTCTGAGTCTATCTCAGTGTAGGACAGAGGCAAAGACAGACACCAGAACTCCCCCACCTCACTGGAAATCCAGACAGATCTACATAGCAGCACATTTAGATCTCTTTAAATAAAGTTTGCATGTAGTTTACATGAGCAAATACTAGAAATTATTTCGTAGATTACTAGACGCTTTGTATTCAAAAAAAACTAGAGTTTATGAGGTCAACTCATGCAATCAGTTATGTCAGTGCAGAGGTGAAGTATCTGCACAGGAGGTAATTCTTTACACCCTTTTAGCAGTAACTGGAAGCAGAATTCAGCCTTATTTGTTTCACTGGAAAACACTATTAAAAATTAACACCATATTTTCAAAATGGATATATTTGGCTGCAGTCAAGACATAGACATGCTGAAGTAAACACTTCAGGGTTTGGACTCCCTTGACTTGACTTAATATGGTTACTGTCCTGATGTTACCTCTGTTTTGATTGCAGCAAAATTATTAAAAACAGACCAAGTGACTCCTCATCTGCTTTAAGAAAATGCCCGATCACAAAACTGTTCTAATTTTTTAACACCCTCCATATACCCAGTTTGGTATGTGCAGTTTAGGGTTCTTATTTGCACAAGTTCCTCTACTCCACCTCTGCAGGTGCCTTCCTTCCTGAGAATACTTCTGTCTAGAAATGAGCTTTCATTTTCTTGTATATAATATGAACATAATAATTCACACTGGTTGGGATTTTTGTGATCTATTTTGATTACAGTAGCATGAATGAGTCCCTCTGAGCCATGTATTCTTGAGGCAGTATAATTTCAAAGGTCCTTCACGGTATTGATTTTAATATTGCATATTTGTTCTTCTAGCTTCTTTTGTCTTTGATCAAGGTTAACTATCCTAGTAATATTTTCAAGGTTTCCTTTTCTGACGTTTGTATTTGTAAACACTTAATTAAAATAATTAGAAGAGGTTAAGATGGGACAGTAAGAAATATCAGAATCACAAAAATCTCTCATGAAGAGAGAGCAAAAAGAGTGTGTGTTTGAGAGATGAGAGAAATAATGAATTATATAGATAACGTTTATCATAAGTTTCTATTCATCATTTCTAGTAATACAAGAACAAAAGGATATGCAATGAAATTGAGAGATAATAAAATTTAAATCTGATATCAAAGGAATATGTTTCTAGAAAGAGAAAAAACCCACACCACACAAACCATGAAATTGTTATATGAAATACAGGTTTTACAGACAGAATGAAGACTTCCACATTGTTCCACCTGTTATAAACAATAGATAATATATAAAATATACAAAAGAACATCTGGACTCAGTCAGACAAAAGACTCAACTGGACTATCTAGTCTGTGATACCAGCCAATATTAGATATCAGTGGAATAGCATAAAAATACAACAAGTACAAGCTGATATTCACTCATGTATCAAAATTGCAATAAACTGGGTCTTCCTGATCCACAGCTTGTATTCACATCTTTAAACAGAGATTCCTGATGGACTTCTGTGGATTTGCCCATCACATTTTGAATCAATATACACTTTCAGGCTTCAAAAATATCTTCTGTCAATAAATTCCAAGGCTTCATTCTGCGTTGCCTGCTGGTTTTATATGGGATATCTCCCTATTCTTGATTTACTAAAAACAAAAATGCTTCCTCTTCTCCCCGTTATTCATGATGTACATTCCTACATCACACCCTACCATCTCAGCTCTTTCTGAACTGTGGGATCCTTACTCTAACTACTCCACACCAAACCGGAAACTATTGTCTTACCTTGGTCACCCACATTTTTCCTCTCTGTGCTTTTCCTCATTTTCTTATGCTTCTTTTGAGATAAGAGAACAAGACGGAGACCGTATGAAGTACTTAAGAGACAAGCTCAGAATGCAGAACAGTTACCTGATTCCTAGCATCATTTGCTCTATCTGAAATCACCAAGCACTCTGCTGATGTTTTCTTCACATTAATTTTAACTATTCCAGAGCCTAACAATACATAAGCTCACGCTCTGGGCTGTATTTTCCATTAATGTTCCTTTGTATTTATGGATATTTAATGTAATCCATAATTTTATCAACTAGTCATTCAGCACCATGTGTTTCCACTCATGACAGTGTAGCTTTTAGTACTGATCTCTGGTGGATTCTGGTTTTATTCCCCCTCATTATGAAAACTGATCACTTTGCTTCCTATCATCAGGTACACTGGCTAATGGGCATGTAATTCTTCAGCTCCTTCTCAATTACAACTTCTCAAATATAAATATCATATTTTCTCCTCTCCCATCATATAGAACTACATTGAACATATAGAACTACTTTACGGATTTATTCAAAACACTGATCAAGCCTCCAGCTCCATGTATCACTTCTTTTAAGAGTTCACTGATGGAGCACATCTGGTCTTGAATAACAGAAATATTTGAATTTCACTTTGGCAAAGATTTGGACCTGAAATTTATCATTAGTTAACTCCATTGTTTTTCTGTCCTCATATTCAGTAGCACTGTACAGCTGAAAAATGCATAAAATTCCTCCTTTTTCCTCTTGATTTGTGCTACAAATTCCAAATAGGTTTCGCAAGTTCATCCTAGAGAAATTCCCAAACTCTCTCCCTTAGTCTCAAGTCACAACTGAGTTCGTTAAATAGCTCTGTTTACCCAAGTTTGCATTTTCAGATCAATGACTTAGGAAACAAATTACTTTTATCTCCCCATTTAATCTGAACTGAATGAATGAGATTATTTGCTATAATCAGCTCTTCTATGATAGACTTACAGTAAATAAGTCTCAAACAGCATCAGATCTTGCTGACCCGGTGACAGGATGATGAAGTCTGTTAGCTATCACATCCAGACAGAGAGAAAAAATGTTAGGAATTCTGACAAAAAGGAAGGCAAGATCTACAATAACAGCAAAACTACCAGCAGCACTATGCTCTCCAATATTTACATATTTATAAATGACATGGGAAGTCATTACACAGCAGATTTACAGTACAATCTCAATAGAACTTCTTTTTTATTTGGTTATATCAGATTTCTGCAAGTACACAATCTCCCTCTATTTCTGTAAAATGTAGAATTTTCAGGAGGAGGATTTGCATAATCACACATGAAAAAAAAGCAAGAATATTTATTAAAGGCTCTTGTAAAGCATTACTCTACATTAGTTCATTTTCATCAGTGCAATTCACTTTTTAGATTAGTCTTTTAACCAAATTGTCCACCTTATTACTGTTATAACATTCTTCTGTCTATTTTTCTAAGATACTACATGCTTTGCTGAACACCCTTTAGAAAAACTTGTGTGCTCTTTCAGTTGAAAATCAGTCATGAAGACTGTACAAGCCTCCACCAGTCACTTTCCTTACTGCACTCTCTGAAGCTCTTCCTTATTTGTAACCTCAACTCTAAAAGCAGATTATTCCAACAATAAAGTGAGTTCTCACATTGAAAAAACTTCCTCATTTTGACAAAAATTGAGTTTTACAGACATAGAGAACATTGCAAGTTCTTCTTATGCTTCTGACTCTCCTTACCTCATTGTACTTCAATCTCCTTTTCTGTGCACTGAAATAAATTCACTGAAAATCAAACAAGCCCAGCACCTTTTTTCCCCAGCTTCATTCAAGCAGCTTTTATCCACTCTATGAACAGATATGTTGTGTAGGACTCTCTCCATTCCTACCAAGATCTTATGTAAAACAGTTTGTAGATCCAAACGAGTCTATCAATTTAGTCTAACATGGAGACTTGACCAGGTCCTGTCAGCCACTGCTAGAGCCTTGACCCTTTCTGGTGTGCAGATCATTGACACAATATACTATAAAGAGCTTTCACAATGGTGCTCTCTGGAATTATAGGAAGGATTAAGCAGTTATGGGCAATAGGGAAAATGATCCTTCAGCTTTCAGTGGGTGTGATGCACTGATAGGTGAAAAGATGAGAAAAGCTGAAATGTTTCAACTTGACAGTGACATTCTTAGAAAATCTTTAAGTTGGAATTCATAAAAATAATCAACTCATATCAATAGTAAAATCATTGTTTATAGGGTATAATAAAGAAAGGTATCAGCTACATTTAAAAGGCTTTAGAATAGTGTCACTGGTCACACTGTGTTTACAGGTCAGATGTAATTTGCTGCCATGCCAATAAAAACCTCAATAAAAAAGGTCTCCTTGTGCAAAGCAGGAAAACAGTTACAAAACTACTTACACTCCTCTGTTACACAAGATTCAATGTTTGGGTCCTTCTTATGTAAGAAAATGAAAGAGAGCAAGCAATACTCAAGACTTTGCAGCTCAAATTTCAGCTATAATTTAAAAATGCTTTATGAAGTATCACAAATGCCAATTATCTTCCCAAATACTAATGCACTTTCTCAAATCAGATAAAACTGCAATCTGTCTCACAGTAGAAATAAATGTGGTGATGAACATGGGACTGTAGAAGTACATCAAAACCAAGCTGGCCCATCCAGCAAAAGCATCCATATGATCCCAGGGAAAGTGAAGAATGGATGTTCACAGGAAAACAAACAAACCAACAAATGAAAACAAAAACCAAAATCCAAACAAAAACACAAAACAAAATAAAAACAAACAAACACAAGCCATCCCAAACCACCAAATCTATTAAAAAAAAAAAAAAAACCAAAAAACAAACAACCCAAAACACACACACCCCAAAAAATAGACAAGCAAAGTATGTTACTCACTACAGTCAGGCATTTAAGTAGACAGTTTATATCCCAGGATAAATATATTACCCTCTTGCTTCTTCTCTCTCTGAATGCTTATCTCATAAACCAAGCCTGTGTACAAATAACATTGCTTATATACTTAGATGTTTTGTTACACATGTATAGCAAGTATCTGTTTGTCTTCTTATAACTACAGAGATCTTATATGCTACATGGAAGCTTCTGTAAGTCATGATAAATTCTTACATCATTATTAGATTGAAAGAGAAGGAAGCTCTTAAGATGCACATGGTTTGTGTTTCACCTTTACATTTTACCAGGAGAAATTAAATTGATTTGAAAGAAAACAGTGTGTCGTGGTATAAAATAGCAAAGTATATATATATATATACACACACACACATACATATATAGCACAGTATACTTAATGATTAATTATTTTGCAAACTTTTGTCATGTCACTTTCTGGTTCTCTCAGGCCTAGTGGTCACTCTGAGACACACTAAAGGTCCATCCAAACCACCAGCTGGTTTCCAATATTGGCAAAAGAAAATAAAGCACAAGAGGAGAATATAAAATAGGCATTTCTTAAAACATACTCCCAATCTCCAACACCACACAGCTCAGCAAGCTCCTGAGACAGCTGTGTTGTCTTATCATGATGCCTTTTAGATTTTTTTTTTATACATGAAATGCCCTTTCTTGGGATAAGGTGACCAGAATGCAGTAAAGGTGGAATAATTACTAAGGGGGAAAGAAAAGCCCAGTACCAAAAAAACAAAAAAAAACCCCAACCAACCAAACCCACAAAAAAAACCCCTACCAAAATAACACCCAACCAACCAACAAATCCCCTCCATTTTGTATGGTTTTATTAGTTAATCACATAATGCTTGCCTAATTCAATCTGTTCTACCAACTATACAGAGCAGATTTAAATTTTTGTCATGTCATAGGGATACAAAAGTCTTGATTTAGTATTGCAATGAGCTGCAATAGCCGCAGCTAAAGATATCTTTGTAAGACAATATGTCTGAGTTAAAAATACAGCAGAACTTGGGAATATGTCAAAAGGCATACAATTAATGGTTACAAAAATTCCACAAGTACTCTGAGAGGATTTGAGGGCTTTTTTCCCCATTTCAGTACTATCAAGAGATTAGTTATGTGACTTACATCTTGTCAAACCTAAAACCTTTAAATAGACTTTTGAAATCAAAATATTTGACTATATACTCCATCAAAATATGAGATGTTCTACTTACTTTACATCCCTCAAAAAGTCATCTAATAGACCAATATGAGCAACTCACTTGAGTAATTTTTTAATTGATACACCTCTCTGTTGCCAACCAAATGCAAAATTCGACTGAAGACTTTTCTGACTGTACTTTAACTACTACCTTTTTTTTCCCTCTCTTGTTTTCTCGATACCCATCACGTTAATGTCATCGGGACATTATAAATAAAATGATTTTGTATAAATGATCCAGAAATAATTAGCAGAATCCAGAACTAGTAGAAACTAGAAAAAAAAAGAGGTAGTAAAAGAAAATCAGGGCTTTATTATAATTAGACTAGATTAAATTTTTACAGTATAAAAAACGTAAGAAAATGAATAATATAAAAATAGCACATGATCCCATTGGGTTTTTTAAAATTATTTTTATCCCAGATACACTGGATTTACACAAAGAACTACGAGATCATAGCTTCATGCTAGACTTTATTCAGAGAAACTGGGAGCTACTGTAAAAGCTGCATCCTGTTCTGCCCAGCTAATGACCTGCTCTGCCTCTTTGCATTAAATGAAACACCCAGGCAGCCGTGGGATGAAATCATTACGCCTGTTAATGCAATATGAAAGTAAACTTCAAAGGTGGAGGAAAAAGAGATGAGATGAACTCAACTGTTACACTACTTTTTCACTAAGGGCTGTGATAGCAACAATAGTTACTTTGAAGAAGTATCTGCAGACCATCAAAAAGTGAAACTATGAAATTCTGAACTAAAAGGAACTGGATAATTTTTTATGTCATCATTGATTTTTTGTCAAGGATATGGATGCTATAGAAATTAGATTATATAATTTAGAAAAGGAGATTAGAGTGTCTTCCAGGTTGTAACTTTCAGTATTCAAATAGAGATACCTGGACTCTAGAACTAATTTCATTCTACCACACACCTTTAGAGAAGACTGAGTTTCCTAAAACTTTCCTAGCAATGAAGATGTGGTCATTTTTGCTCTTATTCTCTTTGCTAAGAGAAACTTCCTAGGAGATCACTCAGTATATCAACCAACCCATGATAATATTTTGTTGCAGTTGCTTAAGAACTTTGACATTTATTCCCATACAGAGAAGAAAAATAACAGAGTAAATCAGGCTGATGTTCTGACTTTTTTTTTTTTTTTTTTCCAGAGTGGAAACATCAAATCAACCTTTTCAAAGTGTTTATCTTCACAAAAATGCAAGACAGATTAAAAATACCTTTGCAATAAGAATCACCAAATTAAGATATATTTTTTCCCCCACAGAATCGTATCTAAGAGCCTCACTCAGTCTTAATACAGTTTTACTGCCAGGCTTGCAAATAAGACCTTTTCACACAGATTTCAATCTGTAAGTCTAGAAATAGCTGAGAGATCAACATATCAAAATGAACGTAATTCAGATGAGTTAATCAGTATGAGATTATAGAGGACCTTAAAATATCTCACAAAAATACTCTAACTTTTCCGTGTTTCACATTCTTGGAAAGTATCTTGTGAGAGGATTTCTACCAACTGACAAAAATGAGACAAAACTGTTATGCTTTTGCACTCAATACAGATAACTCATGTTACTTTGGACTCTGAAGATTCCTGTGAAAAATAGAAATGTTTTGCCATGTTCAAAAGCAGCCTTCACAGAACCAAACAGACCAGATCTCAATTTGAAGACCAAATACAGTAAGAATCCAAAAATCAGGGGTTTGGCTGGCTGCCTTCTAGGGTTGGAAATGGTGGTTAAATCCAGCAGACAATCTTCGAAAGGACTGGACACTATTGAACACACACCACTGCCACCACCACTGCCTCTATACATGGAATGCCTGGAAATCTTCCTTTCTGGATCACCTTATTAAGGCAATTTTTACCATCTAAAAAGGACTGCAAGCAGTATATAAACAACTAAAAGAAGAAATCAATTATTTACTCGTTAATACATATAATAGGTAACTAGGCCCTACAAGCTATCACTACATGAATTACTTTGTCACCACCCTCTTTCAGACACGTGTTGAAACTTTGGTAGCCAGGTAAACACCAAGTCTGGCAGGAAACCTCCAGTACTGCTTGAGAACCTGATGCTACTGAGTCATCATCTGTTCCTCATGAATCCTTCAACTGTTTTAGTAACTTATCCATCTCACATTTTCCCTTCAGTACCTCATGATTCTACAGAATCTCAAAGCTTCTTCTCACAACCTTGTTTTCACATAAATCTGAGCCAGTGTGACAGAGCTGTACTGCATTAAAATATCAATCACAGAAAAATGAACCTCTGGCAGAGGAGTTACAACATGCTGCAGCAGTCAACAACATCACCAAAGAAGAAAATTATTAGATTCAGAAGACCGCTACCCTCCCCTCTAATGAGTCCATTAAGCTACCAGCTAAGAATTGCCCTTTTCTTGTATAATGGCTTATAATAGCCAGATATTGAAAAATAAACTTCCTTTCTCCTAATAAGCCAACAACTACTATTATTGCACTTGCAAATAATGCATATCCTCGTTTTCTTGAAAGAACCGTATGTTTATTGAAAATGCCACCATATATATCCATATGAATTTCTATGTATGGATGACAACCATATTTGCTTTCTTCACTTCATACCACAGTTTTAACTACTTTAACATAGTTTCTGAAATACATATTTTCTCTTTACTAAATAAACCATCCTTCCACAGAGGTGCTTACTATTCTTCTTCCTCCTACATTTTGCTTTATTTCTCATCCGGCATATGATTTAACTTGTCTACACATGATATACTTGCACTTGATACACATCTACAGAGCAAGAAATGTCCGTTTCACGTTGGTTTTCTTTCCTGTGATTTTAATTTCAAAAACATTATTTCAACTGGGTTAAATGTAATGGTGCTTTGCAAAGGTTCCCTTTCAAGGGTAATTATTCAAGAGGTTACAATAGTGCCATCATTGTGCACTTCCACCAAGCCATTTGCATTCTTTCGGTTTTTTAAAGGTAGATCCATTGTTTCTGGCAATTAAATTAAGGTCATAAAATGTATATTCAAAGCTATATAGAACCATCCATAGATTTTCCAGCATAACAATAATTAGCTAATGTTTTTACAGCACTTTGAGGTTGTAAATTGCCGTGCAAGTGCTCAGTATTCTTATCATGGCTTCAGCAGGACTCAGGGCAATTAATATAAAACTGCTGGTCATCCAAATACAATTACTTGCTGTGAGCAGGTGGTTTAAATACAATGCACAGGTAATGACTGACCTTTACAATACAATGGTACAGTCACCATCAGAGAGCACAGTACATTAGCCAAACACAGCTGGCTTTCCTGAGGGATGTAAAAGTATTCATGGTTTCTACATCACCTCTTGTCATTTGAGTCAGGAGGGCCTTCCCTCTGGTAATAACCATAATGCAAATCTTCTTCTTAAATGCCCCCTACACTAATAACCTTTACTGTTACAAAAGTTCTAATATGAACACTACATAGCAGATTTACTAAACTGATATAAAGTTCTACTGACTTGTGTCTCTCTCACACATGTTTACTCATATTAGTACTTAGCTTTTCCATCATGATGCTATAGATAAAGAAAACAAATGAGAGAGGAGTTTGCAAAATTACTCAACACAGGACTGGGCTATTTGCCTGAGTTTTAAAAGTACATATATTTAGATGTAGTGTTTAGTTTGGCAACAACGAAAAGTTGTGTTTGAATTTTATCAATATTTTACAGCCTGGCAAGTAAAATTCTTGAATGATCAACATAAAACATTATGCTTACGCATCACATACCTATAAATGTATGTCATATATGACAGAAAATGTATTGCAACTCTACAATATCTTTACACATATTTAAAAAGGAAAATAACCTGAAGGAAAGTCAGGGAACACTGCTGCACAAGATTTTCGGTTTCGCTACACACTGACACCTGCATTCAACCATATCCACAGCAAAGAAGGATGCCATTTATCTTTTATAATAATATGGAGTTCTCTGTCGGAGTAGGGTCACTGAAATGAGTAATAATCCCACCACTGTCTAAGGTACAACCAGCAGGGTCCAGGTCAACAGGCAAGCAGACAATAATTTGCCCAACAACACTGAATTTCATCTGCCCGCAGCCTCTATCTACTGATTATACAATCAATACACCTCAGATGAGAAGAGCTAACAACTGACCGGGGCAGATCAATGCTAGCAAATAAGCGCTTCATGACAAAAAGTTTGATAATTACCATTCTGAAGCCGTGTAAATGTTGTTTCTATTGTAACGACATTCATGATGATACTGCTATGATTGCACTGTTATTATAGGTTTAATGTTAGGCAATCAAGCTGCAGTGGTCTAGGTATCAACAAACAGCATCAAAAGAAAACATCAAATTGTCCCTATTCTTCTGACATTGTAGCTGCAACATTTTTCTATGTTAGTGGCCACAAATGAACAATAATAAGTGACAATTTAGTGAAAAATACTATTTTCACAGCTTACAAAAGTCACACACTATAGATTGATATAAGTATGATTATTTCTAGACCCAGAAGTGAAGGAACACCCACTTAAACCAGAGGATTAAAATGAATTCAGTATTGTGCCCTTTGTTTCACATGCACTGTTTCAGAGCTTTTAATTTGCACTTCATAACCCCAAAAGTATACACAGCTTTGTTCTATTTATTATCACTTTTCAAACTGCACATTTCATTTTTCTTTCATTCCTGAAGTGCTGGTTCATTCTCAATACATTAACTTTTAAGAGAACTAGTCCTGACAACTGTCAATGGCTATATTGACTCGAATTAGCCTCTCACACTCTCAGCACAGAGAAACACGACTGGGACACTCTACAGAAACGTGAAGAAAATTGGAACTTCATAAAACAAGAGCATGCAGAGTTGTGGCAGCCTTAACTCTGAAGCTACATAAGATAAATACTACATTTAATATTTCATGTTTTGGACCACAGGAAGACATCTCAGTAGCAAACCATGTTCTCCCAATGGTCACTTTAAAGGTAGAAGCACACTAAGCTGCATAGCACTTCAAAAACATTTCAGTCACAGCAAATCATAACCATGATATCTGCAAAGATATCTCTGATGTTGACATTTCATGAATTAAAGTTTTAATCAGGTCTTTCACAGACAAAACACAGATGCCTCCAACAGTCTGCAAGTTACCTGTCTAACACTTTTAAATCAGTGATTGGCCAGATTTGCTGTAGCCTACGGGAAATCACCTGTCTATCCAAGGAGCTACAGATACCAGACAATAAGGATAAACCCAGACCTTTCACAGTCAGCAGTACATGTGTGATTTGAACTAGCTTGAACTAAGATTTCCCTTTCAGCATTTCCTCCTCAAAACAACTTCTACCTCACAGGAGATTCAAAGAATTTGATGTATATTAAAATCCTTTCCCTCTCAGACGGGCTCATTTTTATTCAGGGACAATTTTGCTGACTGACAGGTAAGCATTTGGTGCTGAAATTGGACCTGTACAAGAGCTTTGCATTTCATTTGCTCCATTACACCAGTGCATGGATTACTGGGCTTTTACTTTGGCATCTTTCCATTATTTTCAGATATCTGACATGAACAAAATGACTCATCTGACAATCTGTGTAACAAATTTGTTCCAAAAAGAATAGAACATTATTATACTATTTTGTACATGGGAGCACCACAACCGTCCACAGTAATTTGGCCAGAAATTCTAAGTGTATAAATAGTAGCTGATATTGTTACAAAAAAAAAAAAAAAAAAAAAAAGCAGGAATGACAGCACAGAAATATCATACTGAAGAAATGAGATTTAGTTTTAACACTACAGCCTTCACTGTCATTTCAATTCATGAAACACTTCAGGCATCATACCAAATTTAATTTTATTTCTGTTAGGAAAAAAATGTGTAAAAATTGCCATAAGACTTCTAAATTATCTGATATAACACAGCTGTTGACAAACAAGTGTTGGCAAATTCTGGCACTGAAGAGTTAACAGTCCTCATACTTAATTCTTTTTATTAGTTGATTAATTTCCTACCTCAAGCTCAGATCTGGTTTTATCCATCGCTCTCTCAGTTTGATTTGCAGAATGAAAAAGGAAGGTTGTTTAGCCTACCACTCATGTAAACACGGACAAGTACATTTCTCCGTATCCCTTGATCTTCCATCACAGAAGCATACCCAAATACCATATTTAGCTGACTTTCTGAAGAAGCTTTTCAATCTTTTTATGGTAGCTGTTGCCATCATAGCACCTCACTTGCAGCAGGAAATGCAGGTAAAGCCTTTCTTGAGCACTGTAATTTGCCCGATGCCCGTACAGCAGCACCACAGCAGAAATGAAAACTCATCTGTTTAGAGCGATGTGCAGATCTTGAATTCAGGATACAAGGTCTGCTCTCTAATCATGCCAACTAACACTACAACAATTCTCCAAGTAGAACCACTGGGTGGACCACGTAAATTCATTCAGAGATGAGAAAATGAGAGTAAAGGGTGAAAGCTGGCAAGAAAAGGGATCTTTTACATTTTTTTCCTTTTAAAAAGACAATTGTCTGAACTAATATTTCTTTTTATAATTATTTTCTCAATTTAGATGAAAACATTTTTGGAGAAATGCTGAATTATTTCATTTTCTTTCTTTACACCAGTCTAAAGTATTTGAAACAAATTCCATTATATGTGCTGAATACTTTAAAATTCAGGTGCAGTTTCCCAGAATTTCCACTGCTTACTTGTGAAGCAATTAAAAATTTTAAAATTCCTTAAACTTCAATACCAACATATTAAATTTGTTTAAGATTAAACCCCGAATTTTTATGTGGAAATGTCTTTGTTCAGATTTTCTGAAAATTAAAGTTACAGCAATTCTAAGTACCGTGAACTACCCAGATTGTGCTGTTTCAAAACCACTTAATTTTAAAAACTCCACTTCAAAAAACCTGATTTTTTATAGTCAGACTGATCAGTTACTTAGAACATAGGAAGAGGAACAGTGGAAGTAGTAAGGGAGAAGTGAGTGCTTAATCCATGGAGCAAATGCAATTGCACAGTTCATCCAATTGCAATTTTAGGCCTGCAATGTGATCTGTTTTAGAGGTTACACTGACTTACAGCACATAAATGCTACAAACTGTATGAGATGATCCCTAGTCAGAAGTCTCATTTACGTAGGAAGCATTTGAACATCGGCTGGTTGGTGAGGCCTCCAGAAACGAACCAAAGGGAATTCTTTCAGACAGCTCAGGAGTCTATAAAACAGCCAAAGTGAGTTCTCAGTCAGGGATGTTTCCCCCTAAATGCTGACCTAGATTTCCAAGGGCTGAGGCTTTCACATGGTCTATGGGGAATGACTGACTGTTTTGGTAATGCCTTTTCCGCAGAAGTCAGGTCAGGGTGTAGATTATGATATACAAATACATTAAAAAAAAAAAAATCATAGCAAAGTCTAACAGACCTGTGCACATTTGTTCACTAGGAACAGGATACCACGTGATCTTAAACTGGTGCAAGGGAGAGTTCAAGAGAAATCAGGAAAGCATTTATAGTGATGAAGATGGGGAGAGACTGGAATATGTTAGCTGGAGAATCTCCATCAATGTAGAACTCTAAGAACAGTCCAGAAAAATACCTGCCAGGAATAGTTTACACAGATTTAGATCTCCTTTGGTTGATTCTAACATGATTTCCTCGGATCGCTTTCAGCACTGTTTTCTGTGATCTGTGATTTTTTTTAGTTACTGCTCACAATGTGAATCAAGTCACTACACTTCTCCATTGCTAAAACAAAAAATACAGACCTTGCAGAATAAACTTAGAAAGCCAAAAGGCAGTAGTCTCAATGACTGAGTATACAAAATGATTGAGTAGACAAAGTCAGAAACAGTTGTGCACGTAAGGATTAAAACAAAATAGTTTCAGCAGGCCTAGTTAATGTATTAATAGCCACTGGTTCTCTTGCTAAATGACCATGACCACTAGAACACTTTTATATGAACTTTCTAATTGTAGTAACAATCTGAGTTTATACACAATGGGACAAACTTTTGACAATGCCACTTCCCACTAACAAGATAAATTAATATTACCTTCTAAATCTTCCCTCATCAGTAGTGAATGAAAAGACAATTCCATCAAGATTAGTGAAGATTACTTAATTAAATTACTTATGCCAATTTTTTCAGAAGGCGCCAATAAATATCAACTGAACAACATCAAATAGTCCAAATAGAAGACAAGTTGAGATGAAAACTATAAGAAACAAGGGAAATTCAGGAGGTCCATAAATCAACCAGTAATGAAAGAGCTTTTGCTCGAGTCAATGAAACACAATGAGCCAGAGTTATAGAAATGCCCTTTTCCACCCTGATGTACAGCTGGCAGAAATTCTGCCTTTTGCATAATTTCTATTTAGTTATGATGACCTTCAGACATGAAATCTATACTATTTTGTTTCCAAGAAACAAATTATCACCTTTAAAAAGCTAACTTACCTTAGAGGCAGTTCATGCTTAGTCTTCTTGTTATGAATGAACACATCAATGAAGAAAAGACTGAAATTATGCTCTGTGTATTTCAGCAAGACATTGTTTGTTTAGAAAAATAAAAGAGTAAACAAGAAACATCTTTAAATAAACAGAAGATAGGAAAATATCTATGTGAGGAAAAAAAAGTAATTACATGTTAAAACTATGATTTGAATAAGCCTAACTATAAACTGCATTTCCATCTGAACACAGGGCATATTTTGATCACTTCTTTGCAGATAAAACCACCTTTCTTTGCACTTTCTTCTACTTTCAAAACCCTTGTTAATGAAGATACCTTTAAAAGTAAATCAAATGGCAGATAGTTCTACATCATTATGCAAATCCACCTTTCTACTCGTTCAGATTTTATCTCTTAAGACCTTTACATATGTAAAAGAGACTAATGATTTTAAATCTTAAAACTGGTCCTCAGGAAAGGACAATATGGTCATTCCAATGCAGTCAAGTAACAAAAGGAAGATGCAACCAAAGCTTTAACCTTTTTTTCTGTTCTTAAATCTGGAGCCACTTGGGCCCTTGCTAGCTCTAGATTTCTAGAGGCTGTTAGTCTAATTGCTTCCCCAAACAAGGAATTCCAAGATAGTCTGAAGGCATCCAAAACCTTCTCATCCCTTCTCACCTCTCAATACCAAACACAAACCGATCACTGCATTGTTTTATTCATTTTGGCTGAGTTCATTTGTGCCTTCTTGCGCACAACTGTGAGGAATGTTATGTCAGCCAAACACCAGTAGGAGCATTGCAGCAAAAGCTATTTACAGTCATATGCTCTTACTGGCACAGGCTCTTCATTTATTAGTTTACTTTGATTTGATCTGTTATAATGAGCTTTTACAACTAATGATTTGTTAGCTTTTTGATGGACTCATTCACACGAAAAAGATTTTTAGAAAAATAAATATTCTGCTTTCGTTAGGAAAAACTCCCAGACTTAGTCCCAAAAGGATAGAAGACATTATAATATGTCCTTGACTGAGCGGACAAGATTTCTAATGTTCATTAAAATACCCATGTCTGCCTAAAGAATTTCAGTCTAAAAGATCTAACTTCATGTGACCCATATTGGGTAAAAGGTTAACTGCTAGGATAATTTTTTTAGGATGATATAAACACAGAAAGGTATTTAATTTTTTCAAAGTCAGATGCAATGCAATGGAAATAAGAAAATATTCTATTTTAACATATTAATGCTTTAATGCCATACAAGTATGTCCACTATTTTCTTCATGAATGTTTCCATTATTACATGACATGGATATAAATCCTTTTAATGTATTTTTTAAAAAAATAATTGAAACTATACTTATAAAAGGCTTATTGTTATCAAAGAAAAGAAAATGTCATCATGCTTTGTCACAAATTATCAGCCTAGATTTATTCATCTGTAACTTTCCTATAACAAGTCTTACCATGATTGCAATTTACTTCTCTATTTGGCACACAAATTTTATTCATTTAACAGGATTATTCATTAATCAAGTATTTTCAGTCAGGGTCTTCTAGAACTCTGAGAGACTGGTGTAGAGTTCACTTGTTCAGTTTTAACAGGATTATTTTTCTATCAGGTATTTAGTTAAGTGGACTTCATTATACCAGGGAAGCAAACATTACTTATAAGGCTGATACTTGTGTCTAAATACAAATACCAAATACTTGATATGGGAGTAATCCAGTTAAAAAAAATAACCATAGAGCATCTCAGTGGTCTTGATTTTACAGCACAATCCAACAGAATTAATACTTTATAAAGGAATAATCCTGAACAAAGTAAAATCCCCAGATAAACAGTGACCTATAATAAAAAAAACCTTTCCATTACACAGACCAACTCAGTGTGCAAAGACAAAAATTATCACTACTTGGTAACCTGGTATATCTGTGAACCAGGATATTTCCTTAATTTTTCTTTTTATTTAAATTTAACTGGTTTTTAAATTTTTTTGCTTTCTTTCTTTTAATAGTAGTTCCCAGCTAGCAACTCATGAGACTTTGCAGGATGAAAGCTGACTAGTATTTGCATATTGCGAAGACAACTGAAACTGTAACAGTCCGTGTTATCTTTACATGAAAACAGAGCAGGCAAGTTTCTAACACAAATTAAGGGGAAAAAAACCCCAATTATGGTAATTCTAAATTTTAGATTTATTTTTACCAAGCAGTCAAGCCAACTAGGCAAGTACACAAGACCTTTTACAGCTTTAAAAAGAAACATACCTATCAACAAGAGGACACATCCTACCTTACTTTTCATTGACCTCCACTATTTGAAAGGGATATGGGAAAACCTGATGATTGCCCTGTGAGCTTGAACCAATATGTCAGATGAAGCTTCCACTGAATTTTAGAATGTAACATTTCACATTCAACTGCTCCACAAAATGAGTTTTATTTCAAATATGTAGTTGGAAAAGATTTCTCAGCAACTGATATAATATAGAACATGAGCCAGCAACGTGCCCTTGCAGCAGAGGTGACTTCTGGTATCGTGGGCTGCATTAGGAGGAGTGTTGGCAGTAGGTCAAGGGAAGTGAATCTTATCTTCTTGTGAGGCCACACTTGGAGTACTGTGTCCACCTGGAATACAGTTCTGGACCTCCCCGTATAAGAAAGGTAAGGACATAGCAGAGAAAGTCCAGCAAAAGGCTGCTAAGACCATTAAGAGACTGAAGCATCTCTCCTGCAAGGAAAGGCTGAGTGAGGTGGTACTGTTTAGCCTGGAGAAGATAAGGCTTGAGGGGGTGGAATCTCTTCAATGTATACAAATATTTGAAAAAAGGGTGCAAAGTAGATGGAACCAGGTTCTTTTCAGTGGTGCCCACTAAAAGAACGAGAGGCAATGGGTGGAAATTGAACATCAGGAAATCCTATTTTTTACTGAGAGGCCAAGCACTGGAACAGGTTGGCAGGAAGGCTGTGAAGTCTTCATCCTTGGAGATATTCACAAGCCATCTGGACAGGCTCCTTTAGCAACTGGCTCTAGGTGGCCCAGATGGGTGATCAACTGACTGAGAGGTCTGGCTCAGAGAGTAGAATAAATGGGGTTACATCAGGTTGGTGGACAGTCACCAGTGGGAATTCCCAGGCCCAATTTTAGGGTCAGCGCTCTTTCAATGTTTTTTATAAATGAATTGGACACAGGAATCAAATGCATATTAAGGAAATTTGCCAATTATTCTAAACTAGGAAGAGCTGTGGACTCCTTTGAGAATAGAGAAGGCCTTATAGAGCCTTATCCAGAGAGATCTGGATAGACTAGAGAGCTTGGAAGTCACCAACTGTCTGAAACTTGACGAAATCAAGTGCCAGATTCTCCATCTGGGACAGGATAATCCTGGTTGTACATACAAATTGGGGGACAAGAGGCTGGAGAGCAGCCCTGCAGAAAGAGATCTGGAGGTTTGCATTGATGGCCCATCTTTATGGATCCCCTTCCAGTCTATGATGAGCAAGGAGGTTGGATCAGATGACATCCAGAGGTCCCTTCCAACCTCAACCATGCTCTGATTCTGTGATTCTACCACAATACTCAATTAATCTAAGCCACACTACCTAAGTATGCAATTGTGAAACAAAGGGAATATTTTAACCTAATTCACACATTTACTTCCCTCAAGAAGGACCATATCTTCTCCCACTCAAAATATTATTACGTGGTACTTAGATATTCTGCTTTGTAGGCAAAAGTCACGTTTCCTTTAATTTTAAAATGTTTTAAATATACATATATAAATCACATTAAAAACATATACACAGCCTTCAGTATAGAAAAACACATGGTTTCATGGAAAATGATCCAGTGAGAAACACATTTAGTGCTTTTCAGACACAGAGAAGCAGGATAGAGTGAGACAGTCATCTTGTTGAACACTGCTGTTCATACACCTTTCTCTTGGATAGTTACAGCTAATTACAAACCACCACATGACATTTACACCAGACAGTGTAAAGGTAACAACTCCTTCATCAAGCTCTGCAGAAAAAAGATTACTTTATCTGTGTTGGTCCTTGGAAAAGGCTCCTCAGGAGCAGGACAAAGAAAAAGGCAAAACTAAGGTTGGCCATAATGACAGAACGAAGAAAGCAGGAAGATACAGGAGGCAAATATTTGGAACAGTAGGACACAAAAATGCTTTTAGTGACATCTCTAAGGTCTCAAGACACCTTTCTACTTCATTTGTTGTATGGTCTAAGCCTAAATGAAAACCAACCAACCAAACAAAACCCCACCACAAAACCCAAAACACTTTCTTAATCCACCTCCGTAGAGCAACAAGTATTGTAGAGTCGGGATAATTGAAAACTCCATGTGACTGTAAATGCAAACCTGTCTTCTTGGATGAAAATCTAGTAAAGGAGTTTAGCAAACAATATGGAAGAAGGGAAAAAACAATGTAAATAATGGACTTTTCCAAACTGAAAACAGAGATCTTAGAATTCAGTTGAGTGGTACAGAAAAGTTATATTAAAATATGCTCAATTTGAATTTAATCTGATTTATCATTGTTTGACTTATTTTATGCAATTTAAAATAGTTATTAACACTAATTAGTTCTAGCAGTTTTATACAAAATATTTTAATATTTCCACCAAAAACAACTCTGAGAAAGGTACATTTGATTATAACATTCACTAAACTCAACAGGAATAATAAAACAGGTCCCTCAGAAACCTACTTTTCCAACAGAAATCATAGTTATAAAAAAAAAAAAATCACTGAACTTCATGCAAAATTATGTTAGACCAAGTATCTTTCTGCCCTTTTTGAAATGAAGATGATCAATGTCTCTCACACCCAAGAAAGTTGGAAGAAATGTTCTTTGACACAATGCTCTTTAGAAGAAATATGCATTTGTCAGAGCAACTATTTTCAGTTTGGGATCAATCACATTCAACCTGTTTTAATATGGACAGCTGCCACCATTCACAGAAGTCAGTATTTTCTAGGAAATGCCATATTGCTGTATTCATGTTCTTCTTTATACACATATACACAATGACACTTGCTTGTTGGGATACATGTGTTTTTTCAGGTATCATCAAACGGAATCACAGCATTTAAAGATTGTTCCTGAATATGAGCAAATAAACAGAAATGGTTTGAGACTTTAACAGAGCAGTGAGAAATGTAGATTTCAAATCAATTGGTTGCTTGATTAGGAAGATTTCTAATCAGTAGCTTGCACTGGAATTGAACCTTAGCCACCTGACAAATTTAAGATTAATGAAAACCATAGTAAGGAATCCAGAGAGAATAGACCTCACTCCTTGAGCTGACACGTCACTGAAGGAATCATTATAGAACCTTTCCACATAGTGGCCTCTCTAGATCTGTCCATGACAAGGGGTATGGTAATAGAAAATACTTAGTTTTGAAGGCTGATTAATATATTACACTGCCACTGTCATCTGTGAGTTGTTTCATAATTCTATATTCAGTAATGCATTTTAATGTCCAATGTTTTCAAAAATGGCTTCCAAACATACAATGTAAAGCTTCCACAATTCCTGATAAAACAGTAGGTATCATGGATGCTCAGACATTTCAGCTATTCAGGTATTCAAATTTCATTATTGTGTATCAGAAATGTGATTAACACATGAAAGTTCAGTGTGGCGGTCCTGTCACAGAATAAGGGAAATTTTACAGAACAGATGGTATTTCCAGCATTATGTTAGTTCCTTATTTAAATATTGTTTGGCATCTATATCCTATTGAAACTGGCATAGTACACAGTGAGGGAGGCAGGCTGCCATCTCAACATATGGGTACAAATGTTGGTTGGTAAGAGAGGGTAAACAAATCCTATGGGCTTACTGAGGGCAGGATTCCTAAAAGAAATGCTACAATTACTCTTCTTTGATCATTCATGTTATGGTGACAGCAATGAGACTTTTTTTTTTTTTTTTCAGAAACTGAATAAACAGCCTTTAATAATGATAATGAAATTTGGAGGTTTGAATTTACATGAAAATGAAGCTTGAACTTAACTAACTGAAAAACATCACTAAAAAAAGATTAAAGTAGCTAGAGCTGTACAAGTCTTTTTTCTCTCTTTCTCTTAAAAAGTAAGCATTAAAATTAGTCCTATTCTGATTCCAATTCTACTGTAAATTAAAAGTAATATCAAAAGAAATGTAGATTATTACTGACTCCCAAAATGTTAATGAAATTTCATCAACTTAAGAAAATCAGCCAAAATGAACCAACTTTAATTTTTCAGGAAGTATGGGTCATACCTTACAACAGACTCTTTTACAGATGTTGTTGTCCTGTGTGGACTAGAGTAAAATCTGAAGCATAAAACATGAGGGAACAGCTGCAGTTTATGAAGACAGATACTAATTCTACCATGGTGAATTCACAGGCCTGGGGAGAAACAGAAGTATTCTTTGCAAAATTCATTATTTAATGACAACAAGAAGACAGTTTCAAAGGAGTAAATCTTAAGCAAAATTATTGGTTGAACTGTAAAGTTCAAAAGGATCAAAGTATTTGAGGTTACGTAAGGTTTCGAGATACAGGATGCAATTCTAGAAGTTTACAGTCAGTGGCCCTAATGTCAGCTTAGAAATATTTCCTAGTAAAAAGGGAAGAGATATACTTTAGTAATGTTGGAGTTCACAAGAATTCAAATACTGTCAATATAATCTATGTAAGAAACACAGGTGAACCTGCTAATGAAATACATGGATTATTCACAAAGCTGGTGTAAGCTATCTTGTCCTGTATCAGTATTGAAGTTAGATGCAGGCTCCCTACAATCTTAAAATATAAAAGTCGCATTCACTCAGTTTTATATAATTCATTACATCATATCTAATTCTTTCAGAATAACTTTCTTCCTGAACAATTCACAACCCTGATGTACTCTCAGGTACATGGAGATGATGAAGCAATATGTTTTTCCTACCTCTAATTTCTCACACTTCTATTAGCAGTTCTATTTCATGTTATAACTGCAGGGTGGCATTCAAGAAGGCATTCTGTACAGCAATGCATCATCTCAATCCAGAAGGAAAAATGGGAAAGGAAAAAAAAAAAGACAAAAAAAGACAAAGACAAAGGTTCAACCCATCTTGTCATTCATCCATGTAGCAAGATGTAACTGTGAAATACAATTTCAACCATGTATTTGTAACTTAAAAAAGAAAATCTAATCATGCAATACTCTGAACAAAAGCAAGGCACATCTTGAAGTTAATGGGTAATACTGTACACAATACAGACCTTTCTAGAGGGTTAGATTTCTGTATGTATTTTTAAAGAAGTCAGTTATCTGTGATTTAGCCTCATGTCACAGTCATTCCAGTTACTAGAGAAAGTTTTAAATAAGGATTTCATGTACTACCTACCCATCTAACCTTCCAGGTCATTCAGTCAACTGTGTGTCAGATGTCAACTGCTGCATTGGTCAATTACAGGCACTTGAATATCATGGTTGCCGCTTGCTGAAGATGTCAGACTTCTCAGGGCTTCAGGATGTCACAAAGTTCACAATTTCCACATATATCTAATGTTCTCTTTCTGTGAAAATTATCACACGCAAAGACACACTTTCTTTACAATGATTTCATAAATGGCACAGGGGTTTTAGCTACTCTGGGAATAGATGTTACATTACACTAAATTAACAAGATGAGAATACTTCTGATTATTTTTTTGAAGGAAGGTGCTCCACATAATAATGTTCTGAAAATGTATGAATGAAGTAAGGATGAAGGAGGAGTAGTACTTTGCAGAAGATGTATGTTTAATTTTAATTTTTATAATTTTTACCACCTTATTTTTTCCGTAACTGTTCCATCTTGTCTCTCTATTTTATGTCTAAGATCAGCAAACGTGCTAGGCAAAATTATTGCCTAGAATTTCCCTCCTCTGACACTTTCCAAACCACAGTCTTACATCTTGACCACACCGAAGTGATTCACACTAGTTTCCAGAGACCTTCCTGCCAAAGCTTAAACCCAACACATTTTTCGCAACTGTTTTAACTTGTCAGTCACAATCAACACCATACACCACAATTCCTTAAAACTCTTTTTCCCTGTCAGTGTTTGTGAGCTAGCTCTGTACCACCCCTTTTCTTACCATGCTAGTTACAGTTCTATTATTACAAGCATCTTCATCAGTGTCCTCCTAACTTTTGGAGGAACTGAACAGACATCCATCTCAGTCCCTCGTTTTACTATTGTGTGCTTAGACTGTGGACAGCAACATTCACTGACACAAACTTCATCATCATCCCTATGCAGCTTTACCACATAGCTATTGGTCTACTTGCCTCCTTTCTTTCCAAGCAGATCTATGGATTTGTCTTTCTTGAGCAGCCAGTTACAGGTAGAACAAACTCACGCCAGACATTTCAGTATCTTGCTATGGTTGCCATCCCATATGGCCTAGACAAAGACCTGGGTCTTCCTCTCAAATCCAAATCAATCTCTCTTTCCCAGCCAGGATGGACAACACTGCCATTCTTGTGGTCTCTTGCTATACACAGTATCATCTCTGTCTTAACTTCTCAGAACTCTCAGGATCAAGTAGTACTTGTACAGATTGCCTTTATAACTTCTCTTTTGTGTGAGCTTTTCCCACCTGTCTAACACATTCTGAATTCCCTTCATACAGTGTAAGGTTTGACAATGTTCTCCTTCCATGAAAACTGCCACAAAGAAGCTGCATCCTGCCAATGTTTCTTGTTAAGTTTAACTTTTTGCATGAGCAGCAGATGCCACACTATGCTAAATTAACACAGAGTCATAGTATACTTCAATTACTTTGCAAGTGAAAAAGTTCAAGTGAATAATTAGGACAAAACACAAGAAACTCACAGTGCACATTGTTCCTCTAGTATTCCATTCATAATTGTGGGAAGAGGTAATTTTCCAGGGTTTACAGCTTACTTGCAATTTCTGTATATCCTCCATGCAAATTTCATGTGACTAACTGATTTTCTTATAACATTTTTAAAACTTTCATTCTTACCAAAAGTGTGTCAACACATGAAAATAAGGTGAAACTATTGAATAAGCTCATAAAGCTACAAGAGTTTCAAAAGTAACTGTAAGATACGTTGTGTTATGAAGAATGAACACATCAGAAGGCCTTAGGAAGGTCTATGAAGAAGTAGATATCACCTCAAAAAAATACTGAGGAAAACATAAAACAATGCCAAACCAAAAATGGCTACCAACTGCAATCAGTGGATATTATCATGCAACTTAAGAATTTCTTACTGTTTTCACATGGCTCTTATTCAGTCAGAACCGTCCTGAAATCAATGGGAAAATATTACTGTAATGCCAGATAAATTTTCCAAGCTCAATATTTTTGTTTGCAATTCTGTCCATTCTCAATCTAACTCATTCCCAAACATAACTAGTTTTAAAAAAATACATAAATATTTGGGGATTGACATGATATCTTCCTTCCATCTGCTCAAAATAAAACTTGGAACTAAAAAATATCTATGGCAACACTGTGATAATAACTAATGACACTTAAGGGAAAAGTTGCCTGTTTTCACTGTTACCCAGACAAGTAAAGTCCTACTACTAAAAACACACTATTATGAAACTGAAACTTTTTTGTTTTAAAGGAGAGTTATAAATAATATTATAATTGTGAAACAATGCAATGTTTTATGGAACCATTGAAAGGTTTGGAGTCAGAGGGCAACTTTTACGGCTCATTATTTTACCATGAAACTTGCAATATTTGCTGAGCAGAACAATTTCTACGGCTGCATGAAGCTAAACTTTAAATATCTCATGAAACCATACCCTTAAGTCCACTTACGTTTGTCTTTGAGCACAGATTTTAAAACTGCAAACAACTTGCTTTGGTATGATACAGTTAAAAAAAGAAAACCAAAGAATGTTGGATAGTATTAGCAAGAACTCTTACTGGGAACAGGAAGCAATTTTTTTATTTTGTTATTTTGACAACGCAGCGCAAGATTTCTGTCTCTCCTTGCAAGCAGATGAGCACTTGGTACACACCACAATGCTGGCAAAGACATTAGAACACACCTATGAAGAATGCTCCATTCACATAGGTGCAGCACATGAAGAAAATGTTTTAAATTGCTGAAGAGGCTTGATCACCTAGTGACTACTGGAATCATCCCGGAAATAAGCAAGTGTTTAGTCTAAATTTATGGGCTACTGAACTCCTCCTACTTTTAGCAGGAAATGTTTAGCGAAAAAAAGTTATGACAAGCCAAAAAAAGAAATTACATGCTCCAAACACTAATACATTAATATAATACTAAAAATGTTTCCTGTAAAAGAGAATTAGCAGTAAATCTTGCATGACCAGGACAAAATTTCAAAATACAATCAAATAGACACCGTGTATGTACAAGGGTATGTGTAAAAGTGCACTTCTTAATTGCATTTATAAGCAAACTTCTTAAAATTCTCCAAGTACCATTAACCTTCATCTCAATCAAGAATTCATATTTAGAAATATATGCCATGCATAAGTAGTCTTGATTCACAGCATTATAAAGTAACTACTGACTTCAAAAACCATTAGAACAGTTTATACATTATCAAAGAATGACTACTAAAATTTAGTTTGTAACTTACAGCTTATGAGTAGGTATCATCTGCTGAAGGCTGCCTCTAATTTACAAAAGAGAAAGTAGGATTCCAGTTTTAATATTGATACAGTTTTTGCTCCTATTAAATAAGTAAACATCAATTATCAAATTTAAAAAGTATATCAGCACTTGATATAAGGAGACTGCCTCTACCTTTCATGTTCCTAGAGGGTTCAAAGAAATAACTCCAGAATTCAAAGTCTGAGCTTCAATAGTTTTAGCTTAAGAGAGATACCTCTGTGCAGCAACTACAGCATTTGCATCTCCAGGAGACATGAGTGTGGTATGTAATAGTACCTGGCAGCAGAATTACCCTGTAAATAACATTCAGCAAATTTACAGTGTTCTGTAAAGAACGCTCTGGTAAATGTAGTGTATTCATCTGAGAGAGGCTGTTCCAGTGATCAGCTCTTGAAAAGGTAACAGGCAGAGAGTACTTTACTCAGCTAGAGAAAAGAAAGAATAAATTGGTACTCTTGGCTCAAAAATATTAATAGAAGCAACTTCACACTAATAGACATGTAAAAAAAAAATTATTTGTTATGATTAATGCCACAGTGACTAGTGAGTTAATTTAAATTGCCAGGCAAGGCTTTTCTCCATCATAAGATGCCTTGGTCAGATGGCTGGTCAGATTCACTGACACTCAAATTTTCCTGAAATGTATTGATTTTGAAACTGTTTTTTAACCAAACTGCAATCTCCTGTCCTTCCACCAGGCCCCTGATCCTGATGTTTATTACTGCCAGTAGCAAATCTGCATGTAATGCTGAATGCAACACTTGGAAACACATCATGCAAAGGTAATATTCTACCATAGAGAAGTAGACATTCTCCACAAGGGGAATGCAGAAAATCTACTTGAATATATAAGAAAGAAGCTTCTAAATGTGCTTTAACATATCGCAGGAAAAAGCTGCTCATAAAACATTTTTCTTTATTCTAAGTTACTGACAGAATCAGTGCATATCTTGGAGCCGTATTATAAATAAACTCCATACAAGCATTCTGAAAGTCAAAGACTCAGTCTCAATATTACATATAAGAAAATAACTACTATAGAAGAAAAAAAATTAGCTTTGCTGTTAAAGCACTGCAAAGACTGGGAAGTACCACTGGAGAACCAGTCTTCAGAAATGGACTGAATGGCGATGCAAAATCTCACACTGAAATGCCTCAGGATATTGCAAGATGGACATGGGGAAACTCAGAGATAACCACAGTGGAATTGTCTACCAATTCACAACACTTCCAGATAAAAGTGAAAGACAAGAGAAATTCCTCCATAGTGAAGCAACCCTGTTTGCACTTCACACAGTGAAGACAGTTTTCCAGACTAGATAACCTACTAACATGGAAATACAAGTGTTACAATGATGCCACATGACCCGTGGCAAACTCCTCTGGTAAAGCAGTCACAGAACACTAAATTGCTCAAAGACAGACTCTATTTACCACATGCATATTTTCAATGTTTTTAAAAGATTAGAAGAGAAAGTCTGGGACAGTTCCTCCTCCTTTTCAAACATGTGGAAGCCCCTCATCCATGCACAATGTTCTCATAGCAATATAGTCCCCATGGTCAAGTGAAAGGGGTCTTGACACAATGAAATTCTGGAATACCATTTTGTTCTTTAATATTACCATACCTCCCAGAAAAACACTGCACTCAGACACATGGGGAGTAAGACAGAAGAGCAAAAAGGACTTTACACATGAATCCTTTACTTGTTCAGCCTTCTAGCATACCACAACAACTTCAGAGAAAATTAAGTGACGAAAACAGTACAACAGCCCAGGGACACATATACTTAAATTTTGTGATTACATTTTAAGTGCTCTTTGTCACAGATATCATAAACTGATTAAATCATTTCATGGCTGACCCCTACTGACTATGCTAAGCGAAAAGAGAGGGCTATTAATAACTACCTATTTCTGACAGCTGCCCAGGGGCAATGTAGCCTTTTGCAGCAATAAAATGACTCCCCAGCTCACTTACTGAATGCTAAATATTGATTCATATTATGAGTGTTGTCAAACACAGACTGCAGTTCTGAAGATCCGTACTGGCAGGTCATCAGGAATAGCATTAGCAAATGTCAGGTCAGGAATCAAAGGGCTGCTGGACTCTTTAGGGATGAGATTTATCGATTCCATAAAACGTGAAACAGATCAAGTACTTGTGATGATGGAAACGGTCATGGTAGAATGAGGCTGAGCCTAGGACGATGTGTATCTCAGAAGAGAAGCATCACACAAAAATGTTGACCATTGAAAATAAGTTTTAGAGGATGTCCATGACAAGGACAACTGAAGATGCAGGCCCACAAAAGACCTTTTTAGGTCTAGAAGTCAGACTTTGAATGTGCACTTGGCCAAAGCCATATATCTAGCTTACTCACACAGGAGGCCATACTGCTGGTCTTAAGGATCTGTTTAAATTAATGTTGCTTCTGTTCAGACCAAGCTAATGAACACTCTAATTTGCAGATAAAACCCAATAAAACTAAGAGGTCTGTGGTATTTAGATGACCTGAATAAGATAAGGTAACATTCTGTGTCTATGATTGTTAGAAACACATTTTGAATGCCAAACAATGCTAAAATTATTTAAATTCCATTATTTCACACTTTGTCACCACCAGCAGCATTTTATTTAATGGAAATATATTTCAAGATTTCATTTTCATAAGACTGTGAGTTCACACAGGCTGACATTTTAAAATTTTCCCTTAGCTAGGAAAAAACCTGGCATCAAGACATGGAAAGTGACTGTGGAATGTTACATGTGCATTGAGGAGAGAAAAGCCTTGAAGCTTCTTGCTTCTTCTTGAAATTGATTACTGACATTTTTTCCTTCTTTCTCCTTTCACAGCACTTTCTCTTAATTGAAACACTAGTAATGACTAGATCAGTTTAAAATGTGATTACTTTTAACAGGACAGACAATTATATACTCCACGTAGCCAGGAACCTTACTAAGGAAACAGCTGTACCCAGGGAATCCCAGACACTGAATAGTGTTCCTGCCTATGGCAGGAGGGTTGGAACCAGATGATCTTTAAGGTCCCTTACAATCAAATATAAACCATTTGATGATTCCATATAATATTCAAAGCAATAAAGATTATTCTAGAATTGAACAGTCATTTGGATGAAGTACTATACCAAATTCTAATCAAGTATTATCAAATGTTATAATTTCTTAATATTGCTTTGACCACCTTGATAAAAGAGAGTATTTTTAAATTAATGAACAAATAATCAAATGTGTTTTCAATAATTTGAAACTACTTCAATTCAGCTATACATGATCTTTTGCAATATGTTAAAATTTTTGTTGTTATCGTAAGATTAAAATAGACGATTTTTCAATATGCAGGACACTATTAAGAGAATCTCTATACAGAAAAACCTCCATTTAACTTTTAGTTTGGATATTTGAATGGTAATTAGGATGTCTCTAAAAAGTGTTCCTAGCTACCTAGGGAAGATTATATCCCTGTACACTGTATTCCCTGCATTGTATAGTCTCTTTCAAAACCAGAAATCAAATCACAAATATACCAAAAATATACCATTTGATGCCTACACAGGACAGAAGAATTCAATAAAAGATGATAATTACAAATAATAGACTTGAAAATGAATGGTTTCAACGAACTACAATTTAAAGAAAAAAAGATAAACAGTGATGATTTAAAATTATAAAGGAACTGCTTGGGAACGTAAGATACAGTCATTAATGGACAAATAATTCCACAAGAAGGCACAGAAATACACAAACCACACAAGACAAACAAAATATTCGATTTGGAATTGTTTACAATCCAAATAAGATGGCAATGTAAATCCATTTTAAAATTGATTACTTCATTTAATCTACAAAATTTAATGTAAGAAACAAATCTTAAATAAATTAAATAGACTGTTAAGCACAGTAGTAGCTTCTATGATACATACAGACATTTTGATGCTAAGAGAGTCAAGCTTTTACCTGCTGTGTCCTGCAATTCTGACTACTGCATCAAGAAAACATTAGGAAATATCAAGAATAGATTTCTCACAGAAAAATAATTTGAATATTTTAGGAAGACTCTAAAGGAAATGTTTTCTCTTAGAGATACATATCCCCGAATTAGAATGTACTCCCATCAAGAAAGTTCTCCTTTCCCTCCAAACCCATCCTTCAGCATTTCTCCTTCCCTGTTCCCAGCTGCCATTACCTTATGCTCTGGAGCTCATCATGTTCATCCCACTGTAAGCCAACTCCATTCACTGCAAGAGAGCAAATCCATACCCAAAACAAACAAACAAACAAAAACAAAACCACAAAATAACAAACAACATTTTTTTCTGCCATTTAAATTAATTTGGCTTGTGGAAGGATCTTGCCAGCACAGAGAGGACACAGAGGAAGGACTCCTGGTGAGCAGCAGGATGAGGAAATCCAAGGAGTGGCAAACCTTTGATCAGATCAATTCTCAAGGAACCACAGTCTCAGACTGTTGCAATATTAGACATGTAGGACAGGACATAGAACCCACTGAAGCCATGGAGATATTTGGGGGATAACTTATCAGCCAAGTCCTTATGGCTGTAATGCGATCATTTTGCGAGTCAGCCACTCAGGGCTGTACTGCCACGGTCCCGGTGAGCACAAGCAGCTGTGCAGTAACTCTCAGGGGCAAAGAACCTGCCTCTGTTACGCACTGAAGTAGACCAAGCATAAATATAAATGAGGCAAAAGTCACTGGTCTATATTTCGGCACATTAGCCACTTAACCCCATAGCAATATCTATGTTTCTTTCTTCAAGCTCCGAAGTCTTATCTAAAAGAAAATTTCCAAAGTTGCTTCCAGGGACATTCAGGAAACCTTGTTTTCAGCTGAGTAAGCAAGCTTTTTGCAAGCACTACCCTGAAGACATTATCATTTGAAAGGCAGAAAACTGTAGATAGATTGCAGCCACTTAAAAAACAATTAATTTGATAAAGTATACCTGTCTATTAAAAGATGTAACTGGTAACATACATTTAACTTTAATGGTTTGAAAAAATGGATGTCTACTAAGACATCACATCTTCAGACCTATTTCATATACTCACAATATTAATTCAAATGTGTGTTTCCCATAAAATTATTTATTCACAAATGCTTTTTATTTTTTTATTTCATAAACAGATTTTTTTTTAATGACTTATAGTCATATAAAAGTCCTGTGTGCTTCCCATTTTCTGCTTAAGGGTTTAATTTTTATATTCTGTGAATATGAGATAAAACATACATTCTGGTCTGCAGTATCCCACAGAAGAGAAGTATCCAAACCATTTTTTTCCCTTTGAGTGGCTCAAAGAACATGTAAGTTAAATCAGACAGGTTCAATTTTAACGGGGAAAAAAAAGCTGCCAAGTTTAATTAATACAGAACAGCTACATTAGCATTTTTTAAGAATCAAGTATGGCCAAAGTTCAAAAAGGAAGGCATTTTGGTCAATTGACTGTTTGTAATATTAATAATAAGAAATTCTGCAATACAAAGAAAGCCCTTTAACTGTTGTATAAACTCAGATGTGTTTTTTGTTCACTGTATCTAGAAAGTAAGGAAAATATGATTATGCTTGCCTACAGTTTGATTTATTTTTTCTAATTTAGAAGCTGAAAAATAAGGTCATATACATTTACCCTTTAGTCTGCAAAGGCAAAATATACCATTTCTTTTCCTCATTATAAGAACTACCTTTTAAGAAAATAAATGAACCAACCAACTTTGGTATTCTCTGAACTCTCATCTCTGGCAGTCACAGAGCAGCACATGCAAGCACACTGGGAAAACTGTGTAACAAGTAGGTAGGTTTAACTTGTTAAGTAACATTTAACATAGCAATTTTACATAATCAATTTTCAGATAATGGAAAACTAGGCAATAATGAATATGTCCTGTATACTCTTTGGTGTTCAACTACTTTATACAAACTGAATAAATATTTTTATATCAAAACACAGGCCACATTCAGTTGGTTTTGTATTTGCATGAAAGAAGCAAACAAGAAATAAAGAGGCTATGACTGCATTTGCATTGTCACACAGTATTCAAAAATATAAAAGCTAAACCTACCATTTTAATAATTCTTTCCAAAGGCAAAAATCCATTAATAAGCAAAACATGTCAACAAATTAATTAAATATTTCATAGTCAATGTAAAGTTATGCAGTGTTAAATTTTATTTTTTATGGTATCACATTCACTACTGATATGCTCTGCAACAGATAATACACTCTGAATTTTTCTTTGTTTATTAACAAGCCCTTGTAATTAACTTCCTTTTAAATCATAAGTATGATACTATTTTAATTTCCCTCACATTCTCTACCCTATCATTTGGAATCACATTAAGCTGACTCTTAGCAGGCCACCTGGTGTAATTCTATGACATTGAAGTGAGCTGTTCTGGTATGCAGGAAACACTGACAGTCCTCTGTGCTGAAATCCATTTCTCTAACTGATGACAGAACTGGGGGAAATTAATTTTTGCTATTCATAAATACCTGACAGGTTTAATGTAAATGTTTTGAAAAAGACCTCAGCATATGCTGCACATACATTACATATGCCACAGTGCACTGGAATATTGTATTTCCAACCCATTCAATTTCTAGATCACTACTGCTGAAACTTGAAATTTCTCAAATTACTTCCATATTGTAATTTTCTCCATATACATATAGACAACAACAGAGGCCTCCATGAAGCCTTTCAGTTGCTAAAAACACTTACACATTTAGGACAAACTGTTTGACAGAAATACTACAAAGAAATATATACCAAATTGTTTGATAGAAATACTACTACAAAGAGATATATATCGTACCTGGTCAGACAAATTAACAAGAAATGCTTATGCATATGTGATCAGAGACCAGAAGGAATTCTGTTACAAACCTTCATGACTAAGAACACTTTCTCATGAAATACAGAATATTTCATATTCCTAAAGCCATATCAGCAGCCTTAATGTAATTGCTAATCCCCCATCCCCACCCCTCTCTACAAAAAAACCAAAAATTACCTTAATCTTACCACCAAAAGCAGATATGCAAAGGTCTCCTCAACATACAAATTTATTTGAATGTCTGGAATCTAAACAAAGAACTGATACACAGAACAGCTGGGAAGACTGAGACTTTTGGTTTTACATATATATGCTAACAACATGGACAACAATAAAAATAAAGGATCTAGAAGTCAGGAAAGAACAAAATGAGGAGAGGGACTCAACTACTTAACTGTTCTTATGTGAAAATATACACTTCTTCACTATATTTTGTGTGACCTACTGGATTTTCTTTTAAGTCATATATGCCAAAATCCAATTATTTACAAATGCAGAATACAAGACACTGAATTTTTCCTAAAACTAAAGAAAATAGGTGTGTGTGTGGGGGGGGGGCTGGGTTTTTTTTTTAATGATACAAACTTTGATCATAACTTAGTACAGACAAAGAAATTTACAAATGGTCAAAATTCATTACCTGTGCATCTTTGTGGGTATGCCTATATATTAGTGTCTGTTTTGAATGTGGACACATCTGCTAACCTGGTACCCTATAAAACAGCAGCAGTGCCCCCAAAAATCAATATGTGACCACAATCAACAAATTATAGTCCCACAAAAATGAGAAATATATTAATTGGTCAGTAAATAGAATTTATTACTAACAATAATTAGTAGTTAATATGTATTTATTAATTAAAATAATAATTAATTAATTAATATTATTGTTTATTCATTAATTAATATAAATAGGTATTTAATAATTTAATTAAACTGACATTTGGTCACAATTTAAGACATAACAATCCAATGCATTCCTGATTTTAAGGTGAAGGCCCCAAACATACTGGGTTAAAAAAAAATTCTCACCCTGCCTCTGTTATTTTGCCTAAACTCTAAATAATTGTTGGATATATCCCAAACCCTGAACAGCACATAGTGGTACAACTAAAGGTAAGTCAGAAGATAAAAACACATAGATAAAATCCACATGTTTTAATCAAACAGAAAGAAAAATCCTATAAGTAATATCAAGTATTACTTTACAGAATAATTCATCAATATAATGTCCAGTACACAGGGTATTTAAAAATCTACTTCACTTGTCTATTTTAATAGACTATAACCTAATAGTCTTACAAAATTAAAGTATAACAAGAATACTAGACTTAATTTTTAATCATATTACTGTTGTGAACACTCTTCTCTTACAAGAAGAAATTATAAACTGCTTCAACAAGGAAAAGTTATAAAATACTTCCTGATTTGAAGAAAATTCTGGATTACTTCTCAAGTCCTCTATCTAGAGGAATTAATACCTCCAGGGATGAAGATGCTGCTTTCCTAACTCAGATCCTATGAAAATGCTATTAAACCTGTAAACCAATTTACATTTATGTTAAGTGAGTACAATTGAAGTAACCAAAGTACAATTTCAGACCAAGAGTTTTTGGAGAAAAAGAATACAGCTTTCCTTTGGTGCAATTTGTAGCCATGTTTGCAGTGAGAGGTAAAATAATGCTGTTTCACTCCCTCCTCAGCAGTTTTGCGATACTTGCAATTGGTTGTCAGTCAAAGACAGTCTAAAGACAGGACAGTTTCCGGTGATAAAAACCTGTGTAAGTGGCCTAATAAAAGTTTGCATCACACAGAGTGAGTCACCCAAAGCCAAGTGCTATCTTCTAAAAGAGCTGGTGCAAATTTTTAATTACTTAAACACAAGTACACACATTTTAATTATATTTTTCTCCACCTCACTCGCAAAAACGTGAAAAAACAAGATTTAAACCCTAAATACTTAAATATTTAGAATAATGATAGAGAAACCAATTTTCTTGTATCGTATTTGTATCACAAAACTTCAATAATCTGGCTCTAAAGCAATTAAATCGGTTCAAGAAGAATCAACCCACTCTTTATTCTTCAACTGATAGAACTGCAACCAAGGCCGAAAAAAAGTCAGTGACTTGCTCTTACTATCAGAAAACACAAAGTCATTGGCCAGGCAAAAGAAAGCACTATGTGGCTTCCCTCGAAGGCATTTGTCCCAAGTCAGCTGTGTAAAATCGCTCTACTGCCTCTGGTGCATTGGGAGGTCCAGTGCCTCTCAGAAAATTAGGAGTTCTCATGCCTGCACACTAATTAGGTCCAGCCAGATTGGGCAGAAGGAACACGCCCAGCAATTCCAGGAAAAGCTCAGTGTTCTCAGGTTTTACTAAAATCTCTCTCCTAGGCAGAAAAAGAGAACCTCTTCAAGAAGAAAGCTAGAACAGCCCAGCAGTCCACACTCTCAGGAATATGTATAGCTGCGGTAACCTCTAACAGGCCCCACTGGCTGCTCTAGGAAAATGGTGAGTGCAGAACCAGGAGTCAAACTGGCACACATGTTTCTGATTTTCACTAAGGAAAGTTCATCTTCAGCATGGGAATATATTTTCACAACCATATAAACAATACAGTAATTTTTTTTTTTAATTACTCATGAAGAAGAAAATTACCAAAGAACTGCACAACTGTCATCAAGGCAGGTAAGCACTATCAGATCTACCCTATAGGACAGTTAAATGAACTGTATAAATTATTGCAAAAAAAGGAAAAGCTAACTTTCAGGAAAAAAAATTCTTTTTAAGTCACCTTTTTGGGTTTTTTCTGCATTTAAACATTTTATCTCAACTGGTGCTATGGGCCAATAACCCAATTCAACTCACTAAACCTGGAGAAGGATAAATATTTCATTATTTAACAGGCTTATCTGATTCAGATTAATAATGGGGTATGAATGCCCACAAGCTTTCAGCCAGTTAATTTAAACCCTAGATGACTTAATTATTCTAACTATTTAATACTTGTATAAGTTTTCCATATCATTCATATTATGTTGTCAATAAAATTACAACATGTAGGAAAAACCAGTATAGTTATATACAAAAATATTCAAACCAATAACAAAATATTAATCTTAAATGATGCAAAAATGCTAATGACAGTGCAATTCCCCAGGTATTACACATCACTCCTTACATTCCCATTCAGCCTTCTACACCAAAAAATCCCTGGGGTTGTTATGTGAACTCCCATATGTTCTAAGACTACATTCCCTTTTGCATGGTCTCTGTATTCTCACATTCCATCTGAGCATATTCGAGGAAGCCAAGCATTATAGATCAGAAATGAAACAATCAGACAGTGTCCTCACATTTCATTATGTTACGTGCTACTGTTAAAAGAAAGAAAACCCAAACAAATCCACACCCTCCTGAGGTCTATCAGGTTATGGCAAGGGACTTCACTGTATTTTCTAAGATTGTTTCAAACACAAGATCATCAGTGTTAATAATATTTATAATTAAAGCACTTGTGGAGAACCAGATTTCTGACATCATAACAGTCATTCTGAAAGTAACCTTTAATAACTATAATGTGTTTTTCAAGAATTTCTGAAAATAGCAGGATCGAAATCTTTAAAGAAATAAAAAGAGAAATCTTCAAAGTACATCACATAGTGACTAAAAGGAAGACTTACATACAACAAAATTTTAGAAGAGCAATGCAAACAAATGCATGGCCTGACCAAATTTGAGAGAAAAACAAACAAAAAAAGAAACAAGATATCAAAATCAACTGGCAGCATGTAGACAAATTATTAAAATATAAATCACTTCCCTTTAAAAACAAATTAGTATGACTTTATGTTCATATTTTAAGACAAACATAATCTTTCCGTTATCAAATTAATCTCATTAATTCCATTAACTCCTAGGTAAGTCATGAGATGCACCTTCCTTTTTCATTTGACTAAGCTGTTCTAATAGAAAAAGTGTGCTGAAATGAAGACTTCATTCTGCTTTTCCTCCTGATTCAACAACATGTAGAATCATGGTCCTCACATAAGAGATAAGAGAGCAAGACCACTGAATTCTCCAGAAATCATCCAGCAATGCACTGAATAACCATCATATCTTTCTTACTTTTCACCTTTCTGTGGACATAAGCCAGAAGTGTCTACTCAAAACTAATTTCAGCTCTTTTTCACAGACCTGAAAGACTGGAGTGAAGCAAGTTGTGACTGTTCGTACTTTGTAGGATACTCTATCCCCCATTCTCTTTGGAAGCTCCCTTCTCTTAAGAGACCAAGCACAGTCCACTTGGGCTTTCAGAAGCCATCCAGCACAAGCCCTTGTCAAACAAGCTAACTTAGCTTTAGGAAAGAGGAAATGCCCTCACATACCTCATAGCCAGTGAAAGTAAGAAATTATCATTATAAATTTGATCAATGGACAGTTAATATTGGCACGCAACAAGGATCTGAGTTAGGACTAGGCAGTCCAAGTTCCTCATGACATTCGAGTTCAATATAGTAATGGACCACATACTATGAAATACCTTACAGTCTCTCCCAAAAGCGCCTTCATACTGCATCACCACAGAGGTATCCCACACAGCTCTTGGATACCTCTCTAGCATTAATCAAAATCTCTGCTTAGTCAGAAAAATGCATTCCATCTAACTCAAATGTTCCACATGCTACTTATTTTTTGAGCCAAGCCAATTCTGTCTATCAATGTGAACTGCATATTCAACTCCTAACAACTGCAAAGACCCGAGGATTGCCCATCACAGGATTTCAAACTTATTTTCTCCTAAAGTCAGTTTCCTGGCTTGCCTTTAACTGCTGTACCTCATAGCCATCACACAGACACGTAATAAAACTAATTACTTCAGATAACTATTTTTGACAGTTTCTCTTGCCAAGCATAATCAGAGTTTCTCAACCAAAGACTGTAAGTAGAATTACGTGCCTACCTGTGTATTACATGCTTAAGTCACCATTAGCTCACCTGAGCCTCCCCTTTCTCTGCGCACTTCCATTTCAAGCTCTCAAAACTTGGATTCAGTAGGATCAATAGTGACTTTCCTGGATGATTTGACAACTCACCAGGAACCAACTGCTCAACGTTTTGCCTGCACATAAATGCCCTCAACATTTGTGGTTCAGTGACATGATCCTAAAGGACGCACTAAATAAATTCAAACCAGAGATGGGCTCTCTACTCTAGTACAGGTATGCAAAGACCATATTTAACTGCTGTGGATGGTCATCGAACAGAGCATAAACAGATGGAATGCCCTCCTAACACCAAGCCTCAACATTGCAGGTTCTCTGACCTTTTCTACAATTAGGTAGAAAGCGTACATTTTCTACTTAGTCAAACAAAACTTAATATGTTGGAAATTTTGTGGAACAAAAATAGTATAAATTACATGGAAGCCTGAACAGTAACTCTTTCTTTTGTAATAATACCCTCAGTACCTTTTTCATTTCCATCTGTTACAAAGAATTGTAATGTAACTTCACAAAACCACAGAAACATGTTTTTGCCTTATCCTTGGCCATAAATAACAGGGGAGAGGAAGGAGGACAAACTATAAAAAAACCCACAAGAAATCAAGAGAAAGGAAAAAGATAATATCCTTCTCATAATGGACTCTTAAACTGTACATTTTTTTTAATTATTTTGTTAGAAAAGCACAAACCTGTCACCCAGCAAGAACATGGGATTCTTCTCTTCTTTCTTACACGTACACATGCACTGACACAGAGAAATAGGTGAAACCCTCACTCTGGATGTAGCTAATACAAGGGCAGAATTTTATTCAAATGTAACTATTATCTACATCTCCATAATAACAAAAAATCAAAAGCAAGACCCCATTAAATTCATACAGTGTATCAAAATTAATGGATTAACATTTTTATAATGCTCTATTGCTCTATGCAGTTTAGAACACTGGAGCTATAATACCTCACTCTCAAAATATTAGGATCCCCAAAAAAGTGTCATGGTAAGATAATAGCATTGTACATATTACAAAATAGATAACATCCAGTTGTATTTGCTTGCATTAGTGAATATCTCCTAAATGACTGATTACTTTATTATAAAAGGTACACCTGATACTTGGTAGCTTTGTATGATTACACAGAAAAAAAAATTTTTTTTGAGAATAAACAGTGCTGTGTGTTGGTGCCTTAAACAAAACAAGCAGAAGGGATGTATGCATTGCTATAGAACAAGAGAGGATCAGTCCATTTAGGCAACTGAATTACTCTTCGACAAAAGGGAAACCACACTCTTTTTTTGAGAAGAAAAGCAGTTCTAAGAGGTTTCACTAAAAACTTGCAAAATATGACTTCTAGAACTGTTTGACATAAAAGGCATACTGGAAGCATGATGGTAGAGAAACAAGACAAATGGTCTTACTGACATCAGAGTACAAGTTATACCAGGAATAGAAGGTAATAAAGTAATTGGACAAATTGAAAAAGGAAAGCAAAAACTTCTTAATAAAGAATAAAAATAAATACAACATACAAGTGAAAAACAGTCAAATGACTAGAGGGGACTGAGGAAACTGAGATATTAATGGGACAATAAAATGAAACTCAAAAATACAATGCAGACAAATGTAAATCAACCCACAAAGCAAGGACAGCCCTAAATTCACAAACAATCAACTGGCACAGAGCTGGCAATTGCAAGATCAGGAGGTTAAAACAGTTACTTCTGTGAAACTGGTACAACACTAAGTATCAGATTAAAAAACAAAACAAAACAAACCCAACCAAACAAAACAAAAGAAAAAAACAAAACCAAACCAAAACAAAAAACCAAACAAAAAACCAAACCAAAAAAGAAAATAGTATCATTTTGTCACTGTTTAAACACATAATGAGTTCCCATATTGATAGCTGCACAGAATTCTGTGCAACCCTTTCAAAAAAGTATATAGTAGATTCAGAAAAACACGCAAAGGTAACAAGAATGACCAAAGGACTCGATATGAGGGAAAAAATAAGTAGACTGAGATAGTTAGTTATTATATGTTCACACAGTTACATTCTACGGTATTAGAATAGTGTTTCCACAACTAATTTAGTGTTACTGTGTTGCTGTAAACAGCTTTAACTGTTCGAAACAGTCTAGTCAGGAGAATGGGTTTAGAGTATGAAAACACCATGCTCTATTAGATATGAAGGTAAGAAAGAATACGGGCAAAACACAGAAGTCTCAGGTCACATCCTTTTTTAATGGACATAGTATTCTATCTAATTTACTGCCTCTAAACTTTTTAACTAGGACCCAAGAGCAGGAATGGCAGCGGCAGTGATAGTCTGCAAGGACTGTATTTGTCGTACAGTTAGACACAAGGATAGAACAAAACAAAATTGCGTATCTGAGCAGCTTATACAATGCACTGTGGCCAAGATCAAAATGATACACACAAATTATTTGCTGGCTAACTAATTAGCACCTTTCCTAGTCAAAGCAATGATGTCCATACATCAGCAGTAACAAAATGCTAATATTGCACTTTCAGCTATATATATCCAGCTGCAATCCCTAGATTTTGATAATATGTAGTGCAAATAAACATCTGTTTGCCCAAGAAACCTCAGTCACAGCCTGATAGCATAGTGTGTGGTGAACTGGGATATAGTAAAAGAAAAATACAAAACAATACAAAATATTCAAAAATCTACAAGTAAGAAGAAAAGTATGTCCATACCTGTGTCCTAAGGTTAATATAAAAAAACCTCACCTAATTACACATCCAAGATTTCAAAGAAACAGAGAACAACACATGTAAGTGATTGAATGTTTACATTTTTATGACCTATTCTTGTTGTGCACAACACCTCTTGCTCACACTACTGACATCCAGTAGTGAGCCCCAAGGGAGTTGTTCTAAGTAAGGGTTTCTGTATGTCTCATTGAATAGGAATACAAACTGACAGAAAAATAACTCAAAATTGCTATAAAATGACTGGTACCTCCCAATGCACAAGCAAATGACATGCACTTCAATGTAATACATTTCTCCTCATTTTGTAGTAAGCTAAAACACACTTAAAATCTGTATAAAATGCTTGAAAAAATGCTACTTGTGTTAAAAATGAAATGAAATTATAAAGTTTAGAATCCTTGATTTTATTAATCCAATGCTGCTAGTCCTAAAACACGTCATTTGGCTTGTAAAAAAAAAAAAAATTGAAGCAATTTGGGCATTTTTATTGAAGTAATGGATGAAAATATTAAAATTCTTTGTTTAGGACTTGTGTCTTCTTGGCACAGAATTGCACTGGAAAGCTGTCACAATGGGATTTAACTACTCCACATAATCCTTGATGTGGAATGCAATTTTGTACATGTTAGTTGCTATGCAGAGAGCTAGACCCAGAGCCCATCCACCACATGACTTCACCAGCAGCTACACATTCTTTGCAAGGTAAAAACACTACACAGTTCCAAGGCACAGGAAAACTCTTCTCTCTGGTGCATGGGGTAGGGTGGAAGAGCAGAGCAGTCCTTCTCCAAAAAATCCTTCCAGCTGTAGTTCTGGGTGATCTTTGGAAAATTAGCAAGATTCACTCTTTGTTTCTGCAGTTCCACCCATCTTCTCTGAGGTGTCACAAAAAATACTGACATTTATCCTAAAAAATCAAGCACAACCTCAGTATTAATATAAGTTAATCTTCCCTATACAGCCAAGCACAGTCAGCACCCGGATGGCTGGTGAACAGTCACACCACAGCGCTGTAAATGGAGACCACACAAGGTTAACAGCAAAGGAGCATGAACAGAAAGACCTGAGACCTGGCAAGAATGCACCTCATCTGCAGGCAACAGGACTAAGACATCTCACTGACCTCAAGGCAAACCCACAAAGTTTTAGTGTAGCAATGGTCTTCTAAGTGTATAACAGAAAAGCACACAGATCATGTCATACGGGAACATCAATGAATGATGACACAGACACAAAATCTAGTTATTTCCTTCTCTTGTGCTTTCTCAAACAGAATTGTCTGCCTCATGTTAGAGGCTTACTGAGTCTGTTTAAGTCTATTTATTCCTGTTAGTCCATTTTGAGTTCCTGAAAACATTTCCAACTCACTTCCGTGGGGCAATTGATTCAGAGGAAGTAGAAGCAGGGGCAGAGAAAGGTAATCATCTTCTAGAATAAAGGAAAGATTCTAAGCACAAGGCAGGAACCAGCACAGCTTGATCCAGTGTAAATAACATTTATTTTGTAAGAGTATCATCAAGAGACATGATCTTTCAGCACTGAGCACACGGGTTTTGCCTGAGGGGAGTGAGTATTTCATTTGATTCCAGACTTGTGACCAGTCCTGTCAATAGAACTTCTGCCTCCTCTGATTTCATTATTTAATTCCCTACCAAATTTAACCCCAGAGAATTCTATCACAGTGAAATTCACTTCACAGTGGACTAACAGGACTTTCACAGGCAGGTATTTTCAGATGTAACTAAATTTTCAACCTATCACCACTGCTTTCCATCTCACATTTGCCCAACAATCAAGAAAAGAATACCATATAGGCTCTGGAAACACATGTTGGAGTTACTAAATCAGTCACAGTGACTGCATTCAGAAACAATACTACTATTTACTGAATTACCAGCAATAGAACAACTGCATCCACCAGAACTTTGCTGGACCATCATGTTAATGAAGAGATTCTTGATAGTTGTAAATAGCAGAGGTACTCCTACTGTATTTTAAATACATGAATTTTCACCATCTATATTTGCACCACAAATCACTTACACACAGCTCATTTGAATGCCTAGAATCACAATCTCTTTTGCAATGTCTTTAGAGAAATAACATGTCAGATGCTGAAAAGTTCTCAGTGCATTATAACTTCAAACAGTTAGGTAGAACTCAAGATGTGGCTTCTGTTAGTGAATAATGTAGGTTTATACATGACCTTTATTGTAGGCACAGATTGGTGAAACTAAGAATAAAATAATTTGAGATTAGGAAAACTCGTATCATGTGAACTACAGGAGGCAAAATGGGATGAAGAATTGATGAGAAAGGTTACAAGAAATTCTGTTAGAAAAGTATTGCACATGCACAAGATGATCAGTAGCTAAAAGGTGAAATACAGTTAAAAGATCATCAGATTGCAACAGAGAAATTAAAAAGAAGGTGGAGAAAAAACATTCCCCTTGAGGGGAAGCCATATGGGGAGTGGCTGAGGTCACTTGGTCTGTTCAGCCTGGAGAAGAGGAGACTGAGGAGGGACTTCATTGCAGTCTAAAACTTCCTCATGGGGGCAGAGGAGGGGCAGATACTGATCTCTTCTCTGTAGTGACCAGTGACAGAACCTGAGGGAATGGTCTGAAATTGTGTCAGGGGAGGTTTAGGTTGGATATTAGAAAAAAGGTTCTTCACCCAGAGAGTAGCTGGGCACTGGAACAGGCTGCCAGAGTTCAAGAAGTGTTTGGATGATACTCTCAGACACATGATGTGATTCTTGGGGATGGTCCTGTGCAGGGCCAGGAGTTGGACTCAGTGATCCTTGTAGGGCCCTTCCAACTTGGCATATTCTGTGATTCTGTGAAATTTCAAAAAAAACTGGTTGAAACAAGTAAGATATGTCAAAGAAATTACGGCATATTAGAGTAAACTCACACTGATAGCTGATAAAACCCACTTACCAACAGGAAAATGTTATTCACAAAAAAAAAAAAAAAACTACCCTCTTCTTCAGCATTATTTATCAAGAAATTCCTGTAAATTACTTTGGAAGAAGAGACGAAGATCTAAAATTCATAATGTTCCTGGATAACAGAAATAAGGAATTTGGTAAAAATGTTGATTTTATAGTATATTGCAGCTTTCCTTAAGTTTGACTTCCTTCAACTTCCTCAGCATTTTCAGAGGCATAATTACCAGTCTATCTCTGTATCCCAAAGCTCTAATGACCTGATCACCTTGTTAGGTTCTCCCTCCCATTTTTCCTTTTTTCCTTTCAGATTATCTCACTGATTTACATAATTATATTCATTTCAAGTATCCATTTATTCTAATCTGTATCTGCTTGAACTTTGTTGCTGCTTCTTTTTCAGGGGAAGCTTTGCATTCCTAAAAGTTTATTCATTTCCTCCAAATGCATCACTTGGTCGAATGAAATTTATTAACTTACACCTACAAACATTTTGATAAGTATGTTAGGAGGATTATATGGAGCCAGAAGTGTGCCCTCACAGCAAAGGAGGCCAATTACATCTTAGAATCATAGAATCAGATGGGCTGCAAAGGAGCTCTGAGATCATGAAGTCCAACCCTTGATCCACTACCACCACAGTTACTTGACTATGGCACTAAGTGCCACATGCAGTCTCTTCTTAAAAACCTCCAGGGACGGAGAATCCACCACCTCCCTGGGCAGCCCATTCCAGTGCCTGATTACCCTCTGTGGAGCACAAACCCTGTTAGGAGACGGTGCTGAGGGGATGGGAGTTGCTCAGACGGCAGAAGATGAGGGCAAGGGGCCATCCAGAACCTACAAGGTTATCATCAAGAAGTTGGAGCCAGGTTCTTCACAGCAGTGCATGGCAGGAAGACAGGAGGCAATGGGCATAAATTGAAACTGGAACTGCTTCAAAGGGAAGGGAAGGAAAAGCTTTCTCACCATGAGAACAGTCAAGCACTGAACAAAGTTGCCCTGAGAAGCTGTGTATTCTTCATGCTCGAAGGTTTTCAAGATGAGACAGGAAAAAGCCATGAGTAATCTGGTCTGACCTCCACAGCCAGACCCTGCTTTGAGAAAGTGGTTGGGCTACTTTTATCTCCCATTAAGTTCCTGTATGATAAATATATGTCTATAAAATGGTTATTGATTGTTTCTTGACTTTTGGGATTGCAACTTGAAAGCCCCTAATTTCTAGATTTGCAGAAACACTGAATATAATGTCACATGACTGAGCTTTGACTGGTATTAAAGAGAGCCCAGGCTGGTGGGCGATCAGAGAAAATGTGTTAGAAATAGGACTGCCAGTATTAAAAAGAACTTCAGATTTTAATCTCTCTCTGCACAAGTTTCAAAGCTTTAAAAAAAGGAATAGCATCACTTTGTCTACAAAAATACTGTGAAATAAAGGAATGTAATTTCAGAAAGTACTCGGGAGACTTATTGTGTGTAAAAAGCCCATTCAAAATTAACAATTCTATGTATAGAGAAGAGTTCGAATAACTATCAATAAACAAAGCATGATTTTGAGCTCCAGAAATTAGTATTTTATCAAGTGTTTTGCTTCATAAGCAAAACATGTCAAAACAAAGAAAACAAAGCAACAATAATGCTTCATGATTTAAGAAAAGCTAAAAAGTGAATACCGTAAAACTAAACCAGTACAAGCTATCACAACATCCAAAGCTGCAAAAATATATTCACAGCTCAGTATTCCATTTTGTACAGACAAAGCAAACAAAAACTCTGAGTATTTCCTTCCTGCTTAAAATGCAATAGTAAGCTATCACTGTACTTTTAAAATAGTATTGAGGACAGAAAATTAGAGATGAAAAAACTACAAATATTATGCTTGATCCACAAATATAATACACAATAATTTCCTTGAAGTACTAGTTTAACAAGCTATTTTGGTTCTGCATTTTTTACAAGGCAATTCTGAAAAAGATTAGACTACAGAGTGAATAGTTGAAGGGTTATTAACCCCAAAGAGAATTTACTCTAAATACCCTTTAACAGTATGTAGATCACTATTCCAGTTCAGGCAGACATCACAAGTACACTCTTGTGCACATGGCTTTTGAGGGATAAGAGTGGATAAGCCACTTCACCTCAGGCTGGAGGAAAGGAAAGTAGACAGTCACTTTTCCAAGCCAATTTACATCCTAAAATAGGCAGTAGAACATTTTTCCTGGCACTCAGAGATTTAACACAAACCAAAAGTTAAGATGTCCTAGGTTTTATCTTCCAGTTTTTGAATATACTAGGTAATGCATCAAGCTACAGCACCATATTTAATTGCAGTATCAACATTAAATTACAAAAACATATAGCAAAGGACAGTCCCTACAAGAGAGAGTTTAGAGTTTAGCGTTCAAAATGAGAGGGTGAGAGATAAAGGAATACAATTGTCAAAGAGATTAGAAAATGAAGCACAATGAAAAGAGGAAAGTGCTCATAAAAAAGCAGTCTAACACAAATAGAAGTCATACTACTGACTTCTTTGGCCTCTGGATCTGCCTCCAAGTGACTTAAAGTTACAAGTGCATGCAACAGGAGAGCCAAGAAACATAGTCCTGTCTTCGAGGCTCAAGCCAATATTTCACTTGTAAGACCTATCATCCCAGTTAATTTCCCTGTTGGAAAATGTTTGGAGACAGGCAAAAGCAATCTACAGAAACCAGTCACTGTCAGATCCAAAGGCACTGCCTTAAAGGAGAGCAAATACTGGTAAAGCATCCCTTTTAGGTTTGTGTATTGGGAGGCAAATCAATTTCTTGGACCTATTTCAGACTTAGATCCCTTCCTCAGGAGACAACTACATGAGACAAAGCAGTGAATATTCTTAATTTTGTAAACAGTAGTTTTTCTTCTGTCAAGTCACACAGCAGTTATTTTTTTCCAAGTTTATTTATGTCTACTTTATATTAAACTACTAGCCCTGGAGTCACTTGATTTCCCATGCCATATTGTGGAATTTTACACTTATTTACAGATTTCTGAGGCTTCATATCTAGACTTCATTAATTTTAAAAATAGTGCCTACTTCAGGGCAACAGCTTACCAAGGTCAGCTCAAATCAATAAAGTTTTAATATTTTAATACGGAAAATGCTACATCTAACTCTCAGATAACATTGTTCATATCTAATGCCTGTTTAAAACGGATTACTCAACTTTCAACAATGAAATGGAATTACTGACTTTTCCAACTGTTACCAGCTGTTCTACTTACAAAAAACAGGTTTCTAAACAAGAAAATTATTGCTTTGCTGTAATGAAAAAAAAAGAAGAAATATATAGTAGAAATCAAATTCATAAGAGGACTCATCATAGTATGCGGATTTGTATAATCATTCACCAACTGAAAGAGAAGGGAGATATAGTTGACCCTAATCTACTGCCCAACACCCTTCATCTCATCAGAAATTTTCCATTATTTACCATGGACACACCAAGGAAAAGATATGTATATGAAAAAATAAAGTTTATACAGCGATAAAATACAATACATTAATAAACAAATATGCTGTGCAATATTTAGGTGCTCAAAGCTTTACTAAAGTTAAGACAATAATGTTTGTTGTCAGTATCAAGGAGGAGTTCTACATTAATTTATGTTCTCCTGGTCTTTAAAGTAACTTATTATAACCTCAGTTACCAAAAAAATGCCATACAATACATTTTCTCTAGGAATACATTAATGGGACTTAAACTTTTACTTACTACTAGTTACTACAGCATGTGCTCGTGCTTCAGATACAGCCCTCTCATTGCAGTCTTCCTAAAGTGAACATGACTGATGACTGTGTCCACTGCTAAACCCACCTTTGTTCAGGAAAATTAGAAGTAGCAAAGAAAATCACCATTAAAGATAGGTACGAAAAACTGTGATCAACATGCTAAACTTGTATCATGGCAGATTTTAAGAGAAAAGCACATCTCAGCCTACTAGAACTCTTTAGACAGTTTAGCAAGAATGTGTAAAAGAAAAACAATAGACCTATCTGGACATTTAAAGCCACATAAATAAAGTTGAAAAGATAAATTTAGAGATTAATTTAATCAGAGTAAGCAATGAAGAAAATCACTAGGAAGAGTATAATAGACAAAATTAGCAACTTAACATTTCAAACTATACAGAGCCAATTCCAGGAAAATGATATAGGAGACAGAATTATAACTAATCCTATTTTGCAATGTGGAAGAAATAATGCAGCCAGCTTCCCAATTCTTATTGTTAGAGATTTGATCATTCTATGGAAAACAGAAGAAATATCACGGATTTACAAGGAGCAAAGTGGTTCAGATCAGACTGAGCCAGGGAAAACTGAAAAATCACAGGACAATCCAACAACAAAAAAACTCATGTTGGTACAGACATACTAATTTAGACATACTCAACATTATCCCTGTTAAAAGAAGTTGTGCTGAGATATACCTAGTAATAATAGTAACACTGGGAAAAATCTTTTGAAGTAAATCTAACAAAGTATTATTAGGATGTAAAATAGAGTGTTTTTTACAAAAAAAAAAAAAAAATCTACATCATATGTACAGGTCCCAAACTGGATAAAAACATAAACAGCATAAATAGACTTTTATGTCTTTTCAGACATTCCTCACTTATCAGCCACTACCTTAACCAATGTCAGTTTGGAATGAATGCTACAAAACATTCCTCTCAGAGTCTGCTGCATTGCAAGAGAAAGAAGAAAAGGAAAGGGTACAGCTGAACAGCACTTTCTGGAATTCTGCAAGGCAGATCCCCACCCATCCCAGGATCTGTCCATGGTACACAGCACCTGGGAGATGCTGCTGCAATGTTCCACTAATTGCAATTTAAAGGACTAAAGAAACAGAATTCTCTTGGGAAAATTAATCTTTTCTCCTGTGGTCATAGACACTTTGAGAAAAAAAAACCCACACTAGTGATTTTAAGAATTTATCATCTGAGAAAGGTGCAGACAAGTGTGATATTTCTTTATAGGGATTTGACCTTAAGGTGATTAATCTGCATTTCAGGAACACACTTAAATGCAGGAATATAAAACAAATACGGAAAACTACTCTATTACATAATTCCTGTTAAAATGTGGAACGTCCTGCCACTGGGATGTGGAAATAAATGCAGCAGGTATTTAGACAAATTATGGAAGATACATCAATAACGTTATAAGAACAGTAACACAGGCACCATCTTAAACTGAAGAAGTTCCTAAATCACAGATTCACACAAGCCAGGGGAATGCCTCAGAGACACCGCACTCTGTACCTTTTCACCTTCCTGGAGAATCCCCGATAACCACTCTAGTTTAGGAGACCCTTTCAACCCCTTGATCTGATTCAGTACAGGGGTTATTATGTTCTTCTACTGACAACTGTCCAAAAACCACAAAGCCATAGGGTCTGTGGTACAGGCAGCAACAGGTACATAGCATTAACTATAGAGACAGAGGAAGAGAGGAATAAAAACATAAATTTTATAGTGAATATATATTCTTCCAAATACAGAAACATCCCCATTTTATTCCTTAGTCCCATTTAACTAATTTCTTATAAGAAGAACTGAAAGAAAAAATCATTCAAGGGACATCCCGTCTGGGGGACAATGCATAAGAAGATGTATGAGGACAGGAAAGAGAATTTACTTTCCCACAATGAAAGCACTAACACTGGAGAACTGTGTTACTATTGGAAACAAGCCACGGTTACCGGAGCACAGTTCAGAGTAACTACAGTCACACCCCTTTGCTGATAGCCTTGTCCACCTTTCTATTTCCAACAGTGTTTTTTGTGAGCTAATAATTCACAGCATCTCTCTTGCAATGCAAACACCTTTGGCACAGGACGATGGAGTCAATGACAACAGTGAGGGATGCCTGGAACCTATGAAAGGTGTTGACAGTGACAAAGGGGGACAAGGGAGGAAGTGGCCTTACAAAACCAAAACAAAAGCAGAAAAAAAGTTGCTAAATTAACTACAGTGATATTCCAAACAGTACTTTATGCATTGCTGCAAAGTGCTTGAAGCCTTCCCTGGATCTACACATTGAAAATACATCAAATGCAACTGAATCTAATTACGTAATACGCCTGCAACAACACTCTGTACAAATTTTCAAAAATTTAGTATTTAAATTCAAAAGTAACATTAACATCTTGTACTTCTTCCCCAAACTGTATCTTGATTTCCATAATCACACTGCAGAGGTAACAGTCTTTTCCTTCTAATACTTCCCAAAGGACCAAGCTCTAAATCCTCTGGAGTACTCTGAAGGCACTGGGAATTCTGAGCTGCACCTCCATAAAAGCTGTGGTTTAAGTGAACTGAACCTCCCAGCTGTACTCACTCAGTACATTTGTGTCACCTTTGTGGAGGAGTTTTGGTGTGTTTACTTGGATTCTTTCCAGAGGAGACTCAGTGGGAAGCTCCATGTTAGATGTGCATCAAATGTACTGTAATAGGGACGGAGGGTTCCAAACCAGTACCCAGTTCCTTGAATGACTTTAAATCACACCTGATTTAATGAGAGCATTTCATCCAACACTCCAAACTAAAACTAGTCTAAGGTAGAATCCCTAACCTGGACTGCTACAGTGCAAACATATAATAAGCCTTAGCACCAACTGCTTTGATAAAATGATCTGCTTCCACTTACCAAATTGCTTGCTTACACTGACATAAGCTGAGTGTTCATCACCTCTCTGAAATGTTTTCAATGCTCTACAGATTTCAAGTCATATGCTATAGTCCTCAAAACTAAAACTCTCCCAGGTGCAGAGAGGCAAGTGATTGACATTCACATAAAGAACAAAGCACACAACAACAACTATTTTGCTTCCTGTCACTGATTATACTGAAGAATTTAAAAGAAAAACAAATCCAATTTTTGTGCGAAATTCTGAATCAATTTGTTATTAACATAACTTTGCCTATTTGGGTAATTATTGAATAATATCTAGCAAAGAACAACTGACAACACGAAGAAGAATAATTAAGAAAATAATCAATGAAAATTAAGAAAATAACCTGACAATATTGCCAGTTATTGTCAAAATGGAAGAAAAGCTGTGCAGCAATTAATGAATGTTTTGAGTATTTGGAGAGTTTTATTCCCCATTTCAAACATTTAAAATTGTACTTTTCTTTTGTCTCTCAGTAAGAGAGGAATGCTGTGTATGCACAGCTACAGTTTGTAAGAAGACAAAAACCATGGAGAGATCCTGATCCTGCTCACCTGATTCATACAGCAGGCCCACAGAAGTCTGCCAAACAAAGCTACTGCCACAAATATGTCAAACAAGATTTGACTAATAAATTGCTTCAGTGCTGTCTCATTCTGTACAACATTTTTCAGAGGTTTTAGGGACTGTTTCAAAGCTTTATATTAATTCTGCCCCTGATTGATGAGTGATTCTATTTAGACAGTTCATTGAAAACAGTTGAACTTCAAAGGCCATATGAAATCATTTATTATCTCACTTGTGATTCAGGAACACACCAGCTGAGAGTCTCAGTGCATATGGTAAGAAGCATTATTTCCCTATTAAAAAAATCCACTTTTTTCTAAAGACTAAAAAAGAAATTCCTTTCCACAGACTTCACATAGGACTATCAGACATATCAAAGCAACCTCCAAAATCTGCAGTTACATTTTAGGCATTTTAATTTTATTACTTTCTAAGCACAATAAGACTGTTAAACATAGAACAAAAGAGGTTTATTTTAACTTTCTTACCTGTAAAAGGGATTTAATGATATCTGTCTTTGAAATTTTATCTCCCATCCTGCACAAACTACTAATACGAAGAAGTTTCCAAGATTACGTGGCACCTATATGGAAGCACATCCTAGAGAACAGGTGAAGGTTTGAACAGCAAAAAAATGCTAGCTAGGCAAATGTTCCATCTAGGAAGAATGTATTTATACATGTAGGAGGGTACACTAGTGCGTTCACCCAGAAAAGAGGAATCCACACTGATACAGGAGTAAACAGTTTTTATTTATTGTTTCATTGTCATATTAGAAAGCCCCCTTCTTACCACTTTATTTGAGATGATACAATGAGTGAGGTGATTGTACTCTTTTCTTCTTAAAACAAGTAAGAGATGAGCTTCAGTGATTTTTCAACACAATTTGAAAAAATTACTGGGTAAAATACTTAGTGTGATAAAAACAGAGAGAAAAAAAGCAGCTCGTCTTTCAGCAGCACGGCATGATATTTCTTGTGCTGTGGTACTTCTGAAGAAAAGAGATGAAATTCAATTCACCTGTCACTTATAAAAAGGAGGAGGGTTAAGTTAAAAACGAAAACAGCATTGCTACTTGCCCAATGACATATACTATAAAATATATTTACAAGCAGCACATATTAATTCAGTAGGGGTAATTTAACTAAGATATTCTGTTTATGAAGTTCAAATGGCATGCTTCTCTAGAGAGCAAAAACAATTCAATGAATATGCTATCCCTGTTCTGAGGCATCTTCATGCAGAGAATTTGAAATATAGCAGTTGTGTTAATAAAGATTGCACCAAATTTGCATTTAGTTTAGAAAAATAACCTGGTTTCAGCCAGGCTTCTCAAGGGCAAAGCAATATTCTTTACTGTGCACCATTAAATCTTCTGATTATCAGACACAAGCTGACACAGTAACACAGAATTCGTAATGCCAGCACTGAAATTAACAAGACTGTTCTTTTTTTTTTTTTTTTTTTTAATTCCCATCAGGTCTTTCCCTCCAGCTGTTCCATTGTATTTCACACCATGGCACTATAAAACTCTGGCTCCCTAAAACCCTGTCTAGGAACAATATTAAAAATACAACTTGTAGACAAAGAACTAGTCAAACTTAATAGCCAACTAAAACACTAAGTGGCAATCTTCTCACTTATCATATTTCAAAGAGCAGCACTTTTTCGTAGAAAGATCCCATGAGCTGAGCTATGACATCTTTATTCTCGTACCTGTAAGTCATTCCATTGTTAACTTCCTAAACTGCAGTGACTGCTGCCACCTATGGGATCTCTCCAGGAGCGGTCAAGATTTCACTCGGCAGTTCCCTCTACCGGGGACGTAGGTCTGATGAACGTGCAGGCACTTTTATTAACAGCAGGTGTCCCCACTTTTGCTGATGTTTTACCTCAAAGTCATTACTTTAAAAGCATTTTCATGTTTCCTAAAACAAACTCCAACTTCTTCCTGGAGTCTAAGTAGTAGCAAAGTGATTTGAGATAGGAAATTGCAGCCCCTGAACTCTTAATTCAGTTCAATAAACACAATTTTGCAGAAAAAAACCCCCAAAATTCCCTTGTTGTTAGCACAATGTTATCTGCTGTGCTGTATTAGCAGGCACACAGCCAAGCAAGTTTCCTTCTAAAACATAAGTTGAAATAAAACCAAGAAACTTTTGAGTAGGATAAGATCAGCTGTTTAGACAACAGTTTTGTTTCATCATACCAGTACTGCATCAGAATAACCTTACAGGGAAGACAATGAAAAACATTAAAGTACATTCCATTTGCAAATCCCAAGTAATAATAGACTAAGTAACATATGCACAAACATATGCACATACCCCTGGAAAAGCATTAATGTTTGCTGCTTAGCTTTCTGAAATCAAAATATCCGACTTCAAAAGTAAGAAATTGTGCAGAAAGTCAGAGAAGGTTTGTTGACTAATCAAGAAGACAAAAGTAAGTTTTACTTTTCTTTAAATAGAAAGACTAGAAATATGGAATATTACAAATATGTCACCTTTCTCTTTTCAACCTCTATCCCTTCTTCATTTAATCTTAGGGATCATAGCCCTATTTGAATACATCAAGGCACACATTCTTCAAAGTCTGAGAGACTGGCAAAATTCTGGCAGAGCGAAAGGGCAAATTTAAACTAGACATAGCATAGTTAGAAGCCTAGGTGAAGTAACATTACAGCAAGGAGACTCCCATTATGAAGTCAAGTAGAACACAGTAATAATTTTAATTATCAAATCAAATTAATTATTAATAATTTTATTTATCAAAATAAATAAAATACTGGCAAGACTAAAGCTAAGCAGACATTGAATAGCATACACCACTCTGCTATTGGTTTGATTAGAGCAAATTAAAAAGAACACAATTGAAGAGCATAGATGAGGTTTGATATAGAAATATTAGTTTAATATAGAAATATTTAAATTGATATTGAGGTTTGATATAGAAATAACTATTATTCAGAACACTTAGTACCCAAAAGGAAATACAAAAGCAGGAAAGAAATGTGAGAAAATATCTGAGAGACATTCCTAAGACACCAGTATCTCTTCGACTAGGCACAAACAATAGACCAATTTGTTCTCTACTTACGCCCTCCAGGGATTAATGATGATAGAGCTACACGGAAACTGAAATATTACAAAACTCAGACATGAGCATATACTTGGTCATTCAACACTGTCTGAAAATCTAAGAGCAGTATTAGAAGTATTCAGCCTTTCTTTTGGTGTGGGGATAAAGTTATCCTTTCATCTTGCTTTCAATTTTTTTTTTTACTTAATATAAAAACAACTTTTAGTGCCACAAAGCACAAACAATTCATTTTCTAAGCTAACACTTTGTTCTACTCCTTTGGAAGAAAAAAACCCCAAAGTCATGGCATGACTGACTGTTCTCTGACTAGGTTTAGAACACTACACCTACAAAAAATTTAAAATTAACAGGTCACCCTTACCTTCTGCCCCAGTATAGTTTGATATGGAGCCAGAATAGTGACCATGCTGGTGACAAGAGAATGGAAATGCAGTCAGGGTGGGAGTTTGTAGAAACGAGTGCAGGAGCTTCCTCTGGGCACACTTAGACATCAGACATTAGCTTAACTGTACTGTCAAATCTCACCAGCTTTGAGGCTTTTCCCTACCTGAATCAAAGCAGACACGAACCTGAGTCTACTGACTTAAGTAGGCCTTCTACTTTGAGGGATATAAACTACTCTGAGATGCAATTTTATGTGATATAATCCAACCTAATGGTGTTCACTGCCCAAAAAAGAGACCTCTCTTATCTTTTTACCCTCTTTGTTCCTTGTCCAAACAATACCAACTGCTACTCTTGCACTGCATTTGGAGATACTGGGTTGTACATCAAGCTCAATGGAAGGCTAATCCACAAAAAAAAAAAACAACTATTTTTTCTTTACATTACTATACTGACAAACAAACTCCACAGACACATAACTGTTTCACCCAACACCAGACAGAGGACAGCAGCACAAGGCCAGCAAAGAGGGCAGGAGAGCAGCAGCCAGTTAGACCAAGAACTGCATGAAGCTCACACACGATACCACTGAAAGGGAGTATACTATTCTTCTCTCCTTCCTTCCACTAGGCTAATGTCATGGAACTACTCCCTGGCCTCTACACTTTGCATTAAAAAAAAAACAAAACACAAACACATCAAAAAAAAAAAAAAAAGTAACTCACTTGATCAAATACATCGATCTTTTTAAAAAAAGAAACAGAAGGCTGGGACACCACAGCCTGATGTTCTCTTCTCTTCTCTCTTTCACAGGTCTTTTGTTTTTTTTTAATTATCATTATTTGATTAATTCCCTTCCAGGCTGGAAAATTGAAAACAAATTGAAAATGCTGGTTTTAAATTTAATTTTCAAAGTAAAGGAAATCTGTTTCCCAACCTGCTGCTTATTTAGGCAGAGCAATCTGGCAAATAAATCAAGGCTATTCTGTGAGTAATACCCGTTATTTTACAGAAGCTCCTATTCACCCGTGTTTCAGGAATAGAGATTGCTTTAAAATATTACATTACTTTAGTAACTCATGGTTTGGACCTGTCATTTTGATGTCTCTAATTTTGGAGTCCAAAAACCCATTCCAGATATTACTCAATCCAAACCAAGTGTTTTGTAAGAACAATCTCACAAGCCTTAAAACCAGGTATTCCTACCGATTTGAAACACCTTTTTGGAATCATATGTGGACTTGGAAATTTCTTTCCTTCTAAAAAACAGATGGTTATATCTAACTATATAGGACGTGTTCCTACTTCTGATAACCCTGTATTAAGTCACCCAATCACATCCAGCTATTTTTCATCCTCTAGTTGTTTTGATCATCTAAATCTTCTTCATACCTGCTCTGTATGTTTTCCTTGGGATGGTTCTTATAGAGATCAGTGGGTTTACTATATAATCATCTCCAGCTTGCTGTTCACTATCTGCCTTCAACTTACACTAGTAGAGAAAGCAGGTAAGTAATTATGTTATTTGCACTCACTGCTGCTGTAGAAGCAAGAAAAGAAGAAAAAAGAGAAATAAAGCAAACACTGAAGTGATTACTACCCAAACCAAAGGATCCTAAACTTGATTTGCATTGGTACCTAATCAGTGACGGTGGGGAAGCTGCAAAAGCAGCAGCTTTCTGCTCCATTCTATGTCTGCTCACGAGCAGGAAAAGCATTTGACTATACAGATAACACTCTGTATTTAAAGTAGCTTTCATATCACTAAACAGACATAGCTCAAAGCATGGGGGACCTGGCACTGAAGCATTCAGTAACAGGGTATGTCATGAACATTATAACCTATAATATGACTTCTCTGCCCTTAAGTGAATTATCATAGTTCATAGGTATGAACTACTAATTATCTTCAGCATAGTCTGAATAATGTATCTCACTCTCAATATCTTGTCTGTGTTGCTTTTGTAGTCCAGGCAGGCCAAACCTGGACCTCTGCAAATCCAACAACAATTCTGTAAAATTACGCAATAGTTCTGCATATGTCCTAAACTCCTGCCAGCTTGATACATTGAAACATTTCCTTTTTTCTGATTGAACTGAATATGAATTCAGTCTTCAAAAAGCAGTAAGATATTGTGTTTCCCTTCCTGTTATACATCTCCTGTAGCCATTGTAGTCTCTCATTTTCCTACTGAAATCATCTAATTAAATAATGTGGATATGATTACTTGACTTACTTTACAAGAATAGGTCATCACTAATAGTTTGATGTGATTATGAAGCCCTGTATCTTCAAAGGGACAAAACAATAAAAAAATGCAATACACAAAGTCAATTATTTCCTATAATCTCTCCATTTACTTAAGACATTACACAAAGCACATTAAAAGTAAACTACATCTATTAACACAAAATCATTAAAACACTAAAAGGGTGGAAAATGCATATTGTTAACATTACACTCACATGCTGAAGGTCCCTTCAACTGACTACAGAATACGAATAGCTGAATGAGAACCACATTGACCATGATTTATATAATTTCAATTTTCAAAATTATTGAGCTTCAGAGAATTATTAAAACCCTGTACTTCCATTTCATAGCAACATAATTCTAGAACCTTGTAGAGTCATAATTTTAAATGTACTTGCTACAAACACTTTTAAAACTATATTTTTATTTTATATTACCTGACAATATCAAGCCAGGCACTGCAGATTTACAGTACTATTTTAAAAAGAAATAATATTTTAAGCATCTTACTCTCATAAGAGCTTTTATTGAAATTAAGTAATTGCAAACTTGCACTATTTTAACATCCCATTTGAAACATCAATTATGTGCCACAATTCATATTTAATATATTATGTCCTCCTCTTCCAAAATACTCTCTCCCAAACAGAAAGAGTGACTAGTTTCCCCAATTTTTACCAAAATATTTCAAATTCTTGTGAAATAAAAAAGTTCTGAATTTAGGATGTCCTGTTTCCATGTAACAAGTCACAAGTTTCAATTAATATTTGTTACCCCTTCACAATTTGTGGTAACCACTTTTAATATTTATATAGTATATTACAGATAGTCTGAATTTTTTTTTTTTTTTTTTTTTTAGTTCTTCTGTTAACTCAAAGTGGAAAATACCTGTATTTTAACCTGTGGAAAGCAAATTGTTAGGAAGTCATTGACATCAGAGTAAAATGGTAGGAGTTATCGTGCATTTCCTTGTACACTTTCAAAATCTGTTAATACTACAGGTCAACATAAAAGCTCTTCCTATTCTCTAACCATTATTTTTCCACAGCAATACCCAAAGCATTTTCACTTTCTTTTCCTTTCTGTGGGTAATTCAGGGTGCAATTTCCAAAGTTCTATGTCACTCCTAAGAGTCTTAGTCGCCTTCGAGTCTGTTCCCAGCCAATCACCAAGACAACAGGTCATGACAATGAATGAGAGATCTGACCCAGAGTCAATTCATTCAGTCACCAATTTATATTGGAATGACAAGTTAGGTATACGCCTGGAATTCGCCATCAGTACATATAATCTTAATAAGCTTTGTCACCTGTAGCACCTCAGCCCTCTTCCTAGGCAGGTTGTGCGCTGCTCAAGTTTACAAGAACTGATATCATTAGTGGGTTTAGCTCACCTGGTACCATCTGCCCCTTGGAAAGGCTGCCTCTCTCTTCATAGCAGATGTTTCATAGTCCTGTTCCACAAAGGGTCTGATTTAAACTCTTTTTTAGTTGATTCCTTACTTAGGAATAAAACGTGAATATGACTTGGCATCTTTGATCAGAAGAATCTCTTTCTTAATATTCCAGGAAATGTTTGTGACCCAAGCAAACTAGGAGACAGTGGGCTTCCAGTCCCTCTGTTTCTCATGGCAATTCTCAGCCCTAAAGTCCATCAGTTCTACAACACGGCTGCAGTCTTGGAGGTACTTAAGACAGCAGACTATGTACATAATTCTCCAAACCACTGTGACCTTGTGGACAGTTCAAGCTTTTCTAAATTTGTGTTCTGGAGTAGATGGCCCTGTACTTTGTATGCTGACTTCGCCAACTACTGCCAAGGTATCTGAGGTAAGCTGAAAAGTCAAGCCAAAAAGTCAGTCCATCAGGGGCCAAGTGAAGAGGCATAAGCGTAGCCTGAGTGGATAAAGGATCATCTGGAGTTTCTGCCAGCAACTCTCCTGAGATGTTAAACAGTACAAAATCGTCTTCCTCCTTTTTGCCATAGGCTTCTTCAAAGATTAACGCAGTGTTTGCCAAGCTGCTTTAGTTAGAAAGGGACAAAGCCAATAATCTACATTTTCCCCTTTCACTACCCTCCCACAGAAATCTACTCAAGATCAGTGATTGCTTCTGCTGTTAATTTGGACAGGAAATACTGTGGTCTGATCTTGTCTTTAGTTAAATGGGCATGAAACGTTTTCTGAAACTGTTGTTTGCTGCTGTTATGCTTCAGAAAATGCAAACAGGCCTGTAATTGTGATATGGACCGATCCCTTATGCAAATTACTTTCTTTTTCATCCTTACCCTAAGACTTTCTGAAATTTTGCCACTGACAATAGATTCAATCTTCCACTAAAAATATCTGTAAATCCTGCAATATCACAGATAGGCTGTTCAACTCTTCTGTATTTCTCCTTTCCTAGAGCCCTAGAAACAAAAGGAAATATAAGCTTTGAGGGTTGTTTGTTTGTTGGTAGTTTTTTCCTTAAAATTTTGCAAAATATCACATTTCTGGACTTTACTCCCACTCTGTAATGAGCTACTCTCACTTTTTTACACACAGTGCAGGAGTACCAACCTTGCCACAAGGAAACACTGGCAATTATCAGGCATTTATCTCACATAGCATATTTTCCTTTCACTCCCTAAAACAGAAAAGAAATAATTATGCTTTATGTTCTCTACTCTGTGAATTGAGGTGTGTTTTATAACTCTCATTTTTTACAAATATTTTTCTAAATAAGTTTAAGCTAAAAGATAAATTCCTATTTTCATTTTCAGGAAAGTAAACACATTTCAATCAATAAGACTGTGCTACACTAGACGAACTTCAAACATTGCCTCTACATAAAACATCAAGGCTAGCCAGACACTGAAGAAAAACCTCCAAACATAAATTTTGCATGGAGTAAAAGAAATATTTCTGGTTTAGCTTTATCTTTTTAATATGTGCTGAATTTCAAACAAGTTTATGACACAACCAAAAATAATTCACACAAACAAGAGCATCATGAAATAAAAGAGCTTTTAATTATAATACATAAAAACTAGGAAAAAAAGAGAATAGCTAAAGAAAAGGCTAGCAGTCCAAAGGACATTTTTGGCTAGACACACTTACAACTAACTTCTTTCCTTTGTAAGCTTCAAAAAATCCCAACACGAGTAGTTCTTACATAAGTGGAAAGAAAAACAAATTAACCTTGCTTGCACACTGTTTATGTCCCTAAGCCTTAAATCATTCTGTTACGGGGTTTGGGAATATTATAATTGATGACTGAAATGAACAATGTTTTCTTTCTAGGTTTAAAACCAGAAACAGCAATTATGTCTGTTTTACAAAAATAACATGAGGATGATCTGAAGGTCAGATAATCTGTAACCATGTCTTCTCACTCAGATACATTAAAAACTCACATATTTCTTCGGACACCGTTTGAGTTATCTGGTGGACTAGGCAATGCTACAGTCTATCTGCTATGCAAGTGGGCTCCCTAGTTCCTGACAAGCAAAAGGAGTCTCCTGAACTTACAATGGTTGTTACTATAATGGACCACTTCATCTTCCCCCATCAAGCCATGCTGTACCAGCAAGGAGAAAAAAAACCTTTGCAACAGAAGATAGACTAAACTCAATATGCACCGCAAACTGTGGCCCTGGCAGCATAAATTGTGCATAGACCTCAACAAAGCTAAGCTTGAGGGTGCATAAGGCCACACCACTGATGCAAAAAGATCAAAGCCTAAACCAATTACAGCCTAGTTTCTCAGTATGCCTTTGAAATGTAACAGTGATATACCTTATTTAACACATTATATTGATTTTTGCTAATATTCGTCAGCATTGCCAGTGTGATTTTGGTTATCAAAAGCTTTACACATAGGACTTCTACACACGTAATAAAATCTGAAATTGTGAATAAAAATATTTTAAAGAACAGATGGAAAACAACTTCTAAATTTAGATATATGTTCAGCTATATCTGGCCACTTACTTAAACAGTATCTGAGGCAACAGTGTCTAGGTATAAGCAAACCAGAATAAAGATAACGCTTTATTATAATCTTCTTGTGATGTCAAGGACAAAATTCTCTTCAGAGTCAGATCTACATAAATAGTGTTATTTTTCTAATTTACCTTCGGAATATTTCTATAACTCAGTAATTCGGCTTTTATTTTAATACTTTCAGGCTATAAAAACACTTTAGGAACAATAAATTGTAATTAATTTGACATAAAATAATACATCATATATTTCAATTATGCAAGATTATCCTCTGAGAGTTTCCTTATGTTTTTTGAAAATCATATGCAAGGCTTTGATGTTCCATAACACACAATAATACATTAACTGTTTCCAACAGAACTGCTCGACGCTTTATTCGTGTTTGCATCTTAGTGGGTTTTTCTCCAAAATGAATCGAATTTACAAAAGAATATTAAACAAAGAAGCATTATCCTCTCTCTGATCTTTGTTCTGATCGTGAAGATTTTAAACAACATTAGTCTCACACATAGCAAATTACTGCTTGTTAACTACTGTTGCCAACTGTTAGGGTACGTCTGCCTTACTATATCAGTTTGACCCAGCTTCTAGTGCTTAATGGTCCTCTAGGCTAAAAGCGAAAGCTGATCCATCAGGCTTACATTAGCATAGAATAACACTCAATGCTTATTGATGTGCATGCAGTGTAACTACCACCCCCGGCACCTAGCTCAGTCCATTATTTTCATTTTATCTCAAGTCATTTGTATGGTTGTCTGCCCCAGTTAAAGCTATGGCAAGACTGGTACTTAAATGAATTTGTGAGAAAGGAGACAAATGCCCCCTGAACTTCAAGCACTTTTCTATCATGACTTGCTAACATAAAATATACTAGTACTGTTAGGTCCACTTAGGGAGCATATCTAGAATGGCTTAAAGCAGGAAAGAAAAATCACTTAGGACTCTATCAGCTAAAAGGACTGCTGATTAAATGTTGGGGGTGGTGGACAGGAGGCTGTTACTCTTTTGGGTGTTATTTTTTCAGTATGATCTTTTTAAAATGCTGTTTTGATTCTGCTCATAAACCATTCCGGGAAACCTCAGCATGGTAACATTCAAAACATAATGTTTAAGTATCTTGCTTTAATTCAACACTGTTCATTAAGGTTAAAAATACCATAAAATCATCATATTGTAACATTAAAAAAAACCCTGAAACTTTAAGGCACACACTGTATAATCATCTTAATAGAAAATTTTTGGAAACAAAGCAAGTATCCCAAGCTTCTGGGCACAGCAAACTACTTGGTCACAAAATATAATCATTGCAACAAACAAACATGAATGTTCAACAGTCACAAAACAGTAGAAAGAAAATTGCAGAATAAATTCTAAAGTTTCACTTCACACTATTTCACAAAATATAGATAAATAAGTGCCTCAATTTTTGCATTTTCCAAGAAAATTATAGCTGAGCATAACAAAGCAAAAAGAGCCATTGCAAACGTTAAGATAAACATAGTGCTCTTCTGAACATGGATTTTAAAAGGCATCAATCTACTGCTGCATGGACAGAAAAACATAGAAATTCAAGAAAAAAATTATGGTCAAGCAACAGTCATGTCAACCATTTTATAACTTATGGTCAGTCAGTTAGACTGCCCAAAGGATCTGACGTACTTTCACTCCTACCATACAAGCATTTATATCCATACTTGTAACTACATACATAATTTTACAGTTTTAAAAAGGATCAGCCAAAAAATAAATATGCTATGATGCCAAAAACTGTAAAAGAACAATGCTCAGAATAATGCCCCAGCCCTCCTACCCTCCCATCCAATATTAATGAATGACAGAATGGTTACCCAAAAGCCTGACTGAAATCTAGTTAATAGACTGTTATTTCTTAATAAAAAGAAAGAGTTGATGCACTGGCAGCTCAGTCAGTGGCAAGGAAGAAAATGTATGTGTGAGGAAATGGCAGTAAGCTTGAAAAATGCATGTACATTTAGAGGATACATGTACTGAGGAGAGGACACTGTCTTCCTTTTTGTAGTGCTCCTGCAGCACAGGGAAATCTGAAGCTGGCTGGTCCTCAACCAAGTAAGGTAACGCTCCTTGTACTCCAGTGAGCCTCTGGGACATACACGTAAGCAGGAGGTTTGTTAGCACTCAATCCTGCTCTCAGGTGGTCAAAATAGGATTATGAGAATTACAGTTTGTGCTCTGAGTTTGAAACCTCATGCGTTATGAGCAGCTCCAAGTTAGTGTCTTTATCAGTTTAAGGATGTTTAAGAGATATTTCCATAACTTATCCTGAGATGAAAGTGTGAGGAAAACCAAAACTGCTGGTGACTTACAGCGCTTTTATAAGGGTTCCCTCACTCTTTTCCTTTGGGTAAAATTAAAATATATTTATGCACTCAGGCATAAGTGTTCCTCAGAAGTTCATGGCATTTCAAAACATATAACCTGCTTTCAAAAGTGTTTCTTGACTGTTGTTACTCATGGATAAGAAAGGAAAGTAATAGCAAAATGAAAAGCAGAAAACTAAACTACACCAGGCCATATGCATGTCTGTAAATGCTCTTTGGGCAAAACTCCATTGTGGCTATACATACAAAATATTGTGTGAGTAAGGACAACCCTGTAGTAACAATATTTGTTTCAGAATATGACACTGTTCTGAATAACTACAATCAGCCACAGGCTGCAACAGAATGCAGACACTTCTACTTTTGTTTACTTTAACAACCACACCTGATCCATAAAAAAGCCAAATGAGGCATTTGGCTTCCCCAAAGTTACCTTAGGGAAGATTGGTAGAAGTACCGCACAAGGCACATTGACAGCAGTCCTCTGGCATAGCTGTTTGTTGAGCTATCAAGCAGTGTTGGTATTTGCTCTTTGGAGAGAGGAAAGAAAGTGAGTTATGTGACCATCATAATAGGGATTTGTGCTATGATTACAGTGGATGCTGAAAAGAATTATCAAGAAGATGTTTCACAAGAACAGACATAACCTACTTGAAGAGTAACAACTCAGGCTCTTAGAAAGGCAGAGTTCATAAGAAAAAGGAAATAAGTTCCAAGAAGGCCTGTGCACACTTGGTATCTTAGAAGATATTATACCACCAATGTAATTAATTTAGGAGCTTAAATTTCTGATTCTTTATTCACTTTGCTTTAGATTCTTCCCTTGACATACTAAAAATTTCAGAGTAAATTACTACTCAGCCATTCACACCTTGAGATGTACTCTGTGAATGTGTTGGTGCTTGGCACAGAAAGGAGGAGGGGAAAAGCTAGGACACTCAGTCAAGGTGGTGCCTGTTGGAAAGTACAGAATTAATTGCCTACATTTTTCTGAAGACAGCCTCTAACAGGCACGTGGTGTTATTACACGTTGTCTCAGATGACAAGGCAGAACTAAAACGTGGTCAGAATACTTTCAGTCATTGACCATGAAGCACTGTTGCTCAGGACCATGAAAACACCCTGTTGACTTGCCTTGTTGACCACATTATCCATTCTTTAATCTTGGTCAGTCTTTGCTGGTTTTGGAAGGAACTGGTTTATGTCATACTAATAAAACCTTAAGAAATTGTTTAAGTAGTTTACTTTATTACTTAAGAATTCTTCTACACTAGGAGCCACTGCATGTGAGGTATTATTAAATGGCCTCTAAACTTCAAGCAAGCTGTAACTCTCAAGATCAAAACCTCCATAATTCTCCATTGAGAAAAGGGTTCAGCAGGATTAACAGATGTGTAGAACTATCTCCCCTACATTATCATTTGAATTCTGATGAAATAAAGGATTATTTTAAGAATGACATTCAGTGAACTACCTATTCAGCCATATATAGAAATATGTCTACGCTTATGAATCTCTCAGCGAGAAAGTATCTTCATTCCCAGGTAGCCTGCTCTGTACATTTCTGTCTAAACACTGTATATTCATGTCTCTGAATGGAAAAAGGAGGAATATATGTTTCATTCCCCTGAAAACTTCAGACAAATGCAGGAACTCAACAGAGCCTTCCAGTTAACTATTCTAAGATTTTTTTTTTTCAGGGAGGTTTGCTTTTTGATTCTTAATCCTTGCTATTTCAATTGAGGTTATCAACAAGGGTGCCAACTAGTACACACTGCAGTACTCCACATGATGTGGAAACCTAACCCACAGCACAGAGAACCACACTGAGATGCATTGCAAATAATCCCTTCCCTTTTTTCCAAGCACTAACATGGGGATTTCATTATATTATGAAGTCAGAGAGATCTGAAAATAGTTAAAAGAAAAATGAGTATGAGCTCTAGTGCTTAAAATAGAGTCAAAGAAGAAAAACCGTCAAATTTGTTTTGTCTTGTCATCATTACTACATAATTCCCTTGGGTCAGATAACCTGCATGCACAAATAAATGAGGAACTAAAATCTGGCCTTCTTTGAATTTCAGAACATTCAAAACATTTCAAACCAAATTTCTATTTAAAAAAAAAAAAAAAAGGAATACAGACTAGCTGTAGCTTATTAGGCATTTCACAGAAGGATAATTTTAATGACAATCCTATTAAATCATCCCCACGTGCCACCTTAATTATTATATAGCTCTGGAACAGTCTGCCCTTTCTTCCCAAACCCTGTGGGAACTGATAAACTAACTCTGTAGCATGAGATTTCTGGCTCTGTCTCGGGCCCTTTCTCACCAAGCATTCCTCAGTATTCTTTTCCAACAAACCATGTGGGAGTTTCTGTTGGAAAGTAGTGTTGGACAAATGATCTTCTGCAGGTTGTCATAGCAGAGTGAAAACTTAATGAGATCAGCAGGCAAAACTGCAAATGAAAAACCATACCAGCACCTCTCAAAAGTTACTTAAATGATGGAGCTATATGTTGTCTTGGAAAATCATTGGGAATTCTGTATATTGATATTACTGCTTCAACCTAGCTCTTCAAAGTAAGAAAATACAAGATACATGCTACTCATTCTAAAAGGAGAGGGAACATTCTGAATGATAATTCATAAAATAAAATAAGCATAATAATCCAAAAATAAAACCACTATTAGTTTGGTCAAGAATACTTTGGAATTCATACAAGCTATCTACATGCACCAGAGAACTTGGCACTACACCAAGAAATCAGGTATGTCAGAAAGAGATAGATACACAAGTCATCCTAACAAGATATAGCTACACCACTTTTATAAACAAGCTTCTTAAAACCAAATAACAGGAAAAACAGCAAACCCAAACATGAAAATGCTTGGGTATATTGTGTGTTCTCCAGGATACAGAGGCAGACCTCAGGCAGAAAATAGGAGGATAGAAAACAAGGGTTATAACATGGAGTAAAAATTGTTTCAGAATGAGGATAGATTTAAGAAAGGAATTGTTTCAAAGGGATTGGATGTAATGTGGAATGCAGAAATAAAAGTGTAACAAGGTATAAGAATTGGGAACAGAAATTACTGAGAAGAGAAAAATGGATTTAACAGCTGAAAGTGAGACAAAGTCAGCAGAAATATGAAGCCATTTAGAAGATTCTTGAGGTAGCAGAGAAAGATTTATATCTGTTTACTGCAATAATTTAGGAAAGGAAGTGAGACATGGGATGAGTTTTAAAACCATTTAGAATTTGAATTACTTATATCACAGGTATAATTAAAATCACTGAATCTGGGATTGTATTTTTTTTCCAAAAACCCTGCAGTGAAGAGAATTATTCTTCACTTCAGTGTACTTACAGAACATGGAAGAGAAATACAGCTTCTGAAGAGAAATGTGTAAGTTGCTCTGGAAAGATGGCTAATGGGTATAGGAAGAAGCTGGGAGAAAAAGAGTGAGTGGCACCATGAAACTAACCAAATGGTGAGCTGACATTCAGTCGAGCAGGGGCTGAGTAAGCCTGATAGGAAAGGAAGAAGGGCTGAGAATCACGGCACAACACGGCTGGATCACAGAAATCCAGCAGCAAGGAACAGCAGGGCACAAGAGCTGGTCCCTGCAAAAGGAGTATCCTCTTCCTCATCACAGAGGTGCTATCCTTGTTGCTGACAGGCTTGGCCTTGGCTGGCAGTGAGTCCATCATGGATGCCACTAGCATGGGCTCTATCGGACACGGAGGAAGCTTCCAGAAGCTTCTCAGAGAAGCTGCCCCTGTAGCACCCTCACTACTAAAACCTTGCCACAAAAACCCCGCACATGCTGTTACCGCAGGCTGTTTAAGAAAACCCTGAGCAAACAACCCTTCGTACATACAGAAAGAAACCAGAGTCTTATTCACTTCCCAATGCAGTAGTCAGCCGAGATAAGGAAAATGATAGATGGGAGCCTGGCCTGAATTTATAGATTTCTACCACAAAATACTTGCAATTTGACAGCTACTTTCTCTGCCCCTTCTCTTAGTTTCCTATTGACTCATACTTAAATCCCTCTTGAAGGGCTTATAGAGCCACAGTTTTCACTTACTAAAGCAAAAGGTAAAAAAGTGAGTTTGTGATTATAAATTCAATTCCAGTACATTTTCTTTCTTAGGACTTCAGTCTATTTTTATTAATCACCGATTTCTCACACAGAGTGTCTTCTACCCTGACAGAAGTGCAGGTTTCAGGATTTGACAAAATGCAGCTTTAGTTCAAGCACTTCAAAAAGTATTTAGTAAATTGAAGCAAAAAAAATGCTTGCTCCAATAAAGTCCATGATACAAATTCCTTTAAACAAAACTGAAATCCACTCTCTATACTGAAGACGACAAAAATTATGCCACTAGCTGAATTTCATTGCCAAGCTGTCAACTTGAATTTCTTCTGTTTAAAAATAGCTGTTCATTACATTCAGTAATGGGCTGTCAAAGCATTACAGCACTGAACCTATATCATATACGGTAGCAATTGGGCAATGTGCATTATTATGTTTAGATTACTAGCATTTTTACAAGACCTCTGGGCTAATTTTAAATGAGATGGTTGACTTGAACTGAATCAAAACCAATTTTATTTTACTTTAAAGCTACTACAGATTTTCTACTTGTACCCGACTAAATCAGGCCTTAATGAAAGTAAAACAAAAGATTTACTGAATGTGACTACGCAGTGTATTCATCCTTTTGTTTGCTTTCATAGATATATTTACTCTAAACAACATACAAATAATAAAAATACTATTTGCCAAATTAAATAATATCCCCGATGGTATGAATTGGTATTGTTGCTCCTATGAATACATAATAGGTCATTAGCAAAGAAATCATGCCTAAAGCATATATGCAGTAATATTTTAGTCGGGTGAAATAATTAGAGATGTTTTTAAACTAACAAATGCATAACCTGTCTTAATAGCTCATGATATAATTTAGCATATCATAAAAAAAAAACTATAAAAAGGTATCTAGAAACCACAGTTGAAACATCCTTACACAGCAGGATGTCATAAACCTAAAGGCATGCCAGAATGGCTCACAGCTATGAAAAAAAAAACAGACTAAAACAAGATCTGATGACTTGCAAATATAAATAATGAATTCTAAGGCTAGATTAAAGACTTCTTCATTTTCATTAGCAAAACAGCAGAATAAAGGAAAAACAAAGAAACAACAAAAAAAAACCCAACCGTGTTAAAAGCTTTATATTTTCCTTGTTTTGTGGGAAAACAAATTATTTTTCTAGATTAAGAAAACAAGAAATCCACTGATGCAACTTACTGGTTATGTAGTAACACTGGGCACAAAATACTTTCCAGAGTCTGTAGTTTCAAACATTTGCCATGTTAACAAGTTTGTCAGGCTGGGTTTCAGCATCTAAGAAAATTTTTATTAATTTTAATTATGACCCTATTTAATATCTTTATCTATGATAAGAAGGATCAAATGCACCCTCAGCAAATCTGCAGGTGACATCAAGCTGAGTGGTGCAGTTGACACACCTGAAGGACAGGATGCCACCCAGAGAGACCAGGACAAGCTTGAGGAATAAACCAGTGGGAATCTCATGAGGTACAACACGGCCAAGTGAAAGGTGAGGTGCTGCATCTGGGCCAAGGCAAATCCCTGACACCAAAACAGGCTGGGGAATGACGAGATTCAGAGCAGCCCTGCCAAGGACTTGGGAGTGCTGGTGGATGAGAAGCTGGACATGAGCCAGCAATGTGTGCTCATAGCCCAGAAATCCAGTTGTATCCTGGACTGCATCAAAAGCAGGGAGGTTGGACTAGGTGACCTTTAAAGGTGCCATACAACCCAAATTATCCTATGATTCTATATAAATAAAGAAGTTGCTAATAAAAGACTTTGGAGATTTTCAGCACCAAGACAATGAAGAGCAAGCAAAAGCTGTGCAGATGTACCAGTGTTCACACAAAAAGCACTATGTAAAAACAATATAACCCTTTGGACAAAACTAACTAATAGAATTTTTGTTAATTATGAGACTTGCAGCCCAAAGGCGATATCCTACGGAACAGAAATAAGGACCAAGACTACTCAACTGCTGTGAGTCCACAAGTACAACCACCAGTACATCCACAATCCTCCCCACGGTGCCACTATCAGTAAAATAATCTTTGCAACACTCAGTGTGTTAAAGTGACCTTCACATAGTAATAATTTCTAATTTTCATATTATTTTTCTCTTTAAATTAACATAAATTTAACATAACTGCTTTTGCACTGTCCCTGGCCATGTTTTTTGGTGCCAGGCCTCTAAACAAAGCCAAGAATGAAGCTTCCTGTTTGTCACCAGTCAAGTATGTGATGTCTGAAGGTTGCCTAGCATTTGCCAAATATATCTTCTGGAAAAACAAACTTCTAACAACAAAAGGGGCATCACCACTTGTCCGTTCTTACTTGATACTATCACGTGATTTTAGAGCCACCTAAAATATACATTGAATTTCTTATACTTTCTAAAAAATACTTTCAGTGTTGTTGGTAAAAAGAACTAACAAGCACGACAGACTGCACCAGTCTTTTTACAGCAAAGGTATGCAAATTCCATGAAATACTCAATATAATCAGTCTAGAATCCACCATGATATTGAGGGCATAATATTAACAAACATTCTCATCTGGCTTGATACAAGGACTGAATGAGAGCAAGTATTTCTGTACTACGTGGTATGTCATTATTTGAGAATCCTCGAGTGTCTCGTGTCAAACATCCGTTAACAGCTCCATAGTAAAGCACGACACAATATATTATAACACCCCCAAAGAGGCAGCTGTGATCTACTGTGTCAAAAACTCCATTCAAGTAGGCTGTCAAGGTGTACAAGTCCTCTGATCTTTGATACATCTGAACGTATTATCAAAGCTCCCCATCTGTGAAGATGGAAACTGTCTTAAACAAGGGCAAATGCGTACTACATTTCTGAATCACTACATTGAATAAACAGTAAAGGAATATATGAATATAAAAAAAAATCAGAAAATAATAGAGAAAACCATGACAATTAAAAAAGAAAGGTACTTACATTTTGGAAAAGCAGTAAAAAAGAAAAACAAACTATGACGTTGACATATAGTCAAGGCATCCTCAAACACACAAAAAAATATTTTTCTCCTAAGTAATCTGTAGTTTAGGAAGGTAAGTGGTGTCTAATGCTGTCATACTGTACAGTATAACCATTCTTGAGTGACTGATAAGGAAAGGGATTTCTGATGGATTAGCTAGGTATGCTGTGCCTTGATAGAATGAAAAGATAAAATGAAAGATTATATAATGTGGGACATAGCACTGGGTGAGAAGATTTACTAAGAACAAGGCAACACAGAAAAGCACAGAGATTTGTAGAACACCGAATAAAATTGCTTATGAATTATTTCCAGTTCTTTTGTTGGCATTTAAAGAACTCTGTTTATGATTCTATCTTAAGTTGGTCTTCATCTTTCAGTAAATGCTGTTTTTCAGTTCTATTAACAGTTTTGCACAGAGGAGTTCTTAATAAAATAAAAATAAAGATTTATCAGAATTCTAACATTATCAGTTCATTACATGAAGACAATTTTTAATACCTTCTCCTATTTTCTAATATACCCTGGAGATGGATACCTCTCAGGCTCTGAGAGGTCATCTATTTACTTGCTGTAATGTTTTCTGTGATTGCATATAACCCCTTCCAAAATGGCAGCACATGTTCACTGGGGAATTCTATTCACTGTTGAAAACACTGTGAACACATCCGCTCTCACAGTGCACTCCCTGAAATAACACAAAAACCTCTGGAAACCGATCACAAGATATTTCCAATTATAATGACCAAAAAATAAACAAACACCAAATTTGGAAAGGAAATAACATAGCAAGAAAACAGAACCATCTTTCAAATACACATAGAAGCTAGAAACTGACCTAACTATTGGCAACTGTGAGCAAAGAGAGAAAGAAATACATAAATAAAAAGCAGAAAAAAGAGGAGGAAATGGTCAAGTAAAGGGACATTTTGTAATGTAGTATTTGAGTTTCTCAGGCACAGTAAATACAAGCACAATTACTATTCTTGCTGTGTGCCCTACCATACTGATCCATTTGCCCCATCTCTGGCTACAACTCCATCCATCTTCTTTTTTGGTACAAGTCACTCTGTTTATCCTATTCAAACTCCTTTTTCTTCCTTATCAATCACCTCTTTCCAGTACTTTCCATACTACAGATACAGTATTTACCAATATGCCAACAACTTTCTTTTGCTTACATTGAAAGTAATTTTTTCTTAATTTTCACCCTTCAATCTCTCATAGATTTTTGTACTACAGGTCATGTCTCTCTTCTTAGTTCATAAGAATCTACACAAAAAATGCTCTTCCCCATAGTAAAGTATCTCATTTCTCATTACATTACCAGGTTCTTTTTTAGAGATTTCAGTAGAATCCTTTACATTCTTGTCACCAATATTCTTTAAAGTCTTCTCCAAATTTCTCAGTACCTCCATCTGCAAACTCATCTGAACTTCTCTAACACCAAACTCTAAGGTCTCTCTATCTTCCAAGTTCTACTTTGTCACTGACTTATTCTACCCAATGCCAGTTAGCACATAGCATAAAAAAAAAGCTTTTTTACCCTTAGTTCTGTACTTCTTATACTTGATACATTTTTAAGTGACTCAGCTGCTGAACACCACAACCTCAGTGTCCAATTTGTAATGGTGCCACTTGTTTTCAGTTATCATTCGGGATTTTTAAAGTTCTACTTCTTGATAAATTTCTTACTCATAATTTATTCTTCTCCCATTTTCAGTATTCATACTTAGGCTGTTTTTATGCTAATTCTACTAGTGCTGTTTTTCCTCATTTCTGAGCACAGATATTGTGAAGTTTGGTGATCTCACAATGATCTGAAAATCTTTCCCATCATCACTACACAGAAAAGTCATACACTACAGAGATGCTGGTTTTGTCTCACAGCAAGAGAGACAGTAGTACTACAAAACCAAAAGCTAAAATAGCATATAATACACAACAACATACAGAAAAATACATTTTGTCAAGTAGGGGCATTTGGCTATTATTTAGCTGAATAGTTAAGAATAAGGAAGAGATTGTTAGCCATAATTTTTCTGGGTTTGTCAGCTAACATTAAAAGAACATTAAAATGTTTTAAAACGTTTTAAGAGTGGTGCATAATCACTAATATTTTAACATGTTCTCAAAACACCAGAGAATAATAGCCAAAATTTGCAATTTATCTTATGAGTTATTGAAGCAGTTGTGTTCTGGTTCTGCTCAGAAACAGTATTTATTTCAAATGTCATTCTAGAAAACACAAAAGAAATTTGATTTGATTACTTAATTTTTGTAATTAAATATTGATATTCCCCAACAAAGCAGCTGCAGAGACACAGCAAGAGGATAAAGTAATAGAGTATAATGAAGCAAAATCATATGATGAGGACATTCTATTATGGTTATGTGAGATTTCCACAAGGTTTATCTGCGTTTTAATTACAATATTGCTTCCTTTAATACACATAGCAAGGTTATAGACTAATTCCATATTTGATTCTAACTCTGATTGTTTTCTGTTAATCCAGGAAGGAGAACTGTAAAGAATATTCAAGGTCTCTGTTTGCTAAACATATAATCTACTTAAAAGGCTCTGTGACTTGTTGAACTAAACCTGAATCCTGTAAATTTGGAGTTCCATTCAACAGCACAAAGCTCTATACAGGTACACAGCTGCATAAAAGTGTGACGAAGTTTGCATGCAGATATTTTTGTAAATGCCAAGCACATCTGTTTTCTAAAGTTTTAATCACATGTACAAACTATCAGCCAGTCCCACTGCTTGTTCTAACTGGTACTGGTAGGAATGTCTGTGGTCACTTCCTTACTCTGTAAAGGGAGGACTTTGAGGAAAACAAAGGTTGTATAGGAAGGTCATAGCAAGTCATTTCCTTTACACAAATCATACTCTACATCAAACGATGGAACCAAGCTGTTTTGTCTTAAAAATAATTACTATGAATACCCGATTGCTAGTTGCTTCCTAGATGAAGAAGATTCACACATATTCACACACTACAGAAGATAAGCTGTTTGCTTCAAAAATTAGTAGCAAAACATTTTGTCATTATTTTCAATTCACATTCTCAAGGAATACACATGCTATCTAATTCACACAAACACATATATGTATAAACACAGACACCAGTACTTAAATGATTTGACTTAAATGCTCCTAAAAGTTGACGTTAAAAATTATTTTATGAGTGTCATCATTATTAGATTTTAAATGTTAAGGCCAAAACCATGTTAACTTTCTTTTTTTTTAACTTTACAAGGATCACTGCACTCATGTCCATGCCCATAGACAATGCTGAATAGACCCTCTGCTGAATTTTATCTAAAAATTAACACAGTTGCTTTTAAAATATTTAATTACTATTAGGATTAAAGAAAACACTCACAGCAAAGCCTTGACAATCATACAACAAAATAGGTTTTCCTCTCCCCTCCAAAAAAAAGAGAATTAAAGCTACTGTAGCATTCCTTAATTGATTGCAAATTTAAAGGACCTCTGCATGGTTCTGTTTTGCACTCACAGTAGACAAAGAATGAGTAAACATTTATCCAAAACAAAAGAAAATGTTTCTCACGAGAAGCAATGTGCCATTAGCAGGAAAGGGATATATGACTGACATATCCACTCTTTAATTTCTTTAATAATGCTAAAGCAATTTTTCAGCTTGTGAATTTGACATGTCAAATGAAAATCAGTTTTTACTCAATCAATATTTTAAGAGGGAATACAGAATTATTGGGAAGAAATAAGTAACAGCTAAGCAACAGAAAGTTGTAACTGGAACACTTTTGATCACCAAAAATATCAGTTCCCTCTCTCTTCTCTCTTTAACATTTCTAGTTTGTTGATGAACGAACCGTGTTTGGCATAATTAACACTAAGATCTTCAGAACTCAATGACTGAAAATAATCGCTTCTCTCCTTTCTTTCCTGAGTACGCTGAAGCCCAACCTAAAGATTTAAAGCTGACTGGACAAATATAAAGGATGTCAGAAACAGTGACCGCTGACATGCTATTCAAGGCACATGGAAAAGAGTTCAGGCTTGAATGCCTCTAAACTGCTCATTGGTAAGATCAGCTATCACTGAGACACAGTGTAAGTCAGCACAATTCACTGAGCCTGCTATGACCTTAAAATCATTGCTCCTGGGGCATGTTCATCCACCAATTAGTTTATACGCTCACTGGAAATCCATTGCTCAGTAAATGCACTGGTCTCTCATTCCACGGTGTTGATGAAGTGTGTGTGATGGCTTTCTCTTCACAACTTGACCCCTAAAGCTGACCCATCTGGAACTGAAGTATTCATGCCACTTGAGAACATCCTTGGTTATCACAGAGTCTGATATTTTCTTTAAAAACACCATTACTCACATTTTTTTCCTCTTAGTTAGAAATGTTTTACAACCAATAAAACACAGGGAACTTTTTAGGGATAAAGAAATGAGTACACAGCATGCTGAAGTACATCTGTAAAGGGAAATTAACTTATGTAAAACCCATTTTCTGATAAAACTAGTAAGAAAACTACAAATATTGTTCTGTTCAGAGAACAGCTGTTAAGCCCAAATATTAATTCACTGCAGTAAATGTCTTTTGCTAGGAATTCCATGAAAATGTAAAACAAACCCCCAAAACATCAAAAAACATCAAAAACCCCAATCCCCCCAAAAAACCACTTTCACAGCAGGGTTATAGTTATCATCGAAGCATGGTAAGAGAGAATTTTCTCTTAGGCGTTTTAAGAAAAGATTTATGAAATCTGTTTAAATATTACATAGTTAAAGGCACAGTGTACATTGTGTGCTTCTCTCTACAGTATACTCTTACCTCACTCCAGGTCTTCAAGTACATTATGACCTCACTTCCACCAAACTTCAGACTACAAATTAACGAACAAATTTGCAACAGATAAACAAAGAAAACTAAATTCCTTCATTAGGCTTATTCCACAGTCTGGGATTAATCTTCACATCAGGTACTATCCGTACTTATTGCTAGTAAGAAAAACAACTCACCCAACAGAACACAGTAAAAAAAGAATCTACCGTGTTACTCACTGTGTTCCTTTTGGATGTTCTTCAATCCAGAAAAAAATATTAGGAATATATTTTGTCAAAAAAAAAAAAATTATTGTACTGACTTTCTTTAGGGTAAAAAAGGTACATTTTTCAGATTTTAATGAAATTCTGAGATCATTCTGCCTTCTCTTTCTCTATAAGAGTGGCGTTTTTGTGGGTGGAGGTAAGGATAGCTCTTCTTTTCTTTTACACACCCCCTACTTCTTTCAGTGAGAAATTGGAAAAGACAAATCAAATACTATATTTACAAATATTTTTTAAAAAAGAAAAATAAAACCAAAGCTGTTAGCTGCTTGGTTTCTGGAAAATTAGAACAATTAGCAGCAGGACTTGTTAAGCAACCTGAACATAATTTTTCTTGTTCTTCTTAATTGTGGTATAAGTTCAGCCACAAGAGGAACCTCGGCTGTTGAAATGCAAAGTACTGTGAGACTTAATAAAAAACTTATCTCAGCTTTAAAACTATATGAATAATCATGAAGATTAAGGGCTCAAACTCTCGATCGAATTCCTGCATCACAGCCAGTTACCTGACATCACCTGAGTCATGGTAACTTAGCCTCTGACAAAGTCAAATTTGTCTGACCATAGCATCATGGATTATCACAGGTCTGAAACTTCTGGCAAATCGCCTGACTTGTGCAAGACAAGCAAGAATAGCTACTCCTGATGCTCCTCAATAGTTCAAAGGAAATTCTGATCCTCTGCAGCCAAGAGAAATGTTGATATGAATATGGTGTACTGAACAACTGAAAACTTAGTCCTTCACTTGCTACCAATGTAATGTTTAGTAAAGCTTTATGAGCCTTTCATAGCCCCTTCCTATATGTAGAGGCAAGGAATGTTTGTGGATACTTTCAGTAATAGACAGTAACACATTTTAGACATGTAAAATTTGATTTTTAAATAAAATAAGCTATAATTTCATTTTTTCAATTAAAAAATGTTCATATGTTTTTCCATGAAATGCAGCAGCTGGAATCCTCTCAAGTAGCTTCCTGACTATAAATTAGGACTATTATTTACTTCAAAGTAACTGCAATACATTTCATAGTTGCTATTCATGAGACCTATTCATAGGTTTTGTGCCACTTTATCACAATAGACAGGAAGGGTAAGATACCTGATCTTTAGGAGAAGACAGTAAACACCCAGAATAGTGCAATATACCACAAACTAAGTATTCTGAATTGACAATAATCACAGTGCTCTGATTCAATAAGCTGATATAATAACACACCACCATCAAAGAGAGAAGGTCCATCCTTCCCTTTGCCTCCTACCCTTCTCCTGGTCACACTATCCATTAATTGACTGAATTTGCAGAAGTCTGTACTTTTTTCCACTGTATTAGTAAATTGCCTCAACTCGTGAAAGAACATCTTCCAGCACATGAGTTGCTGTGTATCTTCAAACAGAAAAAGGACTGAGGAAAAAGGTGCTCAGAAGAACAGATACACCTTCTGCAACAGTAACTTAAGTATTCAGCTGTTCATAAATGTATAAGCCCGAAAAAGTGCAGTAGCTTATTTCTTTCTTCCAGAAAGAAAAGGCCTCATAATGATAGCCACTAACAGATTATGGATTCAAGAACATTCTGAGAGAAAGAAAACTGCTGATCCACAATCAAAAAAAATAGCCAAAATACTATGAACAAGTAAGTTACATAAGCATTAAGTATACTGCTGCAATCAAATGATTTTTATCCCAGTGATAGAAATACTTCAGAAAATTTTGTGCAGAGACGAAGTACATGAGAAACCTAAATATTGAGTTTTGAGTTCATGTGCTTTTAAAAAAAAAATTAAAACTTTTAAAGTTTTAGAGGTAAAGTAGTAAATACACTTCTAAAGAACAAGCAATAATACAAACTGCATTCTGCTCAAAATTTTCAGGTTCTAATTAATTGTTATCTACTGAATTTTCCACACTTAGGATGGAGACTCAAAGCTTTATTTGCACTTAATTTAGAACTAAGCATGGCCTGCTCTTAAAACAGGCCATGTTCCTTCCCTCTCATGGCATATTTCAATATTTCCCATGCAACTGCTCAGTAAGTTGGAATCAGGAGCTGATCCAGCTGCAAACGAACTCTACCGAAACAAAGATCAGATTAGCAGATAATCTGGCAATATCTGTGCAGCCTCGTAGTTACTGTATTTGACATCAAGATTAGGATGAAGCCAAATAACAGATGAAATTGGAAAATGAACCATCTAAATCCAGTGTGGCCTAGACTTACAGGAGGTTTAGTGTATAATGAAGTAGTGTAGATCTCTATTTATACTTGTACGCTGTAGAACTTAAACCTAATTTTTAAGTTTTACTTCCATTTTCCGGTTTACATCACATTGCTGTTTTCTTCCTTTGGGTTTTGGGTTGGTTTTTTTTCCTGTTTTCCTTCTTGTGTCTTTCATGGGCATGTGATTTCTTGTCCTTAGTCACTGTTGATAGGTGATTGCAAAAGCTGATGCCGGTATACACTGAACAGTCCTTTCTCTTAAAATTAGCTTCTTCCATTGTTAAAGAACCATGCAGCACAAATGCTTCATTTCAAGCTTGTGCAAGTTTTATCCTGAAAACTATGTGCTTCATTGTCCCAGAGAAACAGAGCTGTCTTCGGCTGTTATGAATAAGGGCAGGCTTGGAAGCACTGACACTTGACCCAGTGAAGGTCTTGCAGTGTAACAGGTTGAGAAATGGGAAAACAATTTGTGCAAATAAACGTCCAAACTGCATCTGCTTCATTAGGTTTGAAATCCTGACCAATTTAGAATTATAGTAAGTATTCACCTAGATCTTCCCACTGAAAACCAGTTAAAATTTTTCCAAATATGATGAAATTTTTCATGTTAAAATGGTTCATACTTTTTTAATTCATCCTTATAAAGTAATATAGAAGCAAACTATTATTTGTAATACTTAAATCACATCTTCCTCAGTAGTAACTAAAAATCTTGAGGAAAGGACTGAAATAATGTACTTTTTTAACACAGGTGTGATGTTCGATTCACAGTGTACATATATATATATAAAAATAGATAGGTAAGACATAAAAAATCTATGTAAGATACATACAGAAAGAAGGTAAGATTTTTTATTTCCATCAAAACACTCTTGAAGCAAATTCACCATCAAGTGCAGTAGATATTGTCTAGCCTTACATAAATATAGTCCTTAAACTTAACAAAATGCTAAGCATTGGACTTCAGTTCTAGCAAGGTGGAGCTCTGAACAGAAAGATCTAATGGGGCATTGCAGAAGATCAACAATTCACCATTCATTACCTCTTATTAAACAAAATGCTCTACAGCAGAGGGGACAGAGAACCTGACACAGAAAAGGAAAGAATGCTGAACCTCCAGCTATTCACAGACCAGGATTACAACTGGCTTTTATTTAGTACTGGGCAGGAAGTCACTGCTACAATAAGGAAAAAAAAGAAGTTTTTTAAGATGCAGCCAAAAAAAATCACAAATATAGTTTTCCAAGTACTAACTCCTGGTAGTTTTGAAAAGCAATGGAGGCTCAGAATGAGCACATTCTGTCTGTAAAACCTAGTTATTAGATAAGATGCGGCCTAAAAACTGGTTTCTTTAATTAGATTTCTAACAAAGAGCTGTAGAGAAACCTAGTTTTTTTATAAAAAGTTAGATGTAGGCCATAGCACCTAACACTTATGAGACAGTTATCATAGAAATATAATACCAGAATCAAACATGCATTCCTTTTATAATTTTACAGAAACAGACATAGTTTTTTAAACACAAACAACTCCTTCTTACCCAGAAAAAATAACTGAATATCAGTCTGCAGTACACGCTATATGCCTTATATTGGCTTAAACATTGTTTTGTTCTTTTAAAGAAGAAAATTTATGTCTGGAATTTTACTGTGCATACAAAATCCACCAAGTAATAACTTTGCCGTCATCTGCATAATCTGGGAGGCTATACTGGAGATTAGCCATTGCAAAATTATTTTATGGCAGAATTGTTTTATGCATCTGAGAAAATATTACTGTAGAGCAAATACAGGCTCTAGGAACTAAACTGAACAGCAAGCTACCACGTTTCATTGTTCACTGTCACAGTAGCCTGATGTGCATGAGCAACCTTCTTATCTGACCTCAGTGCAAAGACAGAGCCTTTCAAGTGTGCTGACTAAACCTGTTAAAGTAAACAAACCAAGAGATGTACAGAGTTTGTTACAGAAGGCACAGTTTAACGAAAAATCTACAACTAAATTCACCAAAATAAGGACCTCCCTCCAGGAAAATATTAAATTGGTCTTCTTCAATACTGCTGAATAACATAATCAGAAAGAGACCACACCTACATGCTTAAAAATTTGTTATTATTTTAAGCATTTCCTTTTCACATTCAGTTTATAAGTAAGTATTAGGAATCAATATACTGTAGTTTTAAACGTGTGAACTTTAACCTGGCCCTTGAGTTTTAAAGGTTAATGTTGTGCCAATTTCATATAAGTGCAAATTTATTAATAACTCATGCAGTCTTCCAATTGAGAGTTTAATAGATATAACAGTTTGGGGGGACATTGGAGCCCTAATGAATGTCAAAAGGTTTCCACTGGAAGTTTTGGGGAATATTTCATATTCTCTTCTTGAACGGAGGGTTCCACATAACTCTGAATCTAGCTGGTAAGAGGGGGGAAAAAAAAAAGGCAAGATAACAGCCTGGAAAAATTCTCACATTGCAAGTCATTAACAAGCAGAAACAAGCTGTGCTAAGCCAAGAGCTGCTCAATAGATCTCCACGGGACAGTTGTTAAAATTACAGAAGGCAATCCTCTCCCATACAAAAAAAGAAACATTTTAACTTGACAAGATCCCTTGTAGAACTTTCCATTCCCACTCTTGGTCTTTCATGTTAATTTTCACAATTGAAGTAAAACTTAGAGATAAAATCTTCAATAACATATCCACACAAACAAGCTTTAAACTTGCTAAGTAGGGGGCAAAAAAGCATGAGAAATGTCAAAAGAAAGGAAGTGGCCTCAAACCTTTTGGTGGTAGCCAGTCATCCTCAGATCACAGTTCTATGGTTTTAAAGTGATGCTTTGAGCACAGTCAGTAAGTGATAACTGACTAAAAACAAACACAATCTGAAATTGAACATCTGAAGAGCCTCAATTGGTTCACAGTTCTCAAAAGATCTTACTCACCAGAGGTATGAATTCTTCAAAACAACCCAAGAAGGGTATATATGTAGCAGATGTAACTTTGCTGCTGTCACTCCTTTCTACCAGAGAAAAAGGAACTCATTTGTTGCTGCTTCAGGAGGTACCACTGGGACAAGCCTTGAGGTTTCCTTTGACTGTGTGGCAGCAAAAGAAACCTACTTCAACCAGTCACTGCTCAAGTGGAAGATGGTTCATACAGAAGAGGACATGGTACTATACCAAACTGGGGATGTGAATGTCCCAGAAAATAAAAACTTTTGTTTTCCACTTTTGTAGACCATAAAAAAATCTTTCAGTCACAAAACTGAGATATGCAGGCAAAAATCTGTAGGTTTTACCAGAAGTCTAAGAACTGCTCATGCTATTAATTAATATTTTTATTACTTCATATTCCTTCCAATCATGTCTTTTTGGTTCACCCATCCATTTCTATCTTAATAGCTAATCTAAAAGACATTGATTTCTATCGTAATATCTAATATGTATATTTATCTGGTAAACTGACATCTTCTCAAAGATTACAATGGAAAAAATGTATTTGATATGTCTAAAATAATAAATATTTTAGTCTAATAATAAAATTTTATAAAGCACTCACCCTGGGTCAGAACATCCTTTTAATCTACAGTGACATTGTGACATTGAATTATGTGCAGTACTGCACCTACATCAGTGAGAAATATTTAATACCATAATAGTGCTTAAAATATTATAAGCTCTAGTCCTACTTTTAAAATAGTCTGAAAGACAAAATGGAGCAAATTGAAACGTTAAATGTCCCTGAACCCATTCTTAGAAGATTAACCATTTGGAAGATATATTTAGCTATAAAAACTTGTAAGTGGCTTCATTAGTCAATCCTTTCATTACAGAGAACTAAAAAGAAACTGTTAGCATTTTTAATAAAAAAAAAGTTCAAGCACTACAGAAAGGACATTTAATTCTTTTATTTTTAAGAAGATCTAGCTACTCTAACATATAGGTACTATTTCCAAGTGCATGTATCCCAGAACTGCGTGAATTTTGCTGGTACTTTGAATGTCTGCGATTTTACACAACCACAAAATTAATGAATTATGGTTGTCTCATTTTAGAAAACTGGTCTCATCCTTAGGCCTGTACCCTGTGAGATTATTACAATTTTTCCTGTATTTCATTACTCCCGATGCAATTGTCTGAATATTTTAAAAAATACAGAACCTAGTCTCCTCTTGAAAGCTGGTCTCTTGTGTCCCACATATAAAAATGTAAATGGTAGCTCTTCACTTAATGATCTTGCTTCAAGTCTATATAAACTTAGCTTTGTTATACATCCTTTGCAAAATGTGGAAGGTTTTGTTTTCAGTGTGGAAACAGAACTGGCTGAAATATTTTTCTTTTTTATCCACCAAACCATTCTGTTTTCAGAGTTTCATCCACTTATTCACCATTATAACTGTCATTCTGTTGAAACAAATTCACCTAAAAACTTTTAAAGTGTATTTCTTCTTGTGTAACATCACCACCAATTATCATTTTCTAAATTTATTCTCTTTAAAGCAGCCCTTGGAATCCCGTGAAGTTGCAAAGGTACTGCTGAACGCAATCAGATTTCATGCCTCTACCAGACCTATTAGAGCACACACAAATGGTGCTCTTTTAAACAGACTTCACACCAGGAAAACAGAAGAACCCAACTACCTAGAAATTTTAAAGAGCGTTACAATCTGATCCGACAGTGAACAATGTAGTTCTAATAGCAGTGATCAGAAAATACCAAGTGGTCATGAATTCACTACAGCTGAAAAGTTGTCAGTTTTGTTCCACCACATTTTCACAAGGACGTGCATGAAATTCGCACTCTTGTTAACTGTTCCTTGTGGGTGTTCGAGAAGACATGAAAGCTACAGCCAACTTGAGGGTTCTGCAAAAAAGGGGTCTGCAGCTGTAGGGTGGTTGGTGCTGCCAGCACAACACGTCCTGTGGTGACCAACACACTTTCATAATGACAGGATTTAGGATGCGCTAAGCTCACTTTATTATATGATGCTCTTAAAATGCATCAAAGAACAGCATCATTTCTAAGCTCTAAATTATTATCAGTGAGCTGCAGTTAAGGATAAGAAGTGTTGCTAAGTTTTGCATAATGCTTGCCATCACAAGTAAGCACTGCTTTTCTATTCTTCTAAAAATGCCATTCAAGGGTTTCAACTGTTCTGCTAAACCTAGACTGTAAGTGCCATGCTTGAATCTATTTTTTTGGATGTATGCCCAACAATAAATGATCCACAATGATCTGAGGACAGCACTCTCATCCAAGAATTTAATCAGATTAATGATGTATTTGTTTTATAAAAATGAATAACATTAAGCTTGAGAATACCTAATTTACATATTAAATAGTTGAAGGGGACAAAAAAATACTAGTGGTTTTATAAAATTAAGATTACAAAATTGACTATTGCCTTGAAAATCTGTTACTAAATTGCAGAGATGCAAAATAATAACTAAGTGTTCATTAGCAGTGTTTATGTAAATTCATTAGCTGATGTTTAGTTGTTCAAAAGACTTAATGATGTTTACATTTACGAAGAATTTATAAAGAGTAATGCTGATCTCATAACATAGCAATGGCAATAATACCAACATTACAGAACTTTCCAGTTCTTTCGACCTAAAGAATATAATTAATACTTTAAAAATTTAACTGTGGAATTAAGATGCTGAATGGAGCACCGAGGAGAGATGTGAAAGGAGCAGTGACACTGCTTGCATTGGGTTTAGTTTTATATGAACAGAGATACCTAGCCAAATGAATTAAATTAAATAAAACTGATAGACCTTATAGGACTGATCTGATCTCCTTATAGGGTTAAGGAGAAAATAAAAGTTAGCCAATATTCTTAAGTGATTTCTTTCATGTTTTAAATACTTTGTGTTTATCTACCAACTTCATTATTTCATAAAAATATTACAATTATTAACCAGATTTTCAAGAAGTAGAAAACTAGCTCCTATAACAATAGATCACTCTGCAAATGAATGAGTTATGTAAGTAAATTGCTGAAGAATATGATTTATTTGCACCAATTATAGCATTTCTGTTTTGTCACATGAAGAGTAAGTTAATTCTTTGAATCATATACTGGTAGAGCCTGTCTACTCCCAAACCCCAATGGGTTACATTCTGTGCTTGCAAAAACAGTGAGAGAAACAAAATAAGCAGTAGATGGAACAGTGAAAATGAGGTTGGCATTTGCCATCTGGTCCAATAAATCTAAGGTCTATTGTCATACAACAATTCAAAAAGTACTGTGTCCCATTCCAATGACTTCAAAAGAAACTCCCTCTGCCTTTATGTGACAAATACTTTCATTGGATAAAACAGACTCTTGCCTGGTGAAACGGAGTTTTTGTAATGAACCAGGATGGTCCAGAAGCATACATATGACACAGGACACTCCTGGAAACATTCCCAGGCTAAGCAAATGACACAGTAGATATGCAATGGCAACCCAATCTGAAGTATCAGGCAGTATTTTCTAACAGACTGTGTTAGTAGAGTAAGAAATACCATCTTCCTGTTGGCAACAGCATCATCCATAACAATTTAATATAATTTATTAAAGATACTGGAATAGGAATGTTTCCAAGTACAGCTCCAAAAAGAGGGACCTCAGAGAGTAAAAACAATAGAACAACCCCTTCTTCCTTCACGAGAAGGGAACGGTGGGAATATTCACAAAAGATGATGCTAGAAAAATAGTTCTTCCAATGACAGACTAAATCTTCAAACCCAGAAGAAGAAAGCATGATGAAAGCTGAGTTTCTCCAGAACACAGCAAGGTGGGGGTGGGAAATATATGACTTACATGAAGAGTTCAACAAACTTGCTTCCCCGTTGATGTACAAAACTCCAATTGTTTGGCACTTCTATTGAAAATCCAGGCCTACAACTGAGGAGTATAGGAACAGCAATTGCTGGCAAACTTGTATCAACAGAGCCCAGCAGTTGGCTCTATTTCAGCTCCTATCTAATCCTCATATTATACTGCGCTCATCACCACAGTATGTGAATTCCCACTAATGCAATGTTATAGCTAAAAAACAAAGCCCACAGCAAAATACTTGCAACTCAGGAAATCTGCAATTAATATTCCAGCACAGACTCAACAGTGTTCCAACACCCCCCTCCATTCTTCATTCGTGAGTTCATGCTAGTTACATTTCTGATGTTATATTTCACAATGTGATATTAATCCATATGTTTTGACTGATAAGTCACTAGCCTACCACAATCAGGACACAACACTACCCACAGCTCCTACACATCAGAGCAACTCTGAGCAACCTGGTGTAGTGAAAGGTGTCCTGGTTGATGGCAGAAGGGCTGGAACTAGATGATCTTCAAGGTCCCTTCCAATCTTCTATGATTCACATTTGTCAGTAAACGTGTTTGTTGTACAGCACTCCCAGCATACTAAAAATTTTCACAATAACATTGAAAAAAGTTGCATGTACTTTCTAACTTAACCCTGCCTACAATACTCTCCTTGATACAGTCCTGTGTTCTTTTGTCCAGATTTGCATTTCCCTCTTCAGATACAAAAAAGTAATCCAACTTGCTAAGGTAAAAAGCGAACACCAGCCTCAAAATGATTGTATCAAGAGATCAACACAAGTCGAATGCACATGGAGCTGTTCTGTGCAATGTGCAGATACATAAAAATGTATGGTAATTACACAAGCACTTGTCCCAATAACAGATCTTTTTCAAACTATTTTCACAGTACCAGTTTTGTAACATGATCCTGTGATAAATATAATAATGTCCAGTCTTAGCGAGCGAAGATCCGGGGAAGGTCTTTACACCTTCCAGCCTGCGCATTGGATTTTTTAGGTGAGACACAGTGTGCGCGGAACTGAGCCCACCCTTTAATCCTAAGGTTCATCTGCCGGGGCCAAGCGAGCTTGGACGGTGGCAGCAAGGTCCTCAGGACATAGATGGGTTGCCTTTAAGGACTAATTAGCTCCATTTGCCTGGGGAGTGTCCCTGACCGGGAATTGAACCCAGGTCTCGGCGGTGACAGCGCCGTGCCCTTAACCACTAGACCACCAGGGGCTCCTGTGATACAACTACTAAAATAGGTAGATGATGCACAGTGATCCTTAAAAAACCCTTCTGTTTTCACCTTCCCTCTAGCTACATAACATCTTTCAGAATCCATTTCCTTGGAAGAGTTGGAAAACCTACTATGCTTCCTGTAGTGCAACAGTGCTGAACACTGGATCTGGTAGCAAGGGGCTCCAGGAAAGAACTGTGTGGGATAAGGCCATCAACTGTCCAATGCCAAGCAGTTAGACCTACCTCTGAAGCTGGTGAGAGCACCCCATTCCCTCTAAAAAAAATTAAACTGAAGGAGCACACACACACCACTTCTGCTAAGACAACTTTTAAGAAAGAGTGGCAGCCACTGGAGGAGAAGAAATGGAGGAGACGCAAAAGGTGAAATTGTTGGAGAGACATGTTTTTGCTGAAGGCCAAAGGAGATACAGCCCCAGAAGGAGGATGGTGCGTGGACAAGTCAGTACATCCCCACAGTAGTAGATATTTTTAATAAAGCTGTTAAAACTTAACTTTCAAAATGAGAAGAACATACATGTCATGTCTAAAAAGCAGCATTAATCATGGTTCTTGATGAGGTCTTCACATGGTTTGCTTATTTGCACATATAACTGGACTCAGTGAAAAGCACTGAGTGCAAAACATTAAGTCATGTGAATAGGTGAGTATCTTACTTCAATTTGATAACAATTTGAACTATTCATTGGGGATCTACATCCATGTTTCTAACTTGAATTTAAAAAAAATCCTAATATCCTGAAGATACAACAATTCATGTTACATGTTCTATTTGTTTTGAATATAGGCTGGATAATAAAACAATGAATAGCATTTATTATTTATACTGAAATAATAAAGAATCATTTCTTTTTAATGAAGACATACCAGAAATTCTGAGGAGAAAAAAGCCTATCCATTTTCCTTTTTGGTAGGTTCATGTCGTTTTACAATGTTCTAGTACCAGGCTTTAGGGGCTGTACAGATTAGCCATGACTTGAATAGAAATTCATTCTTTTTCTTTGCTGAATGAATGCCATTATTTGGCTGTGGGTTATAAGTACAGTTATATTTCTAAGAATTTTATTTCTGTCTATAACAGCTCAGGAATAGGAATATTACTTATGTTCCATTTCATAGTTCTGAAAGTGTTTTGACCCCACATAGAAATCTGAAGACCTTTTCTGAATAGGGCCTTCTATTCACATAATGATTTTTTCTATATTATTTTATTAATACAAATACACTTCAACTAGTGAAAGCAGGTCTTACCTAATATACAAGAGGCATCTTATTACATTGTGATAAATTTAAATAGAGTCTTTTGACTATGAAACTTACTTTTTTTACTTAAGTGGATGTAAACTGTGTGGAAAATAAGAAACAACATCTTTTGAAATGACCTTCTGGTGATATTTAAATAAAAAAAAATGCTCGTAAATATTTTCAAATCCAAGTAAAATACCCACAAAAGTAGGCTTGAATAACAAAGCAGTGAAATAAATTATCTTGTCTCACAGGACTTCATCAGACTCTGTCAGAAAGGCGAGTGTTATCATCTTACTATGGCTAGAATACATCTGTTACTCGGTATACCTCTATTTTTCCCGGTGTTTCCAGATAAACATTAATTTTGTAGCAGCTTTACAATTTCTGTAACAGTAGCAGCTGTTTGCCATGACTTTGGACAACTTTTCCAACACAAAATATTATTTCACAGTCAGCCAGATTATGAAATTATTAACAGACATGTTTTGGTTTAGGTTAGCCTTGGGTTAGTTTGCTAAACATTTAACATTCATTTTCCCAGGCCTTTGACAACAGAATTCTCCCTCAAATCTGCTCTCATCTGGGTTCATTGTTTCCCAGGGACATTGCTGCGAATTTACATGACCCTCACCTAATTTAGCCCTGCTAGTGACAGGATGTTGAGAGGAATTTGTTTGATTCAGCAACTGTTAACAAATCTGCTCTCCATTTTGTCTCCGTGGAGTTCCTAGCACTGTGCTCAAGAATAAAATAACTTTGCCCATTGGAAATTTAATGTACAACTAAAAAAAGGACATTTCCTTACAAGTATGGCTGAAATGCTCAGTGCCATCAGAAGGAACAATTCCTTCTGATTGTGGGGGCAGGTTCACCCCCAGCTCTCCAAAAAGAACTCCCTGAGTGGCCTGCATCATAGGACAAGATAAGAGTGAGAGCATGAAACGCTCAGCCAAAGAAAGGAAAACATGAGACTCCATCAGCAGTACTGACCAAAGTGTTCAGTTCTGCCATTCCCCTTGATGTAAACTTTTAGTCCTGCCTCTTTGCTTCCTGTTCATATTCTTTTACTGCCCAAGCGCTGTGACGGGGCAGAACAAAAATGAGAGTCTGGAGGGAAGGACAGAGTTTTCAGTAGCAGAAGCACTTAAGATGGGCTTAAAATGTTCACGAAATGAAACTCAAACTATTACAGAGTTTGATTCTTTCACCCCAGCTTCTGAGTGATTTTGTGATGGTAATGCCTGAAGAGCCAGGTGCGCTAATAAGCCCTGTCCCATACATCTGCTCTCAAGGGAGAAAGCAAAGACTGAATGAAGACAGAAGCACTATGGATGATAAGATACTTCTTCTCTGAACACTGTGGGGAAGGGAAAAAGAGGCCACTCAGATGCAGGAGTGCTTAAATGCTGATAAATGTAAAGCTAAATATAAAAATTTCCAAATTATCTTTAGAACAGTAGCAGAGAGACTTTCACAATATAAATTATTAGGTCTATTTACATCTCCAAACAACGAAATACATTGCAAATGCAATTATAGGCAGATAACAGAATATAAATAGAAGTAAATAAACCTCCCCTTTAAATAAAGCATTTAAATACTGTAGTTTTAAAAATCAAAAATGGAATAATGTAACCATCCAGATCACATATGACATTATTTTCAATTAGAAAAACATGCTGAATATTTTCCTGAGGTTAATTTTTGCTACATAATGCATGTTATTTAAAATATTACCATACATTAATAAAAATAGTCAAGCAATTTAATAATAAACTTTGAAAGAGTAAATAACCCTCAAAATATATTAGTGCACCAATACCAATCCTATTCAATAGCAATCCTATTAAGTGAAGCATCATTTAAAAGTGTCAATGGCTCTTACAACACCAGTTGCAATCCCTTACTAATTTAACATTACAGCTTCATTTCTTGTTCTAATCTCATCTAATTTACCCTTCTTATTTCCTTGCTTCTGGATATGCTAGGTTTGCCACCCAATGAGTTTATTTCACTAGTCATTCACTTTTAACAGCAAAACCAAACTATTTGAGGGGAATAATCTCCCTGCAAATCCAACACAGGATAAAGAGCTCTTATTTATCGAGCATTTTGTGCCTTGAATTGAAGCATTATTGCAAAGAGTGAGCAATAAACAAAAACACCTCAGGGGCCTGGGAGGAGCAACGTAACCAATTACATTTAATTAAATCAAAGGATGGGAGCCCTAGGGTTGAATGAGCTGAAGAACAAATTTGCATTAACACCTAGCAGCCAAACAAGTAGTTCTTGGTTTAGTCTGGAAGTACAATTGTTGCCATCTATTCTCTGCACTGAAGGGGGGCCATTAGCTAAATTCTTAGGAATTGTTTGTCCACTGATGAGGGGCTGCCTTCTCAACATTTCACCTCCTCACACATGAAAATTGCCTACTAAAATAAACAGCTTCTTCTGAAACCCAGCAAACAAACATTAGTACATGACTCACAAGTTTGCAATTTCGTCACACCTTTGTCCAGAATCAACAAAGAGAACATTGCCAAGGCTCACACACCTGAGAGAAATGGAGACCCTGCAAGCCCTGTCTGGGTGAATGAGGGGAGAAGTGGGAAGAACTAAAGTTAAACTGGCCACAATGAACTCTGTAAAAATTGAAACACATAGGATAATGATTACCTACAGCACTTTAGGAATGGATGCAAACACTGAGCCCTTGGTATAATGAGACAACTTCCTAACACCAAAGTATCTATCAGTGCAATGCACCTCGAGCCTCCCTCTCCACTGCCCAGAGTCAGGAAAGACAGACCACGGTCGTCTGAGAAAAGCAGGAAACGGAAATTAAGAAACATGAGTATCTATGAAAATTATAGGGAAATTAAGAGCAATTAAATACAAAAATGTCAGGACTCCACAATTCTGCATTTTCCAAACTATGATTCTGTGGAGGAAAGCAGGAAAGAGAGAGTACAAATGCTTAATCAGTTCTGAACTGCTCTTTCTTGAACGTTCATTGCACGGTCATGCTAAAACACAGAGTTTACATGCAAAGAGGGTGATTTTTTGAAGGTGTCTATGAGGCATTTGGTAGAGTAGCAATGGCTAAAATTCCTCTTTTTTTCATTATATTAAAGACATACTTTCAGGGATTTGTAAGCATAATAATTTCAAATAATTCGAGATTTAAACTTATTGTCCCATACCACATCCCAGACACAAAGTATACCTTAATCTACATCTGCCAAAAGCATAAATTAGTTTATCCATTTTAGGTTGCACAACAAATGAAAAGGAATGTAATGGTTTCAAAGCAGTGTCCTAAACCTTAAGCTAAAAGGTTGAATTATTAAAATAATATTTTAGGCAATCAGCGTTCATTGTGCCCTAAAAGTGCAACAGTCAAGACTCTCATTTTGAAAAATACTGAACATGCGTACATAGTATTTTCTTAGCTCTTTTCCCTTGAATATTAAGATGAGGAGTACAGGGAACAGTAAAAGACTTTTGTAGAGGCCTACAAGCTCTGATCTCAGTCTTTTCAGGAAGCTAGCTGTTCCCCCCTTGACCTATTAATTTTCTTGCTTTGGAAGAAATTATTCTGCAGTCTTACTCTGCAAAGTGACCATATAAAAATACTATTTCACTCTCACCAGACAAATTTGCTTCTTTTATTTACTCATAGCTACATTTTCCTCTCATAATGACAAATAAAAATATGTTTTAGTGCCCTTTTATACACTGTTAGACCCCAAAAACCTAAAGGAGATCAATAGCTTCTTTCTAACAAGATAAGAAGCTGGCTCATTTTCCTCTTATAAACTGAGGTAGTATCCAGTTTAAAATATATCAGAAAACTGTTCAAGAGCAAATGTCTATTACAGATGTGCTTTCAGACTACACCTAACTAATTCAACAGCAGTCCTCTGAACATAAACAGTGCCCTTGTTTGTGTCAGATCTTGTGATAATGAGGATATACAGAGTGTGAGATAGGTTTGTTAATCTGGGAAAAAAAACCCAAACAAACAAAAACCCACAACACTCATTTTCAAGGTGGGAGAGTTTTTCTGTTAGATCAACCAGCTGATCCATCTTGGTATCAAACGCCAAAATAAGATACAGCAAGATGGGTGCAGATGATCATGCATTAGGAGTGACATGAGAGAATATGACTACCCCCTTTAAGCAGCAAAAGCTGATAAATTAGCATAGCACATGGTGGTACAATGCCAATAAGTGACTAGCTTATCATTTACAAGCACCTTAACTTAGACATGTTTCTCAACAGATCAGAAGTAAATTATCTCAAAGCTGAACTTAACTGAGTAGAGAAGCACTAAGAAGTTCTGGAGGTTACTTTCCTATTTTGTTTTAGAATGTGCTTAGCTAACAAAGTTTAAAACCATGACAAGACAAAGTACATACTCTAGTTTCACATATGTAGTCCTCACCTGCCTTAACCCACATTCATTACGAAAAAAACCCCAAACAACAAAACCTCTTACTCTAAATATGCACTTGTACCTTTATACATAAGCTGCTCTGAACATCACTGCTTTCTCCTTCTTAAGGTAACTACAGACCTGATACATTTCCTAACTCTCAGCCACGACCTCTGCAAAAAAGGGTAAGGGGAGGTAGACTAGAATTCATTGTAGGAGGAAGAACACTATGGGAGAGTAGAGGCAGTGGAGCAGTGAAGAGGCTCTTGAATAGAATCCCCTAGGTTACATATTACTTACACCTTCCCATGTTTTTATAAAGGAAAAGATCAAACAATGCTGTATGCACATAAAAGTAGTTGTGTTTCTGTTGGGTTTTTTTAAAGCTTATGGATGGCATGTCAATCAAAATTAACACAGCTAGGTTTGCAGTGTGACATTTAGAAACAAAACCCTTTACTGGAGAATTCTCTAACTATTTCAACTTTATTTACGAATGAAACCACACAATGATAAAAACCTGTGAAATTACCGACTACTTCTGAACATTTACAAGTTTGACACAGAGCCTACTGCAGCCATCCACTATTGCAGTGTTGAATCTCAGGATTTACCTATACACAGAAAGCACTGTTCTGGAACTAAATCTCCATACATACAGCAGGTACATGTTTTTTCAATTACTATACTGCACTGTTTCTGAACATGGCTCCTGCTCAGCTAAGAAATTTTCTCATATGTGTGGTAAGTCAGAATTCCTTTCAGACCAAAGGAATGAAAGCAGAATAGCAAAGCAGACAGAAGTGCAGCAGAAACACTGTGATGAGTGATTGCAGGCATAAGAAATGGTGGAACGAAGAAATAAAGTGATACACGGCCTACATGAAAAAATTAGAAAAGACCATAAATATGACAGACACACCTGACACAACAGTTCACCTCCAGCACTGCTCTGCTATGTCAGCCACAAAACAAGAAGTCCTCAGAGTGGTCAATCTATGATGCAATAGTTCTGTGAGTTTACAGCACTGAGCAAATGCATACCAACTACCTTTCTAAACACTTACTTTCTCATGAGATCTGAAAGGAACCACACTGTGACAGAACATTCCAGATGCATGGTGTAATTAACGTACCTGCTGATGAGTGGCACAAATTCAATCTGCACCCTGAATCCCTACATACCAGGTTTTACAACAGTCCAGACAGAAGGCTGGGAGAGGTGATGTCAAGACTGACCCACTACGAAAGATATTTTCTCTGAAACAAATACATGTTAAATTTGAAGCATGGTCTTGAGAGAAAGATTAGTTTTACAATTTCAAATGTTAATTCTATTCCTCTTCTTTGAAAACATACTACTTGTTTTAGTTTACTCCATTTATTGAATATATTTTTTTTCACAAAAGTATGCAATATGGGAAGGAGGAAGTTCATTTTGGTTTTGAGGTCAACATACTTCTCATTTGAGGTGATATTTTGTGGTTTTCCTGTCTCAGTCTCATTCATTCTATACTGTTTTCAAATCTGTTGTCCTCAAATGTTCTCAAAAAATAGTTATTTCAATTTTAATTCATTATATCCTTTTTGATATGATTCTGTTTACCTCAATACAAAACTGAAATGTGCTAATATTTGCTTCATCATTCTAATTAAATTGTTATTAATATCAACATTCTTTATAAAAGATTAATAGCAATTATGTAAATAACCTAGAAAGGCATTTTACACAAAGTAGAAGACAATAACCTGAAATTTCACTGTGCAAAACACAGTTGGAATGTGTAACTAAAATTTCCCACTCCAAACGCTCTGTACTGGTATTCAACTTGTCTACCACTGCATGTTTGATGCTGTATTTTTCATGTGTTCAAATCAGGAAAAAAAATTTATCAGGTCCATTTCAAAACAATATGCAGATCTTGAGTTAAGTGAATATAAATTTTCTGTATCTTTACACATGGTAAAAGATAGTAAACAGTGACAAACGAAACCAATCCAGTTTAATTCAAAATAACTAAAATACATTAATTTAAAAGATGTTAATTAACCCTGCAGGGTACATGCAGGATTTGAAATGAGTCCAAACAATGTCCAGCTTAATGCTAAGAACTTATAAAATGAGCTATCAGGGCCTATTAGTGCATTGTAATAGCTTAGATACTTGAAGAAGTGACCCTAAAATCTCTATTCTGACCCGACTTTCAGAAATGGGGCAGAAGATTGACCTTCACACAATATAATCAGCAAAGGATCTAAAAAATGTATCTCTCTGTTATGTGAAACCACAGTTTTATTTACTCAGGCATGTTCACTTTGGAGTTAAGGTCCACTCAAGCATCATTTCAGGGTTAAAGGTTACAGTATAAAGCCATTATGTTTTCAAGCAGAGTAGTATGCTACCATTTGTTTTGCAGTAATATCACAATCAGACATTACCTTTTTAGCTTGGCCCAGCGGTGAGTTTAAGACCCTGGTGTTTACATTGTAAAATAGACTGGTACTGTCATTCAAACTGCATTTGCTAAATTTTAGACTGGTGTATATTTTGTCTATGCTCTTACATATAGATACACAGAGTTAAGGAAAGGTTTATCATCTCTGATTAAGCAGAAGGTTTGTTTATATAACAATTAGATTAACTATATGTTCCATATACAATCAATGTACAGGAAAACAAAAATCAATACTTTGGCATTCAGTTTCACCATGAGGTCAATGTCTTTGTCTCAGAAAACTGAATAAAGTAACTGCAAAAGTAGCTACAAGGACAATAAGGATTTCTAAAGTTCTCATTCAATACTTTTAAAAAATTCCTTGCTATTGTTTACCAGTTCTGGTATTCATTACATACCTATTCCAAACTGTGCTAATTTTGACTGAGGTAGAGTTAGTTTTCTTTGCAGTGGCTGGTATGGGGCTGTGTTTTTGACTTGTGCTGAACACAGGGTTGATAACATAGGGATGTTTTTGTTATTGCTGAGCAGGACTTATACAGAGCCAAGGCCTTTTCTGCTTTTTGTACTGCCACACTGGTCAGGAGACTGGGGGTGCCCGCGACGTTGGGTGGAGACACAGCCAGGACAGGTGACCCAAAGTGACCAAAGGGGTATTCCAGACCCTACGACATCATGCTGAGTATATGAAGTGTGGGGAAGAAGTAGTAAGGGGGCACCTTTGGAGTGATGGTGTTTTGTCTTCCTAAGTAACACATGATGGGGCTTTGCTCTCCTGGGGATGGCTGAACACCTGCATGGCTTTTGCTTTCCGTAACAAACTCCCTTTATCCCATGAGTTTTCCAGCTTTTACCCTTCTGATTCTAATCCTGCTGGTGAGCAAGGGAGTGAGCAAGCAGTTGTGTGGGGCTTGGTTGCTGGCTGGGGTTAAACCATGGCACAAACTAAGGACATTTCTTCATCAAGAGCTTACTTAAACTAAGGCTTTGTGCAACAATAAAGTCTGATATGTAAGAAGCAGTGCTTATACGACTATTCACAACACATTAAAAGTTTGTTAAAATGACAACAAACAACAGAATTTTGATTTTAACATATTCTTTGGAGTCACACAGGACGGCTGAAATTACCATCAACTGCTACATGACTGTATGCAATTTTAGCACCACACTCTACTAATGCTATCAAAATATAAATATATATATATTTGAAAACATGACATCACTATGAATCACTGAATGATTCAGAGACTAAGGGTTAGACATATAAATGAAGATGTGGAGTACTTTCAGAAAACATGATTATTTCTCAGTAGATGTTCTGCAAAAACATGCCAGTTATCTCAGCAAGTGCTACTTCACCACATGAAGGATCCTTGGATTTATGATCTGAAGTCTGTGCATAAAATTATTATAGCACAAATTTGTATACAGAATAACAATAAGCATTTCCGTTAAAGATCAAGGTTGCCAAATAAAATACTTGATTTCAGAAAGTACAAAATTAGTTAGGAATTATTACACCCTTAGCACACCTGTCTTGCCTGTTTGCCTTAGGAAGCAATATATAACTAAATACTTTCACATACTGCACTTCACCGAGGACCACTCCTTCCTTTTAGTTCACACAGCTAAAGGTAAGTGTTCATTTAGTAATAAAATAATCAATATTTACTCCTCAGTTAAATACACAGAATCATTTCATCTTTCTGAATTTACCTTTTAATAGAGTAGGCCTATTAGCTTGAAAGCCATATGCAGCCTACCAGAATTCATTGCCTGCTTTTCAGTGTCTATCTGAAAAAGACCCAGCCATTCACCCCTAACAGTACAATTCCTCCAGCTCACAGTCCTTGCCGACTATGTTTCTTACAGCATGTGGTGGTGACCTGGGGACAGACAGAATTCAGGAAGAGACTTTCTTTAGATGAAGCCCTGAGGCACAGAGAGAGGAAAAACATCCACTCCACTAAGTCTTGAGAGTCTAAAGCACCTAGAACCTTTTTTTTTTTCTTGAGTATTTGACATTTATGCTTTAGTTGTTGAAATCACCATTTTAGCTGTGATTTGCTTCTGCAGATCAGACCTTAACCTTTCAGAAAAACAACACAATAGCCAACCATCACTGAGAACCTTCTGGCAGATGGAGGAAGAGATCTGCTCTCCAAGCAACAAGCAGCTGCACAAACCACGAAATTCCCATTTGCAAAAGCAACTCTAAAATAATGGTGGATTTTGTAGAGCCAAGGTTAAAGTTAAAACAAACTTCATTTAAACATCAAAAATCCCATAATCTGGAACATAACTCCTTCACAGGTTGTTAGCAAGACTATAACTTTCAGACTAGCTCAATTTCTTTATGATTACATAAATAAAGTAAATGAACATACAGCAGCAGTCTACAAAGAATAGCAGTTAAAAAGAATGACATGTATTTCACCTGAGCAGGCACAGGAGGGGATGAGAGAGAAATCGCTGGAAACACAGTTCTGTTAGCCCTGTGGGAAACATTTTCTAGTGCACCCACAATTTCCTTCCAGCCCCCTTGAAGTGGAGCTAGTATAGTCTCCTTTCTGCCTCTGACTTATAGGCTCAGTCCAATTATTCTCAGTACACGTTCACCTCATTCATTGTGATTTTATCCCAGGCTCCTCTCTGCCCAATCTGGTTTCTCTCTTGGAAAGAAACTAATCAAACATATCTTTACTTCCAATTCTCCTTCCTGCTCAGCCACTAGTGTTTTCCTCATTCTTCTCCCCCACATGCTCCTTGTCCTCCTACTCTTTCTGACCAGGCTTACATCTTGTCTTAGCATCAGAAAGCAATATGGATCTTTTCCCCAAAAATGGGCTATGAAGTCTTGTGGTAGGAAAAAAGAACTATTTAAAGATGAAGGGCAAACAATTGCAGTCGTAGTTGCCGCCATCCTTCAAACTGTTACACATACAGATAACATTTAAAAATTCGACAAATTATTTTATATATATATCCACAAATTATGAAACATATATCTACAAAATATGAAATACATTAACATGAAAGCAGTATAATATATTTTACATGTTAAATGTATCCTTAAGTATTCTTTTTTTTTGAATGGTACTTCTGGAATATCAAGTACTAAGTGTATTTTGTTGCCTACTTCTATGCTATGCAACATTCAAATTCCCAATTTAAAAAGAGGAGGAAGAGTAAAATTTGCTACTCATTTCTATGCCAAGTTTCAATTATCATGCTCCTTATTATTTGGCACAGAAAACACTTCAATAGTTACCAGATTCTCACCTCATTCCAATTAAAATAATTTGGGGGGAATTTTTAATCAATTTTAAAGGGAAGACAATGTTTCCTATCCATTTGACAAGTCTTGCTGAAGACAATGAGATTCTTTATATTACTAAGGCAAGTCAAATTTGACTTGTACTAAAAACAATTGAAAAAATATGACAGTAATTCAAAAGCTGACAATGCTTTCAAACATTTGGTGAAAGATGGCATACTGCAGTTCTACTTTCATCTTCTTACAATAATTATGTCACCAATAAGATCTTATTGCAGGCAGGGTCAAAGTATACTGTCAGGTAAAATAAATCTTTGACAGTACCTTACTAAAAAACACCCCAGATTTTCTTCTTCTTATATATAATGTGAATATATATATATAATTATATGTGTAATAACTATCTATACTTACGTATATACACACATTAAAAAGCCCATGCCAATTAGACTGATTTACTTAAAAATCATAGGATAATATCTTATCTATGTGTATCTAATATTTGTTATTCTGGAATAAGAAACATTTTGCAATTACAAATCAAATCCCTATATTTAAATGCTTTGACTTCTGAAAGGTTCTTACAGGAATGCTCATGAGAACAAGGCCAGGTGCAAGGTCCTGCTTCTGGGGCAGGGCAAACCCAAGCACAAATACAAGCTGAGTAGAGAACTGACTGAGAGCGGCCCTGCCAAGAAGCACTTGGGGGTGCTGGTGGGCGAGAGGCTGGACGTGACCTGGCCATGTGCACTCACAGCCCATGAAGCCAGTCGTGTCCTGTGCTCATCGAGAGCAGCGTGGGCAGCAGGGTGAGGGAGGGGATTTTGCCCCTCTGTTCCGCTCTGGGGAGAAGCCACCTGGAGCACTCCATCCAGCTCTGGGGTCCTCAGCACAGGAAAGACATGGACCTGTTGGAGTAAGTCCAGATGAGGGCCACCAAGATGATTAGAGGGATGGAGCATCTCTCCTGTGATGACAGGCTGAGAGAGCTGGGATTGTTCAGCATGGAGAAGAAAAGACTCCTGGGACACCTTAAAGAAACCTTCCAGTACATAAAGGGGGCTGCAGGAAAGCTGGAGAGGGACTTTTGATAATGGCATGTAGTGACAGGATAAGGGGAACTTTGAACTGACAGAGGGCAGGTTTATATTAGATATTAGGGAGAAATTCTTTACTGTGAGGGCGGTGAGGCACTGGAACATGCTGCTCAGAGAAGCTGTGGACGCCTCATCCCTGGCAGTGTTCAAGGCCAGGTTGGATGGGGCTCTGAGCAACCTGGGCTAATGAAAGGTGTCCCTGCCCATGGCCAGGGGGATTGGAACTAGATGACCTTTAAGAGCCCTTCCAACCCAAACCACTCTATGATTCTACAATGATTCTATGATAACTGGACTCATTGTTTCCAGGATTCTGCCTATTTCTTTTTGACAGTTCGCACTCAACTGTTACAACAAAGCTCTTTAAATGCCATAGAAAATTTTCTTTATTTAAAAAAAAAATTGCAAAGAAACAATTCATATATGAAAACACAGAATTTTCATTGATTATTCTCTCATCAGCAGTTCAGTCTGATTCTAAATGAGCCTTGCAGAATTAATTGGCATAACATTCCTTTTTGTTAGGCTGTCACTTACCCTAACAAACTATAAATGTGTGCCTGTATACTTTAATACCAAATATTTACCATATCATTTTCTGAAGAGCACATAAATAAAATCCTCAAGAGAACACACTATAATAATTATGAGGAAATACGTATTTGAAATAATGACAATCACAACAAACTTAAAGCACTTAGATTATCTCTATCAATTTTTGTTGGTCTGAAATTATCTATATTATTGTGTTGTATGTGCTGTTAACAAATCTAAATATTTTAAAATCTATATTATATACGTTGATTGCTATCATAATTATTTTTACCTGCCAAGACAAAGAGTGAGGTATTACAGCTTCTGGAGGTTAACATGGCAGACAAGCAACTGATTGCTACATTACGCAAACATCGGCATTGTAAAGCATTTATCAGTTACACAAAGATTGCAATGAACGAAGTCTCTGCTAAGTAGCTGATCTTGAGTATGTATTCAATACCACTACTGTAATTTAAGGTTTTCTCAGTGGTAGGTATTACAATAGGTTTCTAATTCTGGAGCTGGAAAATTCAATGGGAATGGGAAGGATAAACACTTTGTTTCAACAGGTGCTTTGAAAATAAGGAAAAAAATTCAACAAGAATTTTATCTGAGCAAACAATTAGAAGGCATTATTGGGACAGCTTCCTAAAGTTTTCCATCTCCCATCTCTGCCTTGATTCATATGATTCTAGTTTCTTAGTGGATACCTGTTTGGTTTTATTTCTTTAAATTTTGTTAAATTCAAAGACAGTATATTTTACTTTACATGTAAAAACTAGTACAGTGATCTCTGTTTTTTAAATGCCAAACCTGTGTGACAATTTTATTCTTGTGCATTTTAAGCATCTTGTGGATTCTTCTGCCTTTTTGAGTGGCTATACAACTTTAAAAGGCAGCTTAAAACCGTTGGACACTGTTGCCTTTTGCTACTACTACCATTTAAATATAATTACTTTTAAGTCAAGGTTTGCAAAGCTGTTCATATTTTAATGCTCAACTTTCATGGTAAGTAAAATGTCTGCTTTTTCATGAGAAAAGTTTAAAAATTCCTCAGGAGTCAGCCTACATATAACAAATGATCATTTAATTGCTGCATAAATTTGTTTTTAAACATCACAGTCCTTTAAGTTGGTGGCTATCTGTCAGAATTTCTTTAGAAAAAACAGTAAAAACTGTGTATTACAAAATTTAAAAACAGCTCAACAAAGTGACAAATATCTTACCAGCAAAAACAGAAAAAAAGAAATTGAACACAAGCTTCAGTTTATTAAACTAAAAAGAGATGCACAGAGTCCTTGTTATTAATCCACCACTACCTCCCTGATAAGAGATATTTTATACAAATAGTTGACTTTTGGTTTCAACACTTTCTCACAGATGTACATTTGAATGCAATGTCTACTAATCTCAGCTGGTAAAGACAGAAACATTACAGTACATAAAAAGACAATTCACTGCTGTTTACTAAATAACTGCACGAGTCCAATCAACACCAATCAAAACCCATGCACATAAAAATATTTTCTGAGACAATCTAAGATTAAAGCATCTTCCTCTGCTACTTTAACCTAGGAAAGAATCATAGAATGGACTCAGATTCACCTGTCAGTAAGTAAGCCTCTCCCACAGGAGATGTGCAGCTGCACATGCCTTCCTCACAGCAAATTTACATTGGTTAGTTTTCAACAGAAAATATAATGCATGATTTTAAAAGCTGATTATGGTTGTGGACAAAATTATCACATTAATTCTTAGCAATAATAAAACCTCCTCTGTTTATCTGGCTAAGCTCATTTTCACCAGAGTCTTTAACCACACACACACAAAAAAGAGAAATATTTTCTACTTAGGGAATTTCCAATTAAATAATAAATGTATCTATAAATTGCCTCAAATTGCCACAATTTAAAAATGACAACCAAAATACAGCAAAAATAAGGACCCTGAATACAAGCTGCTTTCTCCTATTATGTTTTATTATAAAGATATTCCAGTATTTTTAGCCTGACAGAATTTATCCTAAGGTGCTGATTGGTAATATGGCTTAAGACTGTACAGTGTTTTAGCTGTGTGAATAGGTAAATTTTATGGAACTGGGTTTGAGCTTACGGTGAGGCATGCTGCTGTTTTCACATTCTAAATTCACAGTTACTGGCAGATTGCAGTGGGTTTTTTTCCTGACATCCTGTCATGAAGGATTACCCAATACATTTAGTTATATTGTTTCTGGCCTTACTGTCCAAAACAAGCTCCAGTGAGTGAACACACAAAAGCTCTGAGTCCATTCCCTTTGCCAACTCAGGTGTGCTGGCCTCCCCTACTTTCATGAAACTACCTTATGAGTGTTATAACCATTAGACTCATGTCTGAAACCACATAAATTCTACACAAAATCTGCAGCTGCCACATGGGAAGCCAAACAAAACAAAAACCAAGCTCTACCTTCCATACTTTTTGACAGACACAGTAAAAGCACCTAAACAAAGGAAAGTGGCCCTCTGCATACCACCACTGTAAGATGTCTTGGTTCTACCTCCCATTTCTAACCCATGAACACCTGTGTAACAAAATCAGACTTATGAGACTTCCTATCTCTAAAAGGGATCTAATATTTTTTTCATAGATGTGATATTGTATGGATTAGTTAATAACAAAATGTGCTTCTGGGATGGCAGTGCTATCTTCTTTCGAGTTGATACAAACCATATATCTAAACCAGATAACAAAACACTCCCTTAAAATATTGGAATTGGCCTAAGTATCAAGGGAAACCTAAAAATTAAATTGAAAAAAAACCCCAAACCCTAAAGAGTGAAACACACCTTAAGCCAGTACTAGCATAGATGGAGAGAAAGTAAATTTAATTCAAAAAGCACAGGTCACAGCTCAACAATAAATACCACTAGACAAGGTGTTGGTGTTAAAATGTGTAACACGCTCAAACTGCTTTCCTTTAAGTCCTGAATATGACCTACAGAATCCTATTTCCCAGGTCCAAGAGGCCAAAATACATTTGAGTACTCCTAAATCAGCAAAAAAAAGCCCCAAACAAAAAAATCCCCATCTGGCATTATTTTACTTTTCATCACACTTATTAAAAGCGGGAAGATGGGAGTTAAAGTGTTTTAGGGTAGAGGGCTATTACAATCCTGCACTAAGTTTTGCTAGACTACGAAACATGTCACAAAACTAGTACTTATCTCAGAGTAGCTGGAGTTATCCTTCAGGACACCAAAGAACAACAAAACAAAGAAGTTTAGATTGGATACATATGTAGCACAAATGATTAAAACCATGGCTTTCAAGAAATGAATGAAACTATGAAGCAGAAAATCATGAGGTGCCTTTTAGTGTGTAAGACAATTAGGCATTCTAGAAATAAGTATGATGTTTCATTATATTCAACCTTTCTCTCATCTACATTTAATTAAAAACTTGAAACAGATTCATGTTTTTTATTCTTTTGTTGTATATTCCATGATAAAGTGTTAACAATAACAAAATAAATTACAGATTTTAATTAAAAAAGTACTCACCAGAGCAACAAGATAGGAGGATTGTTTATAGGACAGACCCAGTAGATGTCTTGTATCAGAATTTTAGGTCTTTCAACAGTTTCATGAGAAACACAGTCTAAATAAAATTTGTTTAAGATAGGTGCAGAGCTGATCAAGAAAACTAACCTTATTCTGTGGAGAATAATTCTCAATGATTTACTGTAAAAGAAGGTACAGTTCAGGTGGAGTTTCCTAAATGCCTACAGCAGACTGTGCTCTGTTCAGCGTATTGATCATCTAAAGGAACATGCTTATTAAATTAGCAATGTATCAATTTAAAAAGTCCAGTATGTTGAAAGACACACTTCACACAAAGGACAAAACCAGAAGAAATCTGGAAACAGGAAGAAGCTCAAGGAGGACAAATACTAGGTATTACAATTGGGTAAGAATAATCTGCTACATAACTACACAATTAAGAATAACTGATTCCTTCTGAAGCGTACCAGGATCTTGTGGCAGGTCAAAAGCTCAACATGAGCTTACAATGTGCTGTTGTAAGAGGAAAATACAACATTGGGATTACAGGCTGTAAAACACAGAATCTCCTGGTTTACTTAGCACTGGAGAGGTCCCAGCAAGGGTACTACGCCCAGACTGGACAAACGCTCTTCAAGAAAGATTCAAACATGGAGTCTAAAGAAAAGTCAGAACCTAGCAAAAAACTGTAGCTTAAGAAAACATGACAGAATTTGGCTTGCTTGAATAGGCAAAAGAAGATACAGACAAGGCCATGTAATGACTTAATATATCTAAAAAGGTATTACAAAAGAAAATTTAATTTTTGCCAATAAGCAAACAATAATAACTTTAAGCTTTAGTAAAAAAGACGAGCATTACATATCAGGAGATACCTTCTACCAGTAAGGAGAGTAGATGTGAAATCACCATTGCTATAACTAGTGCGTTCCAAATCTTTGTATATGGGCTAGTCGGTCAAATCTTTTGCAGGTGGGTTGCAGTCTTAATTAAAAACCACAAGGCTGGAACTCAAGTAATTACAACAAACACACAGTTGTACACGCATTCCTCAAACATTTTCCATTTACCAAGCCATTTGTATAGGAGGCTCTTTTAATCCACTAGGTTTACAAAAAGTTAGTTCTTTAGATTTCTAAAATAATGCCTTATTCACCTCTTTCCATATTATTGAAAATCTTTTGAAGAAATGGCTTAAACCCGCTAGAACTTTATTTAACTGTACAGACTCTCAATAACAGTACTTAATTTGTCAAGCTAAGTACATGCATAATAGTTCTACATTGGATTTTCATCTGGTCACTGATATGTAGATTAGTTTTCATCATACTTTTCAGTCAGAACTATCAACAGACAAAACATTTCAAATGGATATAAATATTCACCAAAGATTTCAAATTCTCATTTCCAGAAATGTATTACTCAAAGTAGTCTTGTTTGAATATAGTTGTGTGAATTAGTACTGAATGAAATTGTAAACCTTTCACCCTGACATTTTTGAAAGACATGACTTCATCCATTTAAATATGATTCTTTAAAATGAAGTACAGAACAACTTTTAAAAAGTTCTCTAAAAAAACCTGAAAAAACAACTTGTAAGTTATACATGACATTTCAGCTGTATTTGTATGGAGAAAATCAAGAACAAGGACTGTCCTTGCTACCTCCACACTACAGCTGCTGCTGAGACTATAATAGAACACAGAGAAGTGCCCCATCTGACATGCAAGTCAGATCCCATCAGCAACTTTGTGTGGTATCAAACAGAAGGCAGCTACTCAGGGAGGAACTCCAAGCATGGCATCTCTTGAGCAGGTTTTGTACTTCGTGCCTGTTCTTTTGTGAAAAGCAGCACTGAAAGCATGAACATGGCAAGTAAAAGGAATTGTGAGAACAGAAAGAACAAAGAAACATGCAAGTTTCACCCAAATGGCAACAAGTTACTGCATATCGAACTCATTTGAAACTATTTCTTTCAATTATGCTCAAATTTGAAATATGTTTAGAGAAAACTCTGCAGTGCATTAAAAGACTAAGCTTAATTAATAACACGGCACATCTTAAAGGGATGCTTACCATTGTTATCCTGCCCTATCTCAATCAAAAAGGTGATTAAGGTAAGTTGTCTAATATAAAAGTAAAACCCATGCAATCAATTACAATAATTCATACTCTTCTCTTTCTACCAATCTAAGGTGTTACACCGTATCTTCAAAATTTTAATTAATTTAAATCGAAAGATCCAACTTCTCAGGATAATTCATTTAGAATACACTGACTAGTTTCAAAAATACTTCAGGTCAACACTAGAGCACAAAATCAGACTACCACAAGTAGTACACTTAGAAACCTATTTATGCCAACTGATTAAGACAACAGATCTGATGCCAAAACATGGCTAATCAGAGTGCCAAGGTACAAGACACTGCTCAACAATACAGAAAAGTAACTGCAGTTGTCCTAATATGTTCACAGATTTTTCCCAAAGGAATAACTTGAACAGGAGAACCAGTTACTACAAAAACTTCTGACCAAGGAAGAAAGACGGTACTTTGAAGTGCTCATCTGGATTTCTTCACCTCCCACTTCTCTGATGCCATGGTTTCAATCTGGTGCCATGATTGAAAGTATAGGCACAATATCAGATAATGATTGAAATATGCAGAAGTAAAAAAATTATCTAGAGGAAACTGATCAGTTATGATTCCTTTTTTCAGGCCAAAGTGGGGAAAAGCCAAATAACTTCAGAACAGTACTTAAAACAGACAATCACTGATGTTTCATCAGAGAACAGTTTCATAAGAACAATTCTGGTAGCAAAAGTAATTTAAAAGGTGCCTACTTCTCCCCAAATACTTATTTTCTGCTTTATTCTACACACTTTATGTTGGTTATGTCAATGTGACTACTTGGGATGATGCTGCAAACTGAACCAGTGGAGTGACTCGGAGAGGGAAGAGGAGGGAGGAAACAGCTGTTTTTTCTTAACCCTGATCATGACATATTTTATTTAAAAGGAAGCTGCATAGTAATAGTAGATGGTAGGTTCATAAATACAATATTTCCTTTAAAACGGCATGTATCGTTGCTATTCAGACACTCTTCCAGTCAATTTATTTTCTGTTGAAGGTTTCCAAGGGAGTCTGAGGTTCTGATCTGGTAAACAATTTCAAAGTGCCACACCTACGGAATGAGAGAAAGCTCAGAAGACAATGAGAGGCAGTTTCTTTAGGTGAGAATATCCACTGAGTCGTGGAGAGGCAGGAAGCATATTCAAGTCAGTGTGCCTTTCACCACTCAAAAAAATGAGGGAAACTTCCACCGCAGCACCCGAAAAATGCAATCTGCTCCCTTGTTGGTTCTAGGCAACGTTAAATGAAATACAGGAGCACCTCTGCTGCCACAAAGGGTGCTATGCTATGACTTTTTCCAGGTAACTTTATGGCATCTATCCTCACAGGCATAATAATTGTGTAGCTGCAACGATCTCTCCATAGAGGAGCTCAGCTACCCATGAGTCATGCAGTGAGAGCTCTGAAGAAACAAGTAGCTCTCTAAACCACATCCTCATATACTACTACCAGGAAAGAAGACATCCCTCTCATTCGAGTTATTTGAGAGCAAGTAAGAAAGAAGAAAAAGTTCTTTGTTTTAGAATAGAATTTAAAATATTTTTCTTAAGTAAATTAAGGGAAAAAAGTGACATGATTACAAGTTTTAATTAAGCATAATTTTAAAATTAATACAGTCTGAAAAAAAGTGCAAACTAAAAGGAGAATTCCCTCCCCTTGATACCTGTTTCCAAAAAATGTGCCTGAAATTTAAGAAAACTTTTCCCCTCTTGTTATTTTCATGAAAAGGGAAAAAACATTCCCCAGTTTCACTAGCTTATTTACTTATTAAACACATTAATATTAAAAATTAATATTAATTAAAATAAAAAATAGAAACACATTAAAATAAAAAAAAATCAAATATAAAATTTGTGGCAGACTGGAACTTCTAAATGTAAAATCAGCACAAACAAAACTAGTTCTAAAGATGTTGAATAAGTGTTTTGTAACAGTAGCTATATCCAGACACTACGTTTTCAGGAAACCATGGAACATTTTCCACCAATAACACTTATATAAAAAAAAAAAAAAAAAAGAAAAAAAAAAAAAAAAAAAAAAAAAAAAAGGAATACATTATTCTATTTTTTCTGGATTTCACATAGATTACCTGTTTTCCAGTATAAACAAAGGCAACAGAATTTAAAGCTATCCTATTTACAACTATCCCAAAAGGAAAGCTTAAGTGTTTGCAGGATTTACTTCCCTACAGGAACAACAATTTTGGAGTATGTGCCTGGGTAGCTCTGTAACTGTAGCACCCTCTGCTGCTCTTTTAGTTCTAAAACATATAACTCTATACTCAACCAAGTAGAAAATAAAATGAATATGTGTTGAACACGTTGTTCCTTGAACATGGTTATATTATTAACTAATCCTACCTGCAGTCTACAAGAAAATGTTTTGCTATTACATATAACGTATTTGCAATTTTATACTACTTGAGCATTCTGGAATATCTTGTTTCTATGTTAACAGCAGGTAGATACTAGATGAAAGTCCCAAAACATGCTGTATTTCATTTCTTAAAATTCTCCTTTACATACTCTGTAGCTTGCCTAGGCTGGTGGCAATTAGTGAAGAGGCTTATATTTTGGACCTTGATCATTTCACTTAATTTAAAATTATTACTTCAGGAACATAGTCATACAAGCACTTCAGTCATAACTGCCTTCTCCCACTTGAAAAGGCAAGGGAAGGTGATAATCTCAAAAGCTCATCCTTGTAGAATTTTCCTTAATTTTTGGACAGTTTCTTTCTGCAAGAATGAGCGTGGCATGTGGCTCCTGGGGCCAACTTGTGCTATCCCACAAAACTACCACTGAACCTTCTGCCTGCGATCCATCAGTTCTTTTAAAGGACTATCTTAGGACTAGAGATGGTGTCAGGATGAACCATCTTTTTAACAGATGGCATATTGTTGTCGAAAATCAACAGACTAATCCTTTCCTTCATTCCAGTCCTCTTTTCCCTGCCTCCTGTTTTTGCATAGAATTAAAGCTGAATGAAGTGCATTTAGCATTGCATCCTGTCTGTGTGGAGAATCCATTTAGAGTTGTCATGTGGAAACCACTCTCTCACAAACAGGAGAGGAACAGGAGAGGAAAGAAATTTCACATTTTTCTGGGACAGTGAAAACTAACTGCAAATCATAGTGTGGATTTTCATTTACAGAAGCAATCCTACAATGAAAATGCAAAATCTTTTCGAAAAGGACAGAATACAAGTGTGGGTACCAAGTTTGAACAAGACACTGTACAGAGGCAATTTTCAGAGTTAACACTTGGGACCCTGCAATACACCATTTACAGCTACTGCAGCTGGCTCCACTTTTGTTCTGAAGTCTTACTGGGATAAGGCAGTGCCTTTGGAAGCAGTCATGAGTATTCCTCAAAAGCTGCTTATTGATATTTTATATAATGCTGCCAGCTAGTGGCACATCTTGTACTGAGTAGATACCTACTGGGAGTTTAGAGAAAAGTGGTATTAACTAGATTTGCTCTACCACTTTTCTTTTGATGGTGTATGGTGATGTGGATGTTAAAGACAATACGAAGAGAGATCAAAATGTGAAACAGAAAGACCATAGAAATGCTCCATGAAAGAGCTTGTTTGAACAGAAAATACTTACTAGAAGAAACAAAAAAACTCCCCCCAAAACCACACAAACCATGTTGTTTGAAGAAAATTATGTTTAAAAAGGATGTAATACGCAATGTGTTTCAGTTTTTACAACACCTAATCTTTTTAATACACAATTCTTTCATAATCTAATATTCATTAGCAAAACATTAATCTTGCTGATAAATTTGCTGTATTGCAGCCAAAACAAACACATAGAAAACTAAAATATTTACCTCTTTTCTGACAACTCAGTCCAAATAGTTTAAGTGAAGTTTAGTGCACAGCACTGGCTAGGCAGTGTCCCAAAAGAACACTGAAGTCTGTAATTTTTCAATGTGTCCCCTCGCAGAGCACGCTGTGGTGATAGTATGTTCAGTACTGGGTAGCTCTGTTAGTATTAGGTATTAGAAGAAATAATCTGATACTGTTAAAGACCAGTTTAGAAATATTTGGAGCTTTTTAAGAGTAGGTTATGATTTGATAATACAAAGTTCTTACAGAACACTACAGCAATTGTAAAAAACATTCAACCTACTTTTAGAAATAAAACAGTAGTTACCTTAGGGGGGAAAGGAGGCGACCCCCCCTGTCATTTCCACAGTGGGTTAACACAAAGAGAGTCAAAAAATACACAGGAAAAGGTCAAAGAAAGAGACAATTCAAATCAAGTGATAATGGGAGTGCACAAAAATTCAGTCAGGTATGAGCCAAATAGAGTAGCTCAGTAAACACATGGCTGGGGAAACTTTACTATGGTGGTGTGACAGACGCATAGTTACTCTGGCTTGGACACTGAGAACATTTATTCCATACAGGTGGTTGCAAAAAAGTATGATTATTACTCTCCAAGCTAATACTGCATGCTGCCAGAAGATAACAATTATACCATTACCCTTACAGAGTGTAATCTAGAGTGCATAGCAAAATAGGCATAAATCATCAATACAGACATTTAAAAATGGGGAGCAGTGAATCTGGAAATGACTTAGCAAACACTGTATACACTGGCAGAGCATGAACCCTCAAAGAAATACTGAATCCAAAAGGACAAATGTGAATCTTTGTATATACAAACAACCAGTAAGAAGAAGTACAAATGTCATATTACGCCTCTGTTAGCACCGGTGGTGTGCCTATTAGAGTGTAAGTCTTGTTCTACCATCTGCAATCAATAAGAAAGTAGCTGAAAAACTGGAAGAAGTTAACAAAAGAGCTGACAACACACCTATCAATAGGAAAGCATATGAAAACTTTAGTGGAGTAAATTATTTGTGTTAACAGGGAAATTTGTGTAGAGTGAGCACAATCTAAGCACTCACACAAAGAACAAAGATTAAGAGATCACGCTAACAGAGTAAAGGTACACTGTCCTGATTCACTGTGTGAAGCACTTCTAAACACACACACAAAATATTTTCTCTGCTATTCAAAATAAATACCCAAGTTGTGATCTAATTAACTAATATAACAACATTTTTTCTGGATCCAAAGCCCTAGTTTTTTTCCTTAATTATTTTGCTTATTGAGAACAGTTTATGAAAATAACATAGCTTCTTATAGAATTCTCTCTTACAGATCCTCTCCTGAGAATCCACAACATTAAATCTCTCTAAATGCCTCCCATAATTTAAGCAAAGCATTTTTCTTCCAGATCGTAAGATGTTTTTATCATCCAGCTCATTATGCCTACACCTGTAGCCAAAGTCAACCATAATCACAAATGTGAATTTTCTTTCTTAGCCTTAATATTATTAGTTTGAATATTCATATAACCCTTAGATATAATTTTCATTCAGAAATTAGAGAACAAATTTCTCTTTGGTAACAGATACAGAATATATCTGAAGTATTTTGTGGCAAGACCACTGAATTATCTTCAATGTTCGGAACTGAATGAAGGCTAACAAATTTTAAAAAGAAAAGCATATAGTTTATGACTATTTTTTTCTTTTGAAGGCAAAAGTTCATTAAATGAATTGACCTTTTTGCAAATGAAAAGCCAGTATTTATTGAAACATAGCTTTGGTACACTGAGACTGCAGTTTTGAGATGAAACATGTATATATCAGAACAGTTTCTGTATCTTTGCTCTGATAAGGAGAAACATATGTGCACATTTCTTGAGTATCTGACAAACTTTACCAACTTTATTCTATCAGTTTGTTTGAAAACAAATCAATCTGAAAGATAAAGCAGAATAATCAAATAAGAATGATATGTATATAATTCTATAATAGTAATTACTCATCACATCAAAAGTATTTCAATATTATTGCTCAGCTTAATTTCCACAGTCTACCACAATTTTATAATTCAAGTCCATTAACAGCACAGATAATTTTTTTAATAAGTATACTGAAGCAGAGCCATAGTGGGTCAGACACTGATGGCCCACTTACAGCTCATCTTGTCTCAGGTTAATGCAGCCAGTAACTGATGCTTAGACAAGAGTGAAAGATCAGGACAAACATATCATCCTACTGCCCCATTAATTCTCCTAAGACCCAGCATTTCCTAAGCCATAAGTGATGTCTTCAATGGCCACAGTTAATTTTTTTTGCACAATTTTTTTCCCCTTTGCTTTTTTGAACTCATTTCATGTTTTAGGAACCCCACCATTCTGTGGAGAGCAATTTCACAACTTGAATGTGCGTCTTCTTTTGTGTTTCTGTGATTTGAGTTTGTCCACTCCAAGCTGGAAGTGCCATTGTTTGCTTCCCATGGTCTTGCACTGTTGTTCCCCACATAGCCACTGCTGGCCACTGGCCAACACAAATCAATGGGCTAAACTAATTTTTTTGTCCAACCCAGTTCAGCTGCTCTAATGTTCCCACCACAGTCACAGAACCAAAAATAACCTGCACTGGGATGACTTGAGGGTGTATCCACACAAACAACTGTGCAATGTAAAACTGTAACACATAAAAAAGGTTATGGTACCTCTGACCACAATTATGGAGTTTCTCAGCTAAAAGAAATGGTTATTGAGGGCTCATACAGAAATATTTTACACTGATGCATTTAGATGTCTATCAACATAATACTGTAGCTAAATAGACAGTGACTTACAGACATTCCCTGTATTGTCAAAACTTGTAAGAACATCTTTAACATTTAAGAGACCATTGTGAAATCTGGAAGGAAACATAAAAGAAAACATAAATTGTGATTTTACCAAGATGTAAACAATTAAAAAAAACAAACAAACATCTTGTCTCTTCACTCCCTTCTCATCAACCTGATCACAGTGAACTAACAAACAGGTACTACTGTAGCCACCAGGGGGAAAACAAGGGGACAAACACTAGTTTTCAAAGTCCCATCACTGAAAATCCATGAATCGGGAATGTGTTTCTCGGAAACTAATATCAAGAGGAAAACATTTCTACGGAGCATCAAATTTTGTTTTGTTCTGGAAGTCACATATAGGAAATAAAGAATTTTGGTAAAGCTTTATCAGTAGCTTTATTTCTTTGAGGAGGAAAACCAAAGGTCTATTTTTAAACAGCAGCTGTACACACATTCTTATTTTCTCCCACAAAATCAAGAACACTTAATTAAATTAATGTGAACAATGAAATTGATTAATGTGTTCAGTGAACTAACTGCATTTTCTTTGGTTTTACATTTGCATAACCCAAGTGAAATAAACATTCAAAACTGGGGATAATAAATTCATTAACTAAATTTCACACATCAACTGCAGATTTTAGAATACAGTGAGCAAAGCACTGACAGCAGGAGAAAGAATATACATAAAATTGAAATAAAAATTCAAATGTTATAGATGTCAGGCCAGATGAATTCACATTCACACACACACAAAGCATCTAAATTCCTTTCACCTGCTGCAAGCTAATCTAGGCCCAAAATAAAAAATATTAAAATCTTTTACTTCACAACAATCAGATTATATAGTTGTTTCACAAAGGCATTTAAAAATCTAAAAAGAATTCAGCAAGGCAGGAAAATACAAAAACACAGGTTTTTAACAGCACTTCAAATATAGCTTCTAAGGCTGTTAAGGAACATGCTAATTTGATATACCAAAAAAAATTAATAAATCCAACAATTCTAGCACCTACAAAATTAGTTCTCATTCTCTCGTTTTGTTTCCTGAAGGAAATTTGTTGTAAGAATGGAAAAAAACCCAAAAACAAAACAAACAAACAAAAACAAACAAATAAAACCCCCACAACAATCTTTTTGCAAATAAGAAATTGTATATTTATTTTAAAATTCAATATTTATAGCTTCTGATAAGCATAAACATTAAATAAACATTAACAGGTTAAATTTTGAGAAGCACCAAACAGCAACTAGATTAATTCTTAAAAAAATGAAAATCAAACGGAAATCAAGTTAACAAACTGAAATGAGCTCATAAACAGGGGCAACAAAATATATGAAAGATGTTACAGAAGATTCAACTGGATATTAATGCTCTTCTCCCAGCTACATAAAAACAAACCAAAAACACATTTCCTCAGTGCAGTGGAAGCCTACAAGAATTCTGATGGTTCATGAGGATTTTAAATGCACTTTTTCTTCCTCTTTTTTGCAAGTTTGTTTTCAATCAAATTGGACAATGATGCACCATGGCTAGTTCAAGGGAAGTGATAAGAAAGCAGACAGGATCTGTAGTTCTACCAACCACAGACGTTGCCCTTTAAATTGTCCCCTGCTGAATCCTAAGCATCCTACAAACTCTGTAACTGTGCAAATGTCTGAGGCACTTAGGGTCTCTCAGACAGCTGTGAATGTCTCATCTCTAAATGAATGTAAGATGGGGGAAAGAACATGATGACAAAGAGAAGAAATATTTTAATCTTTGTTGGCATGTCTTGGGATAGCATGCTTTGGTTTTGGCTTTTTCCCCCTCAATTTCTTTATGTACAGAGTTCATATATAAAGGAGATTTATCATGTAACTCTCCAAGTGAAGCAAACAAAGGTAAGGATAAAATATTTAGTAATCCAGTATCAGGAGTTCAAGAGAAGGCTAGAAAGAAATTAAAACAGAAGTAAGTGAATTGTCGTGATCTAGAAAAGCATACAATTTGCATGCTTCAGGGTCAAAGGGTAGACAAACACAAAAAGGAGAAATGATAAAACCATACTTTGCAGGTCTAAGTACAAACACGACACACTCCAACCTTTGCTCTCTTGGCCTCTAGAGGCACTTTGCACCGACAGCCTTCCCTGGCTCCCTGCAATATTCAAAGTCTCTAACTCTGTCTCAGCAACAACCTTCTTGCTTTCACAAATATAATTCATGATAGTCACAGAAGTGAGGCATAATTTAATAGCAAGAAGCATCCAGATTTGCTATCGGGCACATCCTCTTCTCCTCAGTCTTCCAAAAGCCCACTCCACAGTCATTATGAAATGGGACAGGGTTTGAATTCAACAACTATGTCCTTTAGTCTGATCAGCTTATGAAACCTTCACTGAACAAAAGAAGGAGCAAGCCTGATCTCCTAGAATGAGAGGAATAGCCACTATCCCAACAGCGAGGATAGCAAATCCACTCTCATTTACTCCAAAGCTCACATCTCAGGTCCAAACTATATTATCTTTATGGATGATGTTAGAACTACTCCACATGAACATCATCAACAGTGAGTCTTCTGGAGTCAATTAGCACGATAGGAAAATATCTCTTTGTATTGGGTCTGGCTGAGACGGAGTTCACTTCCCCACAGCAGTGCTTCCTCACATTGCTATGCTTTGCATTGGTAGCTGCAAAGGTGTTGATAACACACCAGTGTTTTGGCTACTGCTGAGCACAGCACCAACACTGTAACATTCCTTCCCCAACTGAGGGCAGGATTCTGGGAGGGCACAAAACCAGGCCAGCTGACCCAAATTAACCAAAGGGTTATTCTGTACCACATGACATCAGCTCAGATATAAAAGATAAGGAAAGGAGCAGGAAGAGGAGGCACTCATTATTTACATTTGCCTGCTGAGCAACTGCTATGCATGCTGAAGCCCTGCTTCCAGGGAAGTGGCTGGACATCGCTTACTAATGGGAAGTGGCAAATAAACCTTGTTATTCTCCTCTTCACTTTGCGCAAACTTTCTCTTTTCCTTCAGTAAACTGCCTTATCTCAACCTACAAGTCATTTTCCATCTTATTTGTCTCCCCTGTCCATCTGGGAAGGAGAATGATAGAGTGGTGGCTTGGTGGGCACACAGTGTCCAGTCAAGGTCAACACACCACACTCTTCCTGCTGATAAAGCTTTAGTCTATTCCAGGCTAAAGAAGAGGCATGTAAATCCACCGGTAACCACTTAACAGTTATGGAACCCAAACCATGATGAATTGATCATGAGGTCTGTTGCAAATAAGTTTTAGGACTACAGGAAGAAACATGCCAACAGCTGATCTACTTGTGAAAGGAAGAGCTCACAGAAACACACTTCCAAACAGCAATAGCCACATGTTTCTCCATTTGGAGGTCTGTATTTGTAAAGCCTCCAGACAAACTCTGCACCAGCTATTCCTCAATTCTTTTCCATCCCAGACCTTACCTGCAGACTAAAAGTTACTGGCACCTGTAAACACAGGTATTCTCTAACTCCAAATTCTGCCATAAGTATCATATTACTAATCCTGCACCTATAAACCACAGCTTCTAGTTTGGAATCCACTGTTCTGAACACCTTCTCAGCAGTTCTGTAACAGCTGCTGCTCCGCTGTCCGATCCCATCAGCTGCTCCTCCATTAGCAAGCCCAGAGAAAACTGCTGGGATATGACAGATCTCATTTCTGTGGCTGCCTGTCATAATCACAGCTTTCCACAGTACCGCTAACAAACTGCCCACAGAGAGTCTGTAAGTGGAATGTGCACTGAATTATGGAAGTCAAGGAAAGGAACCACAGAAGCTTGTGGTTAAACCCCAAACCCAAATTCCCATAAATTTCCACAGGCATTTCAAAATACAAAGGAATATTAGTACTCAGTGTTTCAGAATATGTGATGGATGTTGTACAGTTCAAAGAAGTTCAAAGCTGTGATTGCTGAGATCAACAAAGTGCTTCAAACAAGCACAGGTAAGCATCATGGAGAAAGTGAACTTCAGGACAGCATGGTTAATCTGATTCACAGTGTTCTTATAAATCTTCAAGGTACAATGGGCAAAAAATTCTGAGTTATAGAAGACAAATCTAGGAACGAGAAACTAATTCAACTCATGTTTCTCCTGATTCAAAACAAAGCAAAATTCCTTAATCTAGACTACATATAAATCCACTTTGGATGTATAAATAAAATCGGAGAAAGATAGAGTGAGTTCAGTCTTTGAAATACATTAATGTTCCCTGTCCAATTCAGGCAACACAAGTGGTAGACTTTAACATCTATTTAAGAATAGCCACAGACAGTAGAATAAAAAGAGCCTTCAATAGCTCCCTATTAAGGTATGGTTTTCATCAACCATTATGAAACAAAACTAAGTTTGTCCTTTTATATTATTCTTAACTGAGTAAGCAAAAATAATACAAGTAACTACATGCCTATACAAAACCTTAAAAACCTACAAAAACTAAGACAGAATACATTTCCTCATAATATGGGAAAGAAAAAAAACCAAACCAAACCCACAACACATCACCATACACTATTAACCTACACAGAAACTAAAAGTACAATTTTGGTGACAAATGAAAGACAGGATAAAGGTAAAAAAGTTACTATTAAGAGTACTTTACAAAAAGACTTGGTGAGTATCACCATCAAATGTCACAGTGGCCCACTAAGAACCTCAAATCTATCTACAAACTTTACTATCTGATCAGATGCTTTTCCTGGGCCAGAGCACAGCAGAATAAGTCAATTCCTCTTTCAGTCCAGTTCTAGACTGCAGCTTAATACAGTAAGAAACCAAAACAATGCTTCTTTGACTACAAATTCTTGTTACAAATACACGTCTTGGGCAATATGATGGAACAGCCATAGCTTGATCAGTGAATGAATGAAATATGTTGGCAAATCACTTTTTCTTTCCTCAATTTCCCACTCCTGTGGCCAAGCCTTTGTGCTGCTAAACCCACACATTGACTCTTAGCATCCAATAAGTGGAAGAGAGCAATTTTATCACATCCACACAAACTGTCCATAAGAAGTAGGCAATATTCCTTTAACATCTGCTTCCCTTCACTTATTTTAGGTCTATTCCTAAAATAAAAAGCCATTGAAATTTCAAAATGTTTTTAGCAGAAATATCCAAGAGGAATAGCCAATGGAACTCAGTCCAAAACCATCTTCTAACATACTACTTGCCACAGACAAATAATATGCCCCATATTTCTAAACCAAAGGTCTGAAATCATCTAATAATTTCTTTCATGTTTTTATCTAAAGGTTCATTCATATTCAGAATAAAGCCATGACATCTTGCAAAGTACACTTAACACTCTTTACAAAGATTGAACCCTTCCTGTAAGCTGCTGATATTGTTCTTTTCAGTTCTGCACTTTTCTATTGGAAACAGCAAATGACTGATCAATGGAAAATATTTTAACACAGAAACAACTTATTTCCTCTCTATTTTCTTAAAATGAGCCTACAATTTAAAAGTAAATCCATATCCTGAAACAGAAAATTTGAAGATATTGATTGCTCCTTTTTAAACTCTAATAAAAGAATAATTTTCCTGTCTAAAAGACAGGCACAATCTCTCCAGGGAGACACTGCATCTTTATAATCTATAATCACTTCAGTGCTAAAACTATTCATAACAAATTTAAATTTAAAAGCATATTCCTGATTAAGAATAGAAAGATTTAGAAGTGTAATATTAAATAAATATTTTTAAATAGCTCTACTTAATATATCTTCCTTTTCCTAAGGAAACACATATTCAACACACGCATAATTTTTTAACAGTAAAGTGAAATACCTCTAAAGTTAAATAGAACTTGGAAAAAAGCTAACAAATACACATAAAAGTTGTATGAACAAAGAATATTTTGATGGAGAACAGATCCAGGAGGTCACATAATCCAGTAGATGCCCAGAGCCTGGATCACAGGACCACAGAATTCCAGCCACTCCAGCCAGTATATCAACTTCACCAGTAGCCCAACTTAAATGCCTCTGTGCCAGTGTACATAGCACAGGGAATAAACCAGAGTTAAAGATGTGTCTGCAGGGCTGTGATATTACTGGCACCACACACAGATGTGGTGGGACGGCTTCTAGGAGTGGAGAGTTGGAATGGAAAGATACAGGCTCTAGAGGAAGGACAGATGGGGAAGATGAGGAGGCAGTGATGCCATCTATGTCAAGTTGGGAGTCCATAGAGCTCGACATAGGGATGGATGAGACCACCTGGGGATGGATGAGAAGCTATCCTCATCCTCCAAGAGCTTATGGGTCAGGGATTAAAGAGAGGGCAGGGACAGATGGTTTTATAGTGGAGGTCTGCTACAGGCTGCCTGGTTAGGCAGACCAAGTAGATGAAGCCCTCCACAGACAGACAGGAGCAGCCTCTCATTCACAAGCCCTGGTCCTCATGGGGAATTTCAACCACATCCATATCTGTTGGAGGGACAACAGAGAGGGCATAAAAAATTCAGGATGCTCCTGAAATGCTTCCTTCTCCAAGAGAAGCCAGTAAGAGATGGACTATGTTCTCCCCATGGACTATGCTAGACTTTGTTCTCTCCAACAAGGAGGGGCTGGTGGGGAATGTGAATCTCAAGTGAAGTCTTGGCTGTGGTGGAGTTGGAGATCCTTCGGGCAGCAAGAAAAAGGCACAACAAGGTCACTACCCTGGACTTCTGGAAAGCAGACTTTATCTGGTGCTGGGACCAGTGCTGTTTATGATCTGTGATGGTGACAAGGACAGTGGGGTCAAGTGCATCCTACGCAAGTTTGCCAATGACACCAAGCTGTGTAGTGTCATTGACACACTGGAGGGAAGGGATGCCATTCAGTAGATCCTTGACAGGCTTGAGAAGTGGCCACATGCAAACCTCATGAAGTTCAACAAGGCCAACTACAAGGTCCTGCACCCGGGTCAGAGCAATCTCAAGCACAAATACAGGCTGAGCAGAAAATGGACTGGGATCAGCCCTGAGGAGAAGGACTTAGGGGTGTTGGTTGACAAGAAGCTCTATATGGTCCAGCTGTGTGCACTTGCAGCCCAGAAGGCCAATAGTACCCAGGGTTACATCGAAAGCAGCATGACCAGCAAGTCAAGGGAGGTGATTCTGCTCCTCTACTTGGCTGTGGTGTGACCCATCCAGCTCTGGGGTCGTCAGCACAGGAAAGACATGGACCTGTTGGAGTGAGTCCAGAGGAGGGCCAGCGAGGTGATGAAAGGGTTGGAGCACCTCTCACATGAAGACAAGCTGAGAGAGTTGGGATTGTTCAGTATGGAGAAGAGTAGGCTCCAGGGAGACCTTGAGCAATATTCCAGTACTTAAACAGGCTACTTTTGACAAGGGCATGTGTGATTGGAGAAGGAGGAATGGCCTTAAGCCGAAAGAAAGGCGATTTATATTAGATATTGGGAAGAAATTCTTTACTGTGAGGGTAGTGAGGCAGTGGGACAGGTTGCCCAGAGAAGCTGTGGATGCCACATCCTTGGAAGTGTTCAAGGTCAGGTTGGACAGGGCTCTGAGTAACCTGGTCTAGTGGAAGGTGTCTCTGCCCATGGCAGGGGGCTGTAACTAGATGATCTCTAAGGTCCCTTCCAACACAAACAATTCTATGATTCTGTGATGACATCTGTAATGAAAATACCTTTTTCCACATCAAACTCACAAGAAATTTTACTGAAAAGGAGGTCTGTATTTTCACCTGCAGATTAGATTACTCCAGTTTACTCTATCCAACTCTGAATGTGAAACCTGCAAAAAGATTCCAGCTTGGACTGAACACATCTACACTCTCCATGCTAGACTAATATAAACATTCAGCCTGATTCCCAGGATGACTTCATGGCAATTCAGGGATTTGTTTTTTTAACTAACGCTAATTGCAAACAACACTAGAGAGCAATTTCATGTACTTAGCCACTCAATTCACACCATCAAGGCAAAGACTTAGTGTGTAGGAATATCAGGTATTGTACAAATCCAAATGAGGAAAGACTAATTGAATGAGATTCTGGATTATAAACACAAGAAATTAAATTTTGAAACACCTTTCACTGCTAACTCCTTTTGATACCCAGAGCTACTGTGAAGCTCCTTAGTATGTATTATAACTTCAGGAGACCATGTGCACAACATGGGTAATGGGTCTGCATTTCATTAAGCACACTAAAAATCACTGTTTAACTAAAAGAGTTACAGGAATTTCTAAAAGGAGTCAATGGTGTTGTCACTTCAAGGATCTAGTCAAAATGGCACATAAATTCAGCTTAAATTTTTGACACAAAAATTGCCTTATATCGGTGCTTCTGACTTCCTGCTTTAGAAGATTTGTTATTAAGAATGGTCCAAAAAACAAACTAGTGACAGAAAAATATGGCATGATCCCAAATGTGGATCCAACCTGAATCTGATTAGAAAAATAGCAGCTTACTAAAACAACAAAGTTCAGAAAAGCATGCACATGACTGGTAGTTCCTCTCAAAGCTTCTATTTGCCTGACAAAGCGGTTCCAAGTCCCTCTGGAGCAGTAATTCCAGCTAGGTCATAGCATATCTGAATATACAATTTGATCGGTTTTGATAGCCCTTGAACTGATATAGCTTGACCTTTATACTCTTTGCCAAAAGCCACTACCAACCTTATGAACTTTCCTAAGTATTTAGTCTTGTCAAGATGTTATCTGACAACCCTTTTAACATCCAACATATGCAATGAGCTCTTCCGAGAAGATGCTAATGCATAAGGAAAACATATGTAGATGAAAATTCAAAAGCACTTTTGTCAAGATTTTAGAGGGGCCATAGCAACATTTTTTTCCCCTCACAAAAAAGATACATAAAGGTTCAACTATGCAAGCACACTGTTCTGGATTTACCTGACTGAAGTTATGGTTAATAATGTGCTCCTGCTATCTTGTTAAAATTGTTTCTACTGTTTAATATTATTATAAATAATATTTTGTCAACGGAAGGAGAAAAATTAAAGGAAAACTGTCAGACATTCAGAAAACCCTTAAGCTTCCAAGACATGATAAGTTTCCAAAGATCCAAGAACACTTAGTCCAAGACCTCTCCTCTTCTAGATATGTTAGTTTTCAGCAATAAGAACTGTTGCTTTGTTACGTATGTTAAACTGTTATGCTTATCACCTTAAATTACTGCTTCTTCAAAAACAGAAAAGAAACTTTATTTAACACAGACTCAAGGTAAAAAGCATTTTGTTGCAGGCTATTTATACTTTGTTCCTGGAAAATACACAGAGAGTATTTTCTCCTTCCTTTCTTCACCATCCTGGAATATTCTGAAAGAATAAGTGTACTCTATCTATTGCCACTGCCTTAGAATGGAAAAAACATTTTAATACAGAAGGGTGAGTTCTGATAATTATTCCTAAAACAATCAGTGATTACCATTTTTCTAGGTCACTGAATATCTTCTGGAAAGGAACAAAATGCAGGAAAAAATGAAATAAAAATCCCCACCAGGAGACAATGCCCCTACTCTTTGCAATATTCAGTTTTTGAAAGGCAGTGTGAGTCTGCTGCAGCACAGAAACTGTGCATTTCCATTGGACACAATCAAAGGAACACAATAAAGGAATGCATAAACAAACACACTTGTTTGCAGTCTACAGGCTGAGCTGTGTCCGATTATCAATGAAACCACAATTAGGCAAATACATAATTCAAAATGAAATGGTGACATAGGAAGTGGTGGAAACAGAAGCACACAACTATCAGGGGCAGAGCAAGATCAGTCTGACACTCCCTTTGCTTTTGCACAGCCAGCACAGGTAGCTCATCTCCTAACTTTAAAACTCCAGAACTAATAAATCAACCAAGTGACACCAAGTGTTGCAAACCGCGGCAGTGAACTAAGGAGACTGACTGAAGGAGTTCAGGACTGCAGTGCAAAGGACTGCAGCCTTGTTCAGCCCAAATCCTACCTAAACAGTGTACATTTCCTATCACCAGGGTGCCTCTGAAAACCTAAAAACCAAGAAATACACTGCACAAAGAGATTATGTAGGCTGTGAGCAGTTGAATTAGTACATAGATCATTACCCAAAAGATTTTAGGACTTTATTAATAACATCAATGTCATTAAAATTTTTATTAAGACTACACATAAATGTGTTCAGGTTCTTCTACATCCTGTTTAAATCTGAAGAATGTAAACACAGAAAGTTATTAAAAATATAAAATAAATGTTTATATTTGCATTTTGGTTTAGCTACAATCACTAGTATTTTCAGTGAAGCTCTGCCACTTCAGTGAAATGTACCAGAGGAAAAAAAAAGAAAAAAAAATCAGACAAGCTGCTTCCTGTAACAAACAACTAAAAATAACATCTAACAGTTTATTTGTAAACCATGCCGTAGTTATAAAAAACACTGGAAGAAGGACTAATGAGTTTTATATTTGAGGCCCACTCAAGATCTTAGAAAGTACTTAAAACTCCAACAATGCTTACCTTAAGGACACACTATACTCAGGATAAAAGATGCTTTTATATTGAACCCAAGTCCCGGTTTCCTCTTCCATATTCTGGTCTTCTACTGAAAAGAGATTGAACGATGCAAACCTTCTTACAGATACTTGTTGGAGATGCACATCTTTCAAGTGCTTTTTCTTCAGAACCTTTGGAATGAGGAACAAATTAAACATTAAGAATAAAACTTCAAAGAAAAGAACAAACACAGGCCTATTTAAGTGAAGAGGCAAACCATAATGGCTGTGCTATCAGCTAATAGTTATGAAAAACTACTCCAAGTATGTCAAGCCTGAACAAAATAACAATGGTATTAATGGTAAGGGTCAAGGGAATGGGTTATGAATTATGTCTCAATAACTGTAAAGCAAATGTACTGTGTTCAGAAGTACACAAAGATGGGTTTTTAACTCTTGCTCTAACAGACCCATGCAAAAATTAGAGAGGCAAACTGGGTTCTCCCCATCCTCTCATTTCACAAAGTTTCACAGTCCAAGCAGTGCCCTCACCAAGAAACTTCCGTGCCACTCACTGTCCCTACAGAGGAGTGGGGAGAGGGAAAATGAAGCGAGAGTATCATCTATAGAATTTAAACAGCTAAACCCAAAACATGATCCTCGGGTGTCTGAGTACTGTGTTTCCCTGGCAGACCACTTCCTACCTTACAAGTCGTCTTCGAAGTACTACATATGTGAGCAGAACAATCGTGTTTGCTATGCTGTTAGCTCCTAGCAGCAGGTTTGAGGCATCAGGCTTCCTGTTTGGAACCCTTGGCAGGTCTCAGCATATGAAAGGCACAGGCATTTTCAACAAAGTATGAAAAATGGCTGTGTGCTGTCCACACTACTTGTTCTTCTGTGACACATGAAAAAAATACATGCATGAAGGAAATGGCAAAAATATCAAAACAGGAGAACCAAATGTAAAGACCAGCAAAACTGAGGCCTTCATGTAATAGCAGCAGGCCTGGAAAGAAAATAGACCATTTTTACAACTAAGGAAAACCTCCAAAACCTAATTTTCAGAAAAGCGTGTTGTTTGGGGGCTTCTTTAAAGCAATGGCAAGCCAAACATACATACAGGGAGTAACCTAATGCATGCCTATTTCTCTAACTTTGTTGCTAAAAACTACAGACTGGGTAATGCCATCAGCTGCACAGACTGGCAGAACTCAAAAAACAGCATTAGAGAATTTACTCTGGTCATTTTCAAATGCATTTTCAAATGAATAGCTAACTTCCCTTAGCACTGATTCAAAGCAAAAAGTCTTTTCCTTGATTCTGACAGGCTACCTTGGAAAATGTTGGCAAACTTCAAACTCACTACATACATAAAACATTTTATTGATAAAGAACACATAGGTAATTATGCAAACCCCTGGTTCTTTATGCTAGCTTCATAGGATACCTCATAAAAGGGCTTTTTTCTTAATTAAATCAGCGAGCATGCACTCAAGCATCCTTACCATAGTAAATCAATTTGTGTGAGCATTGAATGAAAGCAAATTCAATATATAAACACACCACAGAACCGATTTCACGTAAGCCACTATTATAAGCAGTATGAAATGTGTTTTTAAAAGCACTGTAAGAAACACTTTGACAGTGCTCCTTTAAAGATAGATATAAAGGGAGGTTGATACCTTCTTCCAATCCATAGATATATCTGAGCACTTCTATAGTAAAGAGTGCAGAACTCATTTTTACTTCAGATGTACCAGTAAGATTAAATTGATCCTTGCTCATTGCACCGTACAAAAATCAAAAGAAAAGCTAAAGAACATGGGAAAACCCAGGGAATCTGCAGAGGAAAAGGTCACAGATACATGTAGTTTGAGGAAGAAACAGAAGCCTTCTCCCCAGATACCTACACGCACCCTTCCACAATCCCATTCTGTTGCTATGAAAAGCTTCTTGTGATTTTTAAGAGACAGGCATATGCCAAAGGCAGTATATATTGAAAACAAGTAACAGCTAGTACAGCCACATAGCCCATCTTACACAATCTGCTAGAACAGGAACCTACAAAGACAAACCTGATTTTCCTACCAGTAACTTTGACATTTCCTGCTTTAGAGTATAATAAAACAGGATTTGGTCCTGTTGAACAGAACTGGCAAATCTACAAACCAAAACCACATACCAAGTGCAATATTGATGCCCTCAGGCCTCTCAGTCCATTACCCAACTGCAGCCAGGTGGCCCTTTCAACCCACTGCTGCCACTCCACCTTCTCAGGGAAAGCTGTGGATGGGCAGCTCCAGGTGCCCGTCTGCAGAGAACTAAACATTGGAGTTAGGGCTGTAAATATCACACCCCATAACAATAACAACTAATTAAGCTGATCTGGGTTTTTTAAGCCTTTACACATACACATGCAAAGGAATCCTTTCCAGCCTTGCATAGCTCCTAAAAGGTCTAAAACAGTGTGGAAGGCTGGAGCTCAGAAGCTGCTGGCACCACAGCACAGGTGTCACCACTTGCTCCTTCTTCCTCCTTGCCCTCCTCCAGGCATGGCCCCGCCAGCCTCACCGAAGTGCAATTTTCACTGCCAGGTGAGTGGGGTCTTGCTCCAGTTCCCCATGAAAGGCAATTTGGGGAACAGGGAGCAAAGAACAGGAATGAAACAACCAGCCACAGCAGCATCGATGGAAAGTGTCAAACCCGAAAATCCCAAGGAAGTGCCCTCAGGCTATGAGGTCCCTTCCCTTAACATTGGCCACAGACTGTTTTGGGGATCAACTACAGGCACACTTTAGAATCACAGAATGTCCTGAGTTGGAAGGGACCCATCTCTTGGCTCTGTGCAGGACTCACGAAGAATCCTGAGGGCATTGTCCAAATGCTTCTTGAACTCAGCCAGGCTTGGTGCTGTGACCACTTCCCTGGGGAGCCTGTTCCAGTGCCCAACGACCCTTTGGGCAAAGAGCCTTTTCCCAATATCCAACCCAAACCTCCCCTGACTCAGCTCCATGCGGCTTCCTCGAGTCCTGTCACTGCTCACGAAAGAGAGCGGTGCCTGCCCCTCCGCTCCCCTTCTCTTCAGAGAGCCATGGGCGCGTATATACACGTACGTATCTTTATTATGACCACATTTTCCAGGCAGAGGGCTGCAAACCTCTTTGCAAACCCCCCGCACTGTTGCCGGCAATCCACCCCCCAGAGGTGCGGACAGCGCTCCGCAGCCCCGCGGCAAGGCCAGCGCTCCAGGGCCACAGCCCGGCCCTGCGCTCCCTCGGGCCGCGCCGCCCCCCCGGCCATGCCGGCAGCCCCTCCCTCCCGCGGGCTCCCCCTACCTGTCCGAGCAGCCGCCAGCGCGCTCGGGCCGCCCCCGCACCTCTCGCCTCGCACTTGTCCGCGGCGGGGCGGCGCGAGGAGCTGGCAGTCTCGGCCATGCCCCAGCGGGAGCGCCTGGAGCTGGCGCGGCGGGAGGGAGCGCTGGCCGAGCCGGCGGGGCCGCGCCACCGAGCATCCAGCGGCTGCGGGACCGGCCGGGCTAGGGATGGAGCGGGAGGAGGGGGGCGGCCATCTTTGATAGGGGCAGTGCTCGGCCGGTCTCCAAGCGGCCGAGGAGTTCCGCGCTTTTCAGGCCCGACACCGCGGGGGCGGGAGCGCGCCTCAAGACAAGTCGCCTGTGGGCTCCGCGCCTGGGCACGGGACTGTGCGTGGCATGGCAGCTACCCGAGAAAGCCGCGCCGGGAGCCGGGCCAGCCCGCCCGCCGTGGCTCCGCACCCCCGCGCTGACATCAGCGGCCGAGCTGCTGAAGCGCCCGGCCGCCATGTTTGCTGCGGGCAGCGCCAGCCGGGAGCGCTGCCGCATGCCTGGCATCTTATCCCGGGCAGCCCCGGCGGAGCGGGACCGGGACCGGGAGGAGGAGCGGGAGCGCCATGGCGAGTCCTTGCGCGGGCCGCGGCGGGAGGGACAGCCTTGGTGGGGAGCGGGGCCGCGCCGGCTCCTGCGGCCCCGGCGGGACACGTGGGGCCCGAGCCCGCAGACGGGGTCAGCTCCTGCTGCCGAGGGACCCTCTGGAGAGAGTGTGGTTTTGGCGTTGGATGATGGGGGAGCGGGGGGGATTCGACTTCTCCAAACTCTCCCAGAATTTTGTTCTTCAGCGTTTGAACGTGCGCAGTTGCACTTTTCATTCCCCTCATAGTTTCACCGGAGTTAAACTTGAGCCGCCAGGAACGTGCTGGTTATAATGCAAGTACCAGTTGATAAGAGACAGCCAAAGTTCTACTGTGTCTTCTCATATGATTTACCTAATGAATCAATCTCATTTCTGTCAGAGAGGAAGTTTTACCTGCAGTTTATCTTACGTTTATTTCACACACAGTGTAAATGTTCTGCAGTTCGGGATTTTCAGAGATTTCAGGTTGGCTATCAAGAAATGAAGGCTATGATGTCCTACGTTGGACTGCGAAATCTTCTCCAAGGGCTGAACTTCAGTGTCAAGTACTACTCTAGCATTAACCATCTTCAAACAACGTGTCCTTGTAGTAAAATTAAAGCAAAAAATGCCACATCCTGAACTGTTCAAGATGTACAGGCACACGCAGGACTGCACCACCTGAAAGCATCCTGCCATGGAGATTCTTTTCCTGCAAGGTATGCTGTTTAAGTATAGACTTAATGTCCACAAGCACCTTGGTATATCTCTTAAGGAAGCCAGCCATACTTTTCGAAAGCATGTTGAAGCAGCATAGTTGTCCTGGAGAATTTGATGCAGAGGGATAAATACCAGGATATCAGTTACATTCAAAGACGTGTACTGTTATTAAACTTTCCTGTGCTGCTTTGATGTAAAGCTGCATTTCTGTTGGTCTTCCTGAGTACTTTTTAAAAAACTGGTATCTTCCAGAAATGATCAGGTAAAGTTCAGGAGAAAACTGCAGGGAGGTATCAGCTAGTGTAGTGGCAAAGTATCCAAACTGATGACACCAGACTTAATCACTGTGAGCTGGTTCAAGAAAAAACTTGGTTTTTTCTGTGCTGACCAGTCAGTCATGGTTTACACCATATTAAATATTAAAATATAATATTGATACAATCATGTTCACGTGTTATAAATTATACTTCTAAAGGTACTTGTATTGATTTCTTTATGTAAATAGTGAGCAATTGGATGGTAGTATATCATGCACAAAGTCAGAAAACAATCTGAAATAATTTTAGGTCTTCTGTTCCAGTATTTTTAATATAGATTTTGTTAAATGTATTATAAAAATGTACTGTAGTATGACAGCCTGGAAACTGATTTATATGCATACTGCAAGTGCATAAGTACTGTTTTAAAATACTTTTGGTTTATTTGATCTTAAACATGTTCTCAGATGGATGTGATGTTGTCCTAAAATTGCTTTTATTTGTCACCATAAAGTAAACAGCTCCTAAGTGTGTGTCTTACATGTAAACAGATGTTTCAAGAAGAACATACAAAGTCTGGATGAATGAGAATGTGTGGTTCAGTTTATTCTTTGGCACTTCACTAACACAGTTACAAATGCTGGTCTGTGACACTGGTTCCAGGATATAAACAGATGGTATTTCACCTGAAGGGAAGCTGTGCCTGTTTGCTTTGAAGCAAATGTTTGCAAACTGATTGTTACTGAGATCCTCTGCTATCTACATGTTTCTGGATTACTCTTTTTCCCCAGGCAGGGAGATGTACAGTAACTCTTCAATATATCCCTACTGTCCTACACTGTGACCACCAGCTGTGTATAATATTTCCAGATAAATACCATGGGAACTGTTGAAAACAAAAGGAGGGCAATCATCAAAGTATTCATAAAGAGTGGAACTTGCCAAAATAAGCTGTGGATGCTAAAATTTTACACAGAATCATAGAATCAGCCAGGTTGGAAAAAACCTCTGAGCTCATCAAGTCCAAATGCCGTGGTTAGTAACCATGGCACTCAGTGCCACATCCAGTCTCATCTTAAAAATCTCCAGGGACAGTGAATCCACCAGCTCCCTGGGCAGTCCATTCCAATGTCTGATTAGTCTCTCTGTAAAAAATTTCTTCTGAATATCCAACCTAAACCTCCCCTGGCAGAGCTTAAGACTCTGCCCTCTTGTCCTACTGCTATTGCCTGGGAGAAGAGACCGACCCCCACCTGGCTACAGCCTCGTTTCAGGTAGTTGTAGAGAGCGATGAGGTCTCCCCTGAGCCTCCTCTTCTCAGGCTAAACAACCCCAGCTCCCTCAGCCTCTCCTCGTAGGACTTGTGCTCGAGGAATAAGTATACAGGAAGATCATACAGACATGAGAGAGAGTTTTTAAATATCCAGAAACCACGTTCAGCTCAGGAAATGCCTGAGCTAAAACAGTTGAAGGCTGAGGGAATACCTGTAGAGGAAAATAATCTGGCTTGTGCCATTCTTATGCTTTCCTAAGTGTCTCCTTATGGCCACTCTGAGTTTTTTATTTGGTTGCATCTAGTCTGTGGAATAGTGTTCTCTTAAAACAGTTTTTCCAGTGACTGGGAAGAGGGTGGTACAACTTGGGCATCCTGCAGTTTCTTTACCCTGACCAATTACACAGTTGCTCCAGAGGTTCTCTAAGGGCTTTCACAATTTCTTTGCCTTGTGCTTCCAATTTGATGTACCAGGTAAGAGGGACTTACTGGTCTGAACCAATAACAGAAACTCGTAACTCCTCAGTGATGTGCTTTATGTTCACAGGGAGTTCAGTAAATGGAACAAATGGTTTCTTGTCTACTGGTAATGTTCAGATTTTGGTTCTCATGCATTTGTGAAGACAAACTAGGAACAAACCAACAGTTCTTCATGCAAAGTGAGGATAGGGTATAAAGCACAGGCTGCTTTTTAGGTTTAGACACTATATCATAGTTCATATCATACACTGAATGTTAGAAAATGCTACTCTGTACGATCTCTGTGATGTAGTGTAATATATGTTGTTAAGCTTATTACTTGATCAAGTGAGATTTCACATCATGCAAGAGGAATTAGCATTGTTCTAGCAGTTTTAACACATTTTTAACATTTTTACAATAGAACACAGCTTTGTTGGCAATGAGGTAGCAGTAGTCTGCTCACAGGTCATGGAAAACCAGATCCTTAAACTTATTCCTGATAAAATTGTCGCAGAACAACAGTTCACTGCTCCACTTCATTCTGCACCTTATGAACATTTATATTAAGACTTTTGAGGAAGTGGAGCAAGAACCTGAACAAGGACTCCTAGGTACTGGGACAGAGGTGTGGGTGGTATTGTTGTCTAGGGAAGGAAATGAGAAATTACACTCTAAAGACAGGAAATTATGAAAGAACACCTGTGAAGAAGGGAAAATAATAGAATTCCATAAAAATTAACTAAAACCTAGTTCTAGAAAAAGAACAGATATTTTTACTCATAATCAATTAAGAGCATATATTAATAGTACCCTAAATTTTGAAGAGACCACCTCAATAAATGTATCAAGAAAAGCACATTTGACAATGCCTCTTCAAAAGATCAGGAAGAATTACAATAAAAACATAATATCAACTGTGGTTTTTCTTTTTTGTGGCACATACTATTGTAATAATGCAAAGTTGGTTTGGGGTCTGTAGCTTAGGAAATACTCAATATGTTCGTTTTGATGTACATTGTGCTGGCTTGTAGCCATTGCTGTCTTTCCTCACGTAGCAGGAAGGAACAAGAATCTCCTCCAAAAGGAAGCAAAGTACATCTGTAGTAATGCCAGAGCTTTTGCACAAGAATCTTCTGAAATCAGAGCAGGAAAACTGGAATGACATTTCACCAATATACAAACCCCTGACAAAGAGAATCAAAGAAAAACTGGAAGAATTGCACAACAAGTACACATTCAATTCAGAAAGCCCAAGGGTAAGTGGCAAAAAATACATTTCCCATTGTTAACTGCAAATAAAAAGCAGTGAAGCCATTCCTTCTATAAAATGCTCGTTTACTGATTATTTTATGGTAGAAGTTTTGAATATTTTAGTAATTGTGAGTAGTAGCAGCGTGTGTTTAGAACAGCTTATTCCTGTTATGATAGTGAATTTACCTTAATTTCTCCATAGCCAAAAGCAAGTAAAGATACAATAATCATCTGACTTTTGCATAAAGAATACAAGACGTAAGTTGCAAGAGAATTGCAGTGATCTGAGGCTTTTGTTAAATTTAAAGCAGGTAGAGGAAGCTTTAGTACCCTAACTTTGAAAGAACCTTTGTGATGTGTGCAATTCCTTATTCAGTACCAAATATATGTGCTATATCCTGTCATTTGTATATGGCACAATTCCATTGTACAGAACAATGAATACAAGGATTCTAAGGAAATAGTCTAACTATATGTTGGACTTGAAACATGCTTGTTTTGTATTGCACAGATGAGGTTTGGAGAGAATGTGTACTTTGAAGAGAATGGCTGCATATTTCTTTCAAAAGCAGATGATGGTAAGGGATTTATCTTCCTAATACGGTAGGACTCTTAAAAATGGTATACATGTATCACTTAGTATTCTTTTGTTACATTAAAGCTGAGTTTCTCTGTTTCTCAAAATAACTAAAAATACTTTTATACAATTCTTTAATGCTTGATTAATAATTCTAGAATCCTGAATCTGAAAAGGTGAGGTGAAGAGGGTTAGAGAATAGTATATATTGATACTAAGGCAAGTTGCTGGAGAGGAAAGAGAGAAGTGACTTTTTTTCATAGCCCTGATGCAACATTTTGAAAAGAGAAAAGAACATTCATGCTTTTGTATTTCTGAGGGGGTGGAAAAAAATTACTAATTATATTTATTGAAAACAACCATGCTTTTAGCTATCTGAGCTGTAAACTTCCGTGCGTCTACTAGACGCCAGGATCTATACTTTTAAAATATTTTTAGTAATAACTGCAGGACTTTTTTTTTCTTCTGGAATTGTAATTTTTTGTTTATTTTTATAAAAAAGTTCATTTGCAAATATCTTGTAAGACAGATGTGTGGTGTTGATAAATTCCAGTAGTATGCTTGTGAATGTTGCAGGCAGATTTGTTAAATACAGGCGTTAAAAACCACCGTTCATTTTGGCAGTGTCTTAGTTACAGGATTTTTTGCTCTTTTTTTTTTAATGTAGATGAAGGAAATGTTGACATTTTATTCAGTACTGATGATCTTGGCTTTTCTGATGCCTTTATTCAACGGATCAGAATTTCACCAGATCAGAGATACATGGCCATCAGCTTAAAAAGTGAAAGTTCTGAAGAGGCAACCTGCGTTATTATGAAACTTGGTCATTTTCCTGTTGTGAAAAAAGTAATTCCAAGCGTATTTAGCTTTGGTAAGTTGCTTATAAATATCCTGTGGATCAAACCAGCTTTTAACACAACATTTTTCTTAGTCTACAAATAATATTAAAATTTTTTTTTAAAAAAAGTAGGCAGCATTTAATCCTATAGCTGTCGAATTGTTTCTTATTTACGATTTCTTTCAGACTACACAATTACAAGTTATCTGGTGTGAGTGAAAGGGGCTGCTTTCTTGATACAAATTTTCCTTCATTGTATAAGTAATAATTTATACATGTTAGAACAGTCATGCATATATTTTTTTCTATTGAATTCAATATGCTGCTTTAAAAATTTACTGACATAACTGTTTGTGATATAAAGATTTTTTTGAGAAATGTTCTAGTTGATAAACTATTACAGCTACAAGTGAAGTCATTGATAGCTGTAGACAATTGGCTTTGCTGGAAGAGTGTGCAAGTACTGCCTACTGTTGGGTATTGCCTGGAATTTCAACTGGAGTCTCCGATGTGGATCCCAGTTCAAAGCCCAGTGAAGTCAGCCAGTCTTTCAGAATACATTACAGACCTTTACCTTGCTGTTAAAATAAGCAAAGGTAAACTGAAGTGAATGGGAAATCTTCCTTTTTATAGTATGTTAAAGAATATAGTAGAAAGAGTATAACAGTATGTATACAGCATTCCACATCTTGTATTTTGGGTTATATTGTTGGATGTCATCAAATTTATATAGTACAGTAAGCAATTTGCCTGGGCAGGGCAGAAAACTAAAATCTAGGTAAAACTTCGTAGTTATAAAATTGAAGAGTAGCAAGAATTTAGTGTTGTGTTTGCACAACAGAAGATTAAAATGCCTGTTGAAAACTAAGCCTGCAAACTTGCCAAAGACGTTTTACTCTATACTTGATTTGAACATCTGTCTAGGTCCAGAAGAATCTGGACCAACAGGTCCACAATAGGTGTAGCAGATAATAAGAGTACAAAAGATGACTATCAGAATTGTAGAGATTACAGTCATTTTGTAAATTTAGTCAGGTGTGAGTGAGGTACAGACGTGTCATGAAGTACAGAGGCGCATCAATCATGAGCAAGAGAATTAGATCATATTACCACTTGCAAAGTATGTGCTTGTGTTGAGAGAGCTGCAATAGCAGGGAGAGAAACAGAAGTTCTTGAAAATGTACATCTTGGTTTCTTAAATGCTAGGCTATAGAAGAACTTGGATTTCCCTTCTAAAGGCTTGTCTTCATTGTGAACCCTCAGCTACCTGTGTCCTTCAGAGCCACATTGCTTTTCAGATAGCAAATTGTATGTGTTACTTCAGTGTGGTCCTTCCTCAGGTTTTGTATTGAAAATTAATACTTATATATAAAGCACCATACAATAACTTTTTAAAGCATAAGTGTTAAACATCATTCTGGTGGCTGCAGGAGCAATAGAGAGAGCAGTAATGTGGCTGGATCAGTCAGATTGCTGAACTTCAGAACAACAAGGTTGCTGTATTTGTACATCTCTAATGCTGGTGAACACATATACAGGCATAGAAAACTGGAGAATTTTTATCTCAGCAGTACCCACAGGGCACATGTATCATCTCTTTTCTCTGAATCATTTGTGTGCAGTCACATTCAGCAGTGCAGAGCTTATGCTGCCTTTATTATCTCGCTGACTCCATGTAAACCTCTGTTTCTCTGTTCAGTTTTAAACAGCCATATCTTGTATTTTCCTGTGACCTCCAGAACCCCCACAGGGTCAAGAGCTTCCTGTTACTGGGCCCCATAATATTGTCCTCTGCCTTTTTTTTTTTCAATATGTTGTGAGATTCTTGTTGTGTGGTGTTCAAAGAAACCATGGGGAAAAGGTTTCTGTAGCTTACCCCAGTCCCTGCAGGATGTAGAAGTGCTGTCCTCAGTTCATGTCAGCTGCAGCCCACCATTTACAGCATTGGGTCCAATGTCCATGAACTCCATTTTCTCTCAGTAATAGTATACACTGTTCCAAATTTGATATGCATTTGTCTTTTTTTCCAGAATGGGCTACAAGTGATGTTCTGTATTACACAACTCAGAAGAACCTTAAATGCCAGAATGTGTTTATGACCACTTTCACTAATCAGCAACATACTAAGTTAGTTTATACAGAACAAGATGCAAGGTAATACTTACCTAAAAATATAACAAGTCCTTTATGTATTTTAGAGTGTTTTATATGTAAAATATAACTGGTTCAGAAAACAAAGTGTTCCATATCATATTTCAAATGGTAAAATGCATTTTTAAGTTGTGTTCCATTGTCAGTAGTGCCTTATACAGTCTGTGAATGTGCTCTGTTCTCCTTTTGATATGTGATCAACAGAGATTTAACTTTCCTCTCTTACCTCACGAGTTCAATTGAGTTTATAAATGTCAAGGTCACTCTCAGGTCAGGGTGTCCTTTAATGAATGTGTGACAGTTTCATACAGGGTAAATCAGACAGTAGATTTCATTTTGTTTTCTCTGCTATTGATGTCTGATACATCTTTAAAAAAAACACAGAAGTTCAGGCTAATCTTTGCTCTGGGTAATGGATGAGGAAAATCATTACAGCATTCCCAGAGATAGAACTATTGTTGACTGAATACCCTCTCAATAACCTTTCTTTAAGCAGTGGTTTAGGAAGACAAGAAGGCTCTTTGCTAAACTGAGTGCAGAACTAGTTTTTCAACCATGCGGAGTGTGGTAGATTTATACAGCATTCCATAAATGTTTGTGATTATTCTTAATTCAAGTTACATATTCAATAAAGAAATTTCAATTACACTTTCATCTGCAATTGAAATGGAGTAAATAAGATCCTTTTATTCCAGCTGCATTTGATGCGTAGTTTTGGAAATCAAGTTCCACTGACCTGACTCTTCCCCACAGGGAAACTGTTGCCATAATTCTGAAGGTCACAGTCATTACAGTAAATCTACTAGAAACTTACTCTAAAGGGTCATGTGCTATTGCAGCTCATAGCTGAACTCACTTCTTCATCTGAGATGGCAAGACATTCTTTTGTACTGCCACTGAGCAGTTCCACTCTACATCTCACCAGCTCTTCTATTGCAATCAAGTATATTTTTTAGAAGTGGAAAATTTCTTTACTTCCTTAAAAAATAAAAGCTACAAAGATTAAAAAAAATGGCATATCAAGGTCAGAGGCCTTGGGGAGAAGTGTAACCTGCATTTCAGCTTGACCCTCTTAGAGGTAAGGGTCAGCGGAGCTGAACTGTTGGAATCTCTACTGAATGCAGTGCCACATTCCTGCCAAATTCATGGCTATTAGAGAGGCAGGAAGCTGATTTCTTGTAGACTTTAGATCCCTCTCTGTGCCTGTTCTCCTAAAGATGTCAAGAGGGTGCAATTAGAGGAAACAATAGTACCAAAAAATTGGAGTTCTCCACCTGCAAATAATTAAAGGCACTGAAAATGCTATCTAAAACATCCTTTCCTTCACCGGTCAAATATTCTGAATTCTAGAGATATCATTATTGCAGTCATGTATCTGATCTGTTTGATGCCAGTTATGGTACTCAGTTTCGGGGTGAAATTTGGATCTTTGTGCTGGAGAGCTTTCCTTTTATAGACATCCGGCTTTAAAGACTCAAAATGCCAAAGAAACTGCAGTATCTCAAGATACGACATTTCAGTTAATTAGAATGACTCACAGACAAAACCACGACAAATTTGAATCTGAATTTCAGCCTGAACTTCTCTAATACTAGTGTGCAGTCAGTGGTTATCATTGTTTTCTGTTTCAAAATTTTAGAGGCATTTAAAACCAGTAGATAATTCCTGGTTTCTCAGACAGTTCCAAAACCAGTTCCTAGTTTCCAGCTTTATCACTGCAACACTGTCCATCTTCTGTCATTTTTTTTAAATAGTATTTTTTGTCTTACTTGCTTCAACATTATGTCAGTAGCACATAGACATTTTAGCAATTTATCTGTATAATAGCTCTTTTGTTATTGGTTCCCACATGATGTCCTTTATTAATCTTAATGTAATTATCTATTACTATTTTTAAAAAACTAGAATTACAAGCTCAATAAAAAGTTCTTCATTTTGCCTGAATTTTAAAGCCTATATAGATCAATAAGCTTCCAGTCCACCTCAGTGATGCAGAAACCTGAATTCAGTTGGGCAGCAACTGAAATGCTTTCCTTGCAGATTTCAGGTTCCACACACAAGATTGCAGGTTTTTGAATCCCAGGATAAATGCAACAGAAGTGGGTTTGGGAGTCAGGTAGCCTGAAATTTCTCCAGCCTACTCAGAGGCATGTTGTTTCTTACCTTGCAGGTGGAAGCCCATGATTCTGACACAACATGCATTTTTGAAATACTAATCAAATTTAGGCTCTCTCTTTTTTTTTTTTTTTCCTAATTATTCCCTACAGATTCTTTGTGGACATTTATCTCACAAAAGACAGGCGCTTTCTCACTATCAACAGCAACAGCAAGACAACCTCAGAAGTCTGGCTGGTTGACTGTAGAAATCCTTTTGAGTCACCTGCTCTTGTACAAGCACGAACAAAAGGGGTCATTTACCACATCGAGCATAGAAATGACGAGTTATATATTCTTACTACATATGGAGAACCTGCAGAATATAAGGTAATTCTAACTGATAATTAGAGTCATAGGATTCAGTCAGATCCCTACTGCAGATCATATAGAAATAGTAAGGCTGAATTTTCATTTTGTGCTTCACAGCTTACCAAAATAATTTGAGAATTACACAGAGAGCCATATGGATTGAAAGACTGATAGGACAGGAAGTCTTGCCTGTAGCATGCCAGTTTGATTCTAACTCCTTTGACAGCATCAAGAAATGAGTATGCTTTAACAGTCATTTCCCCTATATTAAAATTTAAGTTGGTGATCTCAGTCTATATAATCAACCTACCTACAGTTCTGCTGGCCATGCTGAAAGCACTTGCTGCATTAAAATCTTTAGATTTAAAATCTATAGATCAATCTTTGAGACTTGATCTTCTTCAAATGTTACTGAATTGTTCTTCCATTTTGCCTAAGTAAAGGGAGTTTAAAAATCTCCAGTTTTAGTCAGGCAAACACCCCCAGTACAAATCAGGTGGTTTTTTTCAATAAAAACATTGTATGAGATCACCGATATGCCTGTACCTCTCATTTGTAACTCTTATTATCACTCATTAATACAAGGTGGTTTATTTTCTTTTTATAGTTGATGAAGGCACCAGTAGCTTCCAGCAGCAAGGAGAACTGGCAGTTAGTTTATGCACTGGAAAAGAAAACAAAGCTAGTAGACTTTGAGATGTTCAGTGATGACTGTATTATGTTCCTGAAGAACGCTGGTCATCTTTATCTAAATGTGATTTCTTTTGTTTCACACTCAGTTCAGTCAATAAAGGTACGTTTTAGTTTGGCTTAAGCAGCATATTTTTCCAGCACTATCTCCTTTTTTTTAACATAGCATTATAACGAAAGCAAAGATAAATTCCAAAAGTAAAAGTGGTTTGAAAACTACAATAGAGCAAAGTTTGTCATTATGACTAATTGTATTTACCTGTGGCTGTTCTTTGGGATTTCATGTGGTGGCTTATTGCAGCATTTAGAAAGTTAAAGAGCAGCTCTCTAATGAGTCAGTTCTTCAACATACTTCAGTCAGGCTCTTTACAACACAGATGATTTCTTATGTAAAATGGGACTGGATTCCCTAAACACTCTACTTAGTTCTACTGGGCCTATTTTTGGTTACGTGCATTGGTGCAAGGAAGGAAGTAAGCCTGGCCCTCGCACAGAAAAAAGATTAGAACGTTCAGAAGACACTGTGCCATAATAAATGGGAAGAGGTGACATTGCAGGACAATTGGTGCAAAGTATTTCTTCTCAAGTTCTGGCTAAATACTTGAGGATTAAAACCCAAGTGACTCAATTCAAACCCATGATTTCTGGAGACCATTCAGACAAAATAATTAATTGATTTGTTTGCCTGAAAAATACAATCTGAACTACTTAGAAGTCTGTTGCAACAAGCTGCCAATGCTGCATTCTATAAAACTGCAATGGAAAAAGGTTTTCAAGAAAGTACACTGTATGGTCTCCAAAATCTTCATTTTTTAAAATGATCACAGTTTATTTATTCAGAAAGGGTCTGCAGTTACTCAGGAGAACTTGGACTTCTGCTGCCATTTCAGAAGTCTCTAGCAACTTAACCCGAGTAAGTAATGGTCTGGCAAAGGGTTTGGCTATGTCCCTGCTGCTCTCAAAGAATGAATCTTGATTTCTTTCATTCTTAGCAGAGTTAAAAACCTTAAATATAATAACAGTAAGTGTCTGAGGGTGAATGTGCCAGAAAGAGGTTTTGTTCTTCACAATGGCTGGCACCAGGAACAAAGTTAAGAGGCAGGGGTTTTCAGCGGCTAGGCATTACTGAGCTAACTCGCAGTAAAAGCATAACAGCTGTCATGGACTTGGCTGTATAACATGTTGAAGTAGAACTGGAAATGCGATGAGAAATAGAGTCTAAAAAATAAAAACCAATGAGGAATGATTTCAAATAATGTTTCAGTTTAAAAAAAAAAAAAAAACACCAGAATCTGCATTAATGCCCATTTTAAACTGAATTTGAATTTGGTTTTCTTTTTTATTTCATTGTTGAACTTCATCCAATGGCCTCAGGAAAAGTTCACCAAAGTCTTTCTCTTTTTGACTCTTTCACGACTGAATTGAAAAGAAACACAGATTGTGCTACCTACAAACTGAAGATAATTAGTTAATATCCAAAGCCTTTTCCTCTGAAGGACACACTAAGCAAAATTTTCAGCAGCAGTGTAAGGGTCTCACTTGAAATGCCGTGTTTTCTCAGCTACCTACGTGGGCCTGTGAATTTGAATTGGAATCTCATCCTGAACATACCACCAGCACTTGCTATTTTCAGCTGTCCTCCCCAGTACACCCCCCTAAACGTTTTGCATATTCATTTAAAGAAAATAATCTCATTGAACAAGCTGTGCAAGAGGTACCAATTATTACGAATTGTCACACTACACGTTTACTAGCTAAAAGCAAGGTAAGAGTTTTTTCAGTCCTTTCCTTTTCCTTTTATTCTTTCCTTCCTCCCCACCCATTTAAAGAAAGTGCATTTGGCAGGGAATAGAGATTAAAAAATGTAAAGAGCAGTTGGTGCTATAGTTACTAAACAGTGGGTGTTTTCTTCAGTGCTATAGAGAAGAACAAGAAAGAGTCGTGATTTTTTTTTCCATTAACCTGGGTACGCCAGAGGAGATAACAGCATACGATGAGTCAAGGATCTTAGTATGGTATAAGTTAGAATTGCTGGTTGATGCACGGTATTGTACTCTGTATAATAAATGAAAAAGATGCTCTGTTGAAAAGAGCTCCCCACAACCAGCTGCACGATCAAGAAGGGAGAGTTTTAACAGCCTGGGTTTTAAAATTTGGAGATGTTAATAAAGAGTTTGTACTGTGGTAAGTGGTAAACTATTTTGTTAATAACATATATTCTTGGTGTTAGAGGGGGAAGGAAGACTCGGGTGCTTTGGTAGTTTAAAAACTCCTCAGGTGTTGCACTTAAATGAATTTATACTCTGCCCACACAGCAGAGGTTCAGTCTCATGCTTTATTTTTCAAGAGTGCTTTGAATATTCTAAGTGAAAAAAAATTACTGTAATCAAAAAAAACACATTTTAAAATAAATAATTGAAGTTTTCATTGCCATGTGTCATTGAGATTTCTGCAGTGTCCCTTATTGTAAAAATACTCCTTTTCCAGGATGAAACTTCGGTGCCAATTACAGTTTTTCATAATATGAATTCTAAAGAACTACACAGGAAACCACTTCTAGTTCATGTATATGGAGCTTATGGCATAGATTTGAACATGAGCTTTAAAGAAGAGAAGCTGATGTTAATTGAAGAGGGTTGGATATTAGCATATTGCCATGTTAGGTAAGTCAAATATAAAAAGGAATTAAGATTTTAATCTGTGGGATATACAGGTATTTCTTGATGAGCAACTGAAGATGTAGAAAAATATTTCATGTAGCTATATGTAATTATTCATCTCTCTATTCATCTATTCATCTCTAGATTTCTTAAATAGTTTGTAACGTAAATTTACCTCAGGGAAAAAGAAGACGAGCACATCCTGCATTTAGGTTTCTTAGATGTGCAGGATGGCTGTACGTAACTTGCAATCGTTTGAAGTCTCATTACCTCTTGTCCCATCTTTGCTCAACAAAAATGCTGACAACATGTTCAAATTGCAGTGACATGTTACCTCCCCCTCTTTCTGAGGGCACTGTGTGCTAGTGATCAGTCTGTGTCTTCTGAAAACCATTTGCCTTCTACACAGCAATAACTAAGCATTTAACCCACATCTCCTGGTCTTTTATTGGCTAAGTCCTCTGTCTCCAGTTTAGCTACACTTCTACCAGTTTTCTAAAACCAGCATGTGCAATAGGTTTGACATTTTCAGGGAGGTAAGCAGGTAAGGAAGACAACAAAAGAATCACTTTAGGGGAGGGGAAGGAAGGAGGGGAAATGCGTAATTGTTTGAAATACCAGTCCCAAAACAAATTCAGCATACAAACATATCTGCTGTACTCAGTGGCAAGCACTGTGCTGTTGTTCCTCCTGCCCCCGAAGTATCTTAAGATGCAAGTCAGTCTTAGATGAAGATGGATTCTTCATCCAAAGATGGCAGACTAATCAGTTAATTAATTTTAAACTTGAAACCAGAAAAGGAGGCTTCAGGTGGCTTAGAACCAAAATTGTGGTTGTGTAGAAATAAATATAAATTCATTCTATAATCCTGTATTACAAAATAAAACATTTCAAGTAGTATTTGAAATTCAAAAACTAGGGGGAAGAAAACCCCAAACCCACCTTTCTAACAGTCTCAGAATTTAAGCTATGCAGAAGACAAATAGTGAGAGTCTGATGTGGAACTGAGACATACTGTTTTACTGTTTTTAATAAATGCTAGTGTTCGTGATGTAAATATTGAAAATGTTTTACATGTTCTAATAGTTTCTTGGATAGAAAGATAATATTGTCTGATTTTGTATTGCCTACAAGGACAGAGTCCTAAAGTGGTGCTTTCCCTGTGAGTTCCAGGACACAAGCACACAAGGGCACAGAGTGCCCTTACAAGAGTTAGTATTTTCACCAATCATCATAGATGGATTTATTTTGTCTTCATGTTGTGTCTTTTAGCCATAAATGAGGGTAAAGATAAAAACAGAGAAAATAAGAGTTAATTAGGAAGGCAAATTATGATTTTGCAACTCTTTGCTGCTCTTTCATTACCTGAAGCTTTGCCGTGAATTATTTTCCAAAGAGACTCAAACTTGAATTTCTTTAAATTTCAGGGGTGGAGGAGAGCTGGGCCTTAGCTGGCACAAAGATGGATGTCAGCATAATAAGCTCAAAGGTCTCTATGACCTGAAGGCTTGCATCATGCTGCTGCACAAACTGGGGTTTTCTCAGCCTAAACACACAGCACTGGCAGCTGCCAGTGCTGGAGGAGTTCTTGCAGGAGCCCTGTGCAACAGTGATCCAGGACTGGTCAGAGCCATGGTTTTACAGGTGAGGTGCTGCAGACCTTTTATGGATTATAACATTAGGCTGTATTTTCTGTTTCGTTCTACCAGTTTCTGAACTCTAAACATTCCAATTCAAAATTCACTTTGCTCTTTTGTTTGAGAACACATTGACTCACCATTCAAGGTCCCCTGTCCTATTTGCCAACTTTTTTTTCTTTTAATGACTTCTAAGGCTCCTTTTGTAGATGTTCTAAATACAATGATGAAAACTCATCTCCCACTGACAATTGAGGAACAAGAAGAATGGGGAAATCCATTAGAAGATGAAAAATGTATGAAGTATATCAAAAGCTATTGTCCATACCAGAATATTAAGCCACAGGTAAAACTATGCTTTCTGTGTGGAATACTACAGTAATAAAGTGTAGTATTGACAACTTTTTGTGGAAAACAAAAACTGGATAACAAATTTAAAAAAAACTCCAATATGAATTATTTCAGTAATAATCTTAGCAATATTTGGAGTCACAAGTGACTACTGAGATTAACCGAATGCCTTGTCCTAAATAATCAGTGTATTTCAAAACATGCTTTTTAGGACTCCCAGGAAGTAACAGATTACTCAGTGGTATAACAAACCTCAACATGCAAAATATCTTCTCCTTTTGTGGGGGCTTTCTGTTGTTTACTGGGTTTTGCAGACTTTGTCACAGAAGGAAGGCAGTATTTTCAACTGATTTAATACCTTCTGAGAGGCAAACACCAAAATGGAAAAGGAGCTATAGCTTTGACATTGTCATCTTAGGGGAAATCTTTCTTTATTTGAAATAATGTGTTAGCTGTGTTGCATAAATTCATTAAGTAAAATCTTACTATTTAAAACCAACTTTTTCTGTGCAGAAAGATAGCAAGATTAAAGCTCAGCTATTGATCTAAGGTGAACCATTCCATGACTACTACTCCCTTTTTTTTTTTTTTTGCAATTATCAGACTTTTGCCAGTGGGAGGAGGATGTTTTTGATGACCTTTTGAGTAGATAATACCCTACTATGAAGTCATACTTCAGACCAAAATGGTTTTTTGCAGTTAGTGATAAAAGTGAGAGTTTTAAAGTAATTATGTAATACATGTTTTTAGATAAAGCCTAATGAGTTGTACAGTAAGAAAAAAATTTGTTACTCTGTGAGAAAAAACAATTGTCAAGTATTTAACTGATTTTTGGTTTTTAATCTCAGTGTTATCCTTCAGTTTTTATCACGGCCTATGAAAATGATCAACGGATACCACTAACAGGAGTCTTACAATATGTTCAGAAACTCAGGAAGGCTGCACTAGATCATGCCAGCAGAACAAATAAGAAAGGTAAGGATAAGAATATTACACATAAATGGAGTTGATTAAACCAAACGTTAATAGTCATGTAATTAAACACCATAGAGATTGACTCCTCCTTAAATGAATTCATTTGTACAACACAATCCCATATTTTTAGCTCCCCAACAGGCTCCGAGATGCAAAAAAATATAAGACTGGGAGCACACGAGTGGGGCTCACTCTTCCTTAGCCCTCAACATACGGCAGCTGTTGGGTGGTGCAAGGTGAACCCTTACCATCAGTCCAGCTACCAACAGGCCAGACTGCAGTTCTCAGCAACACTTGGATAAAATCTTACCTTTGCTGCTCTACTAAAAACTACTTTTCTCACTTTGGTAAAGCTGCAGGTCTTAACCCAAGGCAGAATGACAGCAAGGCCAAGGCACAGGTGCTTTTATACCTGAAATTTAACACTAGCTTTGAGACACTTTACAGCAAAAGGTACATTCAAACCTTACCATTTTCTAGTACTGTCTCATCTGGGGAGAGGTTTTTACCATCAGCATCAAAAGAGATCTTGAATAACTTTTCTAAATTTCATTATGGCAGGTATCTGCAAGCAGCACAACTGTGATGGTTGAGAAATTACAGCAGATGCTGCAGTTGCTGTTGCGGTCTTTGCTCAAAGAAAAAAACACGTCTTTCCAAAAATACTCAGAGAGTACAAACACACTAAATAGATAAATATTTTCCAAACATGCAATTAATAGAAATACAAATAATTCATTCAGAAAACCCTTATATTATCCCTTTTTTCTCCTTTTTTAAGGAATAATAGGAATTCTGTCAGGACTGAAGGCAGAATTATCTATACCGCAACTCACATCTCCACTTACCTTTTTCATTGTTCATTCAATGTAAAGTGATCACTAGCTTCATTGTTCCAGGAGATTGGATTCCTAATATCATCTTAGATGTCCAGGCAAATGGCAGCCATTGTGATTCATCGTGGGAGCACTCAGTGAGTGAGGTATGTTCCCTTTATTGTACGTGTCCATGACGTGTTGGAGGGAGGTGTCCCCTCAACTGATACTTCAGCTTCAGTAGTCATGCAGTCACTGATTGTATGTTTAAAGTATAAAAAAGAAAAACTCCAAGAGCAACTGCTGGTTTTATATATATATAACACAGCAATTCATATCTATAATTATATATATTTATCAATATATATACTTATATAGATAGAAAAGAGACAGTGACAGGGCCAGATTATTGAAACAGCCTCAAAACAGTTTTCAATTCCCACTGTAATGTGTTGAGAGCATTGAATGAAAGGTTCTAAGTTGGGCAAAACATTATTCCAGCAGGAAGAGTCTTGCACCGTAGAGTATTAAGTGCTTAAAATTGTCATACTATTTACTTCCATCTTCCTCACGTGTAAAACATATGATGGGTTTGATCTTTACGTTTTGAAATGCATGATCTATCAAAGCTCTTACAATTAGCTTTCCAGATTCTGCACTTTATAGAAGTGTGTGTGTGTTAAGAGCAACACAGAATATTGTTTTTGACGTCTGAGACTGTCACAGTTGGATACAAATTTTATTACTGTTATTTTGAACAAATCCTAGCAAATGTTAAGTTGGTGGTTGTGGCGGTAACTCCCAAAATGAATTCTTTCAGGAAGAGCGTCATTCTGTCTTAGGGCAAGATATTTCTTAGCATTAGTCTAGGAAAGGAAGATTAGGATAGCTGCACAAGAGCCTGAAGGTTTATAGTGCAAACAATTTTACTTACGTAATTAAATATTTTCATTATTTTAGGTCGCAAGACACCTTGCTTTTCTGAACAAAGAACTTGAGGAAGCATGCCATCTCCAACATCATAGCAAATCCTGCAAATAGCTAATAAACACAATGACCACCTGAAGAACTTCAGGTCGGATTTTTGTTTGTATGGAAAGCAGACACCCTCTCCAGAGGATCTCTGCTCCTGGATCCCTGCTTTATGGGCATAAGCACACAAAGCTGGGTGTGGCATTGGCTAATAAACAGTACAGACCAAGAACTGAATTCCTCTGCTGCCTGGTGGTACAGAAGTAGCTGCCAGCATAAATCAGTTTGTTCAGTAAGTCCTGTTCACAGAAGCCAGCGGTGCAGCCCCACACGAGCAGAGCTGAGCACGACTGGCACATAAAGCCTCACGTGAGTAGCACACGCACTTTGTACAGGCAGCCTCTCCATCCTAAGGGATCTTTTAAGACCACCTTTTACACAAGGCAGTAAAACTCCTAAGTAGTATTTGATGAAAAAGTCTCACTACTTTTAAAACTAATTCCCATACTTAGGTGGTGATGACTGTTGCCCTTCCTATCTACACAGCAGTCATAGTGTACTGATCATGTGGTGGGATTGATCAAATTGCAAAAAAATGGACTCTAAAGAACAGCAACTTTAGCAGAACTCTTTGATCTGAGTAGATTAAAATCTTGCAGTTACCTTAAATAGTATGGTAATCTTAAAAAGTAGGTGCCAAAGTCCCTGTGGAAGACGAAGATGAATGCTCCAGAGGATGATGCCAGAGTTTCTCCAGAGGATAAAACAAAAAGAATGCCCCCTCTGAAGCAGCCCAATTCTTAGCTTAGCTGCCCTCTAAGCAAGGCACAAACCAGCTGTGCATTGGTTGTTAAAATACATGCTTGGTGCACACTTAGGGCCCTCAGGAGGTGGAAGATGCACAGTCCACACTGTCCTCAAATCAAAACAAAGTTCCCCAGACGGACCCCTGTGCCCACAGCAGACTGCACCAAGTCAAATGCTGACTCTTCCTTTGGGCCACATCATCCACTGTAGGTGCAGCAAATGCAAATCAAAGCACAAGTGTGACAATCAGCCTCAGGTGTGACAGTTGCTTCAGCTGCTTACTCTGAAATAAAGTACACACCCCTCACCTCAGCCTTAGGGTAGGAAGAGAAGTAAGAGAATGCAAGTGTATTCTAACTCAGCAGGGAAGGGAAGAATCAATTGGAAATGCACTCCAGAGTGTAGAATTAGATATATTAGCTATATTTTGTTCTTTTTCTTACTGACTTTGAGGATAATCAGAGCTGTTAGAGTTGAGAGAAGAGGTAAGACATCACAACCATTTATATCAGTCCTGCTTGCGATTACCTGTTTTAGCAAATACAGGGCTGCCCCTTTAGAATAAGTTTCACAAATCTACAGATTTGTAAACATTTATTATGAACTGCCACAGGCTTTGGAGCTCTTAATAACCAGCAACTGTAAGGGGCAGCACCCAAAAAGCAACTGTTCTCTTTCCTCCCAAAATACCCACACTTTAACAGGACAGTTTTTTATAGGAGTGTTTACTTTTCTTCTCCACAGACCCTAAGGGGGAGTTTATACCATACTTTTTCCTTTTCATCACCACCAATTCAGATACAAGGCAATTAGGTGTCCGTTTTAGTTTTCAGGTGGTTTATTTTGTACAAAGTTTGAAAAGCCAGACAAAACTGAGTATTTTTAGCATTTCCCTGAAACCAATATCTTCCAAATTAACACAAAAGGTTAGTTATTCTACTCCTGTACTTAACAGTTCATGTAGAGTAAATTTAAGGCCATGGAATAACAAGCTTTTTCTGCCACAAAACACTTTCCTTGAAAAGCTTTCATAGTATGGACAGGCTTTGCTGTTTTATATTCGAGGACCAGACCTTCTCCCATTTCAGTTTTAATTAGTTTGGTAGAGACAGTTTTACCAGCATTGCTAAAATTAGTACTTAGCCTTATAACAGCTTCAGAGGGAAGATTAGGAACTATGGCTTTCAGGTCTATTGTCGATTCCTGCCCGAAGTTGAGGACCATCATGAAGGTTCTGTCTAACCCATCCAGTTCCCTCACGTAGACAAACACGTTACTGTCACTCCAGATGTAGCACATCCACCCCCGATTCATGGGGAGCTCGTTGTTACGAAGTTGCGTCAGTTCTCTGTACAAATTCAGGGTTGAGTTGGACCAGCTCCTCTGGATCTGCAACAGCCATAGCGTGAACAGGGTCAGTTCCTGCACTGCATGTAGGGAATGCAACTTCCCTCTAACACCCACTCAGTCCGCTGAGAACGTGCCTATTGGATTTTGACAATTATCTCGCTTCAAATTTGTCCACAAATTTCACTGGAAAACTGCTTTTTCTCATAGACTTGTGAAATGGCAGAGACACAGATTATCAGGCACAAGATTCCCCAGCACCAATGCTATTGCTTTCTCCCACAGCTTCATTTTAGCACTGTTGATTCAGGAGAAAGCTACAGCCATTCAAAGCTTGACGCTGAACCTTTTTCACTGAGTTTAATCTACTGAAGTCACAGGTTTATTTCATGTTTTATATTTTTTGATATCTTAGGTTTATTTTTCCTGTCTTCAATTCTGGTCAGCACTGTAGGTCAGCAAAATCTGTTTGATTCACTCCTCTACATATGTTAGAGACAGTCTATGTTAAGTTCTTGTTACATAGACTAAGTTCTTCTTATTTTTGTGGCAATAGAAACGTGAGGAAAATAAGACCTGTTTTCAGTTTAATATTGTCCTAGTTACAGGGGCTGGGACCAGTTGATTGCTATGTGAGTAGAACCAAAACTGTGTATTCTACACCCTCTATGTAGTTTTGGATGGACTGGTAATGATTGTTTGCAGCAGCTGCCCAGGGCACACCTGACACCTCAAGCTACGAGCTGGGTGTTAAAGAACCCCTGCAGAGGCAGGAGAGTTCTTTTGTTTTCACACCAATGACTCAGCTGTGGTAACTCCCCTCTGGAAAGGCACTAACACTTCACACACCCAGCCTGAGGGGTCATCTCTGCTAATGGGCCACTTTGAACTGGTGGCCCATGGACATCAACAGCTGCAACACCTAGACCATCAAAGATTCCAAAAATATCACATGACTCACAGAGTTAAATCATCCATTGTGAAACTCTTGACAAGACTGGAATTGTTACTTCAACAGAACTGCGACCATCATCTGGACCAACAGCTTTTCATTTCCTTTTGCTTTGCACCCAGGGAGGCCATGTGGTGCTCAGCACAGGGGCCAACAAACACTGTTCTCTTCTTGTCCCAGGGTGCTGGGTTACACATCTGTCTTTGGGGGTTAAAACCAATTTTCTCTGTATCATCATATTTATCGTAATCTTCTTAGTCAATGGTAGCTCTGACTTGTAATCTTTCGAGTTGGGTTCATTTCTCCCACCGCATTTAAACCAGCACAAATATTAAAAGGATTAAAAGGATGTTAAAGAGCCAAACTGCCACATCAACATCACAATTGCAGTTGCTCTGCTTAAGTGAATATAGATGAAGTGGTCTCCTTGCTGGTACAAGGAAGTTCTTTTCTAAAAAAAAAAAAAACTTGTGAGGATTCAGTGCTTTTTTTCCCCCTTGAGTCTGTTCTTACTGCCAATGCCCACTACTAAAAGGAATAATAGATATATTAAAATATTTTTAGACCATTAATTTGCCACACATGCAGATACCTACTTCCACATTTACACTTTCGTAGTTGGAGTTAACAGGTAACCAGCTGCTGTTGCCTTCAGTAAAACCAGCATTAGCTTTCCCGTCCCACTGCATGGGGGATTTCTCTGGAAAGGTCACCTAGAAAATAAAGTGCTGATTAAAGTATGGAAAAGGTATTTTTTGAATAGCATGTTCTTACATCTCCCAAATTCTCACCATTTCAGTATTGATTTCTTCAGTTTAAGTTAAAATTTAATAAGAATGTAATCCTGCTTCAAATCTAAGGAGAAAAGAAGCAGCAAGACAGTTCCTGAAATGGAGGGGAGTGGATGGTCTCAGATACAGCATCGCTGGGTAAAATGTGGAATTCCCAAACAACTCTACCAGAGTTGTCATCCTTTGCAGCAGATGGCTGGATAAAAGTTTACTAATGACAGCCAGGATATTCTGATAAATATCTAGATTTCCATTGAGTGAATATATGAGGAAATGAGTCCTAAGAAGGGATGCTGTTAAAATAACAGTAAACAACTAATAAATGCTGTTCAGTGTCTTGTTCTTTTGTAACCATCACACCTTTCTCCTTAGAACTCTTCAAGCTTACATTCACAAGGGATACAATTTGGACAGGATTGTTTGTGTTAGAAAGGTAAAACTATTATTTCTAAGTGCAAAACTATTGCAAGACAGCTTTTAGCTGATTAAAAACTGTCGATATAAAAAGTCTGAAGTTCTCATTTTGAAGAATTCAGAAATAATTCCGAAAAAGCTTCCTCATTGTTATTGAAGAGCTGCCAAAAGATCTGACACTTAAATTTAATGATATAAGAGGGCATAAAATATTTTGCACATACTTTGAGTGTTTGTTTTCCATGAAAACTGTTTTTCATATAAAGGGCACTTTTCAATACAATCTGTCAGAACAGCAGCCTAACAAAAGAAATTGTCACTTTGCTTTGTGACATTACAAATAATGGGTTTCTCCTTTTTAGCATATTCTGAAAAGCAGGGGGAAAAAAAAATCCTAAGTTTTCAGCACTGGTAATGCTGCCTCTCATCTTTGCTTCTTTCCAGTGTCTCCTGAAGTGTTTTAAATGCTGGGGCTAAAGACTAAATCCTGAGCAAATACTCTCCATCTTTCAAAGACACCCAGTAATCAGGGAACCTTCCTCTCCAGAGGGAGTGAAGGGTGGGTTTGCATTGTTCCAAAGCTGTGACCCACAGGGTAGTCACTAAAAGAGAGTGAACCCTGAGGAGCCAAAGGCGAATGAACCACTTTTCTGAAGAGAATCGTTCTGTCGGCAGTAATCAGCAGCGGCAAGAAAATGCAGGAGTCTGACCTAGGTGTTTCTCAGATGAAATGAGATTTCCTTTTAAATTGGAGAGTCATTCCCTCACATCTGAATCAGACAAACCTGGAGATGATCCTGTGCTTCAAGTACCTCTCTCCCTTTGATACAACACCATTTGTAACATGTCAGAGGCTGTCTCATTCCCTAACAGAGGCTTTCCGCAGTGAAACCAGCATCTGCCACAGGACCACATTGTCATGGTGCTCAAAAGTGGTCATGAGAGGCAGAAGTGAGCTGTTCCCTTTAGGAACAGGCTATGCATGACAACCAAAAGTCACTTCTGCTTGCCACCAGGCACCCTCCCCTTTGTGCAGATCCCTTCTTCACCACTGCAAACCATGCAAGACTGATCTGGAGAAGGACAGAAATCAGGAACCGTAATTGAAATCTAGCAGTTCAAACCCACACCCAGGCCTTGGTTCTGATCTCTGACCTGGCCATTTGTGCGTGTGATCCAATGGTTTTGCAACGAGGAACATGGAAAACTAACTAAGCAGTGAAAGAGACTGGGTTTGGTTAATGAAACAAAAGTTCCTGGGTTTTTGAAAGTTCTGTTACTTGGAACTAAACAATAGGATCGGAGTTCACGTGCTCTTCACTTACATTTTCCGATGCAATATTCTCCATGCCTATTTCTTCACCATAGTAAGTTACAGGAGTACCAGGCAGGGTTAAAAGCAGAATATTCATAACATTGACATACTCCTTCCCAATCCGAGATGAAATCCGAGCAGCATTAGGGCTTCCAGCCTGAAGAAAAAAAATCCCTCTGTTAAATATACATTATAAAATTTCATGCATATGTAACATTGATTAACTAATTTTAACATTGGAGTAGATTATTTTTTTCTTCTATTTCTTTCCCCTCCAGGGCTGTGAGGTGCTTTATCCTTATCTTGATGCCATTACAAACTTCTGTCCCAAATAGTGTAGTACCCAGAAGTCCTGCCAGCACCACAAGGCAGAAGTGATGGAGAGATAACAAGTAACAACTCTCCACAATGACAGTCCCTCGGATTTCTGCTGTTTTCTCTGCTGTGTGAAAACTGCTCTGCTTGTTTTGAAAAGATGCCTTACACATTCCGAACGTGCTCCCTAACAAAGACGTGCAGGTTTTAAGTTAACTGCCCTCAGCTGCCTGCTCCGTTCTGCTCTGGCCCCAGGAGGGTTCCAGAATCCATTGCAGTGAGTCAGTTTATGGTCAAAGATAATTATACTGATTCCATTCTCACTAGTCTTTTAACCCAGTGCCCATCCCACACTGGAGACACTGAGGGAGAGGCATGGTCATAAATTCCTTTCTGTCACCATTGCATGGGGAGTGTAATTGTTATTGATGGGCAGGAGAGCCGGCCGGTCCAATGACCGCAACTGCAGCAGCTCAGAGCTTTCACATGGATAGCAACTACAGCCCAGCGCCGGGCTTAGGCTGCTGCTGATCCCTCTGAAATCAGTGTGTGTGTCTGTGGGGTGGGCATTCTATCACCATAACAGGAACAAGCCCTTCCTGGAAGAGTCAGTCTAGAACTTACAGCCCAGTTTGGCCATTTTCCCACAGGCATGTTTTTCATCCACAAGTCAACAGCTTCAAAAATACTGTTGCCTGACAGATTTTTCATGTTCATTAGGTTGAAATTCAAGGGAAAATCTGCTTCTTGGATGAAAGCTGTTCCATAATACATCATTGTTGCTTCAATGTCTTCCTTTTCATCATCACCAGAACCCATAAATCTACGGATAAGTACACAAATATCTTTTTTGGCTCATTCTTGGTTGCACAGAAGAGAAGGAAGCTAGAAATGGTTGGATATAGAACATTAAGTATTACAATCCCTTCCCTCCTCCCCATCGAAAAAAGATTAATACAGAAAAATAGTGTTTTGTAAAGCAGAGAAGGAGTCAAGGAGAAACATTTCTTGGAAATTGCAGATGAAAAATCTACAACAGTCAACACAAGGCTAAAGTATCTGACTGAAATCTTATCTTTCTGGATTCACATCCACACAGTCCATTCCAGCAATTTCCAGCTTTCCTTCACAGAACAGGACCTGGTGGGCCCCCAAGTTGACCATGAACCATCAATGTGCCCTTGAAGGTGGCTTAGGGTATCCTGGGCTGCATTAGAAGTTGCGTTGCCAGAAGGTGGAGGGAGGTGATTCTCCCCCTCTACTTGTCACTGGTGAGGCCACGCTTGGAACACCACGTCCAGTTCTGGGCTCCCCGGTACAGAGAGACATGGACATACTGGAGAGAGCCCAGCAAGAACCCACTAAGTCCATTAGGGACTGAAAGGTCTCTCCTTTGAGGAAAGGCTCCTTGTAGTAAAAGGTGGAGTTTCCATTCCTGGAGATGTTCAAAAGTCATCTGGACAAATTCCTGGGCAACCAACTCTAGGTGGCTCTAATGAGCAGGGGCTCTGGACAGAGCACCTCCAGAGGTCCTTTCCAAATTCAGCCATTCTGTGACTTTAACAATCTCTGTGTGCCTGACTTGAACTGCACTATGAAAACTATACAGTAGAGCAGGCACAGGGTTGATTAATTACAGAGTCTCTGTGATCAGAATGGTTGCCCATTCTGCTTAGTCTTGTACAGTCCATAGATTGAGCAGAGCTAACAGGACCAACTCCTTTCCTTTCCTCACACACTGGGGAAGAGTTAATGTAGCCTATGCCCCACTATTTGCATTTGAGGATTTGCGCATTTTTGTGGCGTATTATATTAAAAAAACCCCAACATTTCATTGCTCTCAGGAGGTGATGAATATTGGAGAAAAATTCATCAGGTGTAATAATGATTACCTGTATCGACCAGGCTCTCTGCTGAACTGATTCATGGTCTGACGGAAGCTACGGACGATGTCGTGCATACCAACCTGTGTGGTCGTGTAGTCATGGTAGAGCTGAGAATAGGCTGTGATAGTCTCCTTAAAGAAGGACAGAGTATTTCCCATTAGTTCACCAGTATTTTAGATTTCACAACTCTCCGAATTCTTCCCATCCCTTCCTGAGACAGTGTATCAGTCCACATAGATTTTAACTGAAATTTCAGGATATTAACCCTAACAGTGCAGAGCTGAGCTGCACCTGAGAAACTCTAAAGATACAACAGCAGAAGGCTGATTAGTTTGGGTCCCATCCTCCAGGAGGGGAGCACTAACCAACTGAGCCCATCTGCAGCAGCGAGCACAGCAGGTGCTGTGGCCACACATCGGGCTGGAAAGAGGGACAGTGCCTTGATAAGGTACCACAACAGCAACACTTGCGGAGCTGACCAGTTTGATGTGATCCTCACCTCCACAGGGAAACAGCATTTTCATACTGAAACTATCTGGGAACATCACCAAGTTCACTACCACAGCAAAAGCAAATAGCGTAAGTAACAGTGTTCATGCTTTTGAGTGTGTCTGCCCATCTCTCCCTGTGACATACTGCCAATAGGAGGGGTTTTCTTTTATTTTTTTCTCCAATTCTTACTTGCAATGTAGAGGAAATACATGGTAGTAACTACTACAGAATCCCAAGCAGGCAAGATTTCTGACCTCACCTCTGGTAGTGAGCTCCCCAAAGACAACCAATCAACTACTAAAAATCACAAGATTGGGCTTTTTAGAATGTGAATTGAAAAGCAAATTACTTTAAAGAGAAAATTCAAAGCAATGGTGCCAGAACAGAAAAACAAAGCGTATATGGGCAATTCTTCCACCCACAGAGCTCCTGCTTGCAGGTATCTCACTGACCACCTACAGCCTCAGCCCAGCAGGCTTCTGTCTTGTGAGTGCCCACCCACTTTCCAAGGGACATGGCTGACCCCGTTTTCCTACAGCCACAATTAAGACCCAAAAGAGTAAAAACATACACTCTCTTGTCTCCATAGGAAATACAAGAAAAAAAGCAAAGATGGAACATATACATTACTCCATTCTGAGACTTGTTCACTTGAGGCTCATCTCGGAGGTGCGTTGCTTCTAAGAGAAATTTAAGAGTGCTGAAACTAAATCCATCAATCCCTTTGTTGAGCCAAAATTTTATAATATCCTAGACAAAGGCAAAAATTGAGAAGTTCAAGTGAGCCCACACCATTCGAAACAGCATACTCTGAGAAAGAAAGCTAAACCTTCTAAAAAGTATTAATATGTAACAATTTCTCTTTTAATTGGTACCTCACATTTTTCAGGAAGTCAAAATGAATCATGTTGATCTAATGTCAAATAAGATCTAAACAAAGTATGTCTTATTATTTCATCCAGTATAAAAAAGAAAATGACTGGTCTCTAATTTCTCCCATCATTCAGGAGGCCTAAACCAGGGCATGACTTGCTAAAAGACGTCTCTAATCTCATCCATCAAAACAACTGGGCTCATGCTAAGCGCTGTTGTTGGTGAATACTCGTTCATGGCTGCACACAATTAGAACACATTGATTCAAATATGCAAGAACATGTTGTTCTGCACAGACCTCGTGCCACCAATTTTCTTTTACACAATAGAGCTCTTAAAACATTTGTTCTCCCTTATTTGAGTGATGTGAATTTTTTTTGTATTTTATTTTCAGGGTTATTTATTTGCAGGAACACAAAAAATTATTATCCAACAATAACAAATGCTATTGATCCATAATTTCAATATCAAATTGAGAGGTTAGTCACTCTCAGTAAAATTATATCCTACTTCAATAACCATTATATTACTACAGTTTTAATTGCTCTAGTTTTAACAAAAAAAGCCTAAAGTTCAGTCCCTCAAGTGGTTTCTGCAAATGTTCTTTTAGATGTGATACTTGTCTTCATCTGAGGAAAAAAATCTTTTTTATATATTTTTTTTAAAGACAGCTATTGAACTGTCTTTTTAAAAATGTATGAAGTACCCTTGCCTGAATAGGCTGGACTGGAACTAGTCCACACTCAAGCTTTACAGATTTTGGATTGGCAAATAAAGACTCTGCCTCGCTGAGCTGCACTTTCTTGAGGCACCATTCTGAAAGCTGCAGCTCTCAACACAGTGTCTGTCCAATACTGAATCTACTCAAAAACATCCACACTTACGCCTGTGCTCAGCACAAAAGCATTACCAGGTATCAGCACTGCAGTCATCAAGCACTGACATGGTTCTCACTGGGATCAATCTACATCTTTTACACAGGAAAGCTACAACATGCTGGCTGCTAAGTTTCCCTGTTCTCGTGTGCCCTTGCATGGCTTAAACCAGAGACTTAAGCTTCTCTTCAGAAGTCCATTTGCTTCCTACTCAGTCCTCTTAACCTTCTGGAAACAGGATTTTGAATTAAAATACACAAGACAAAGATTCTTCTTCAACGTGACATTCGTAAGCATTTACCAAAGGCTGGTGTTACCAGGCCAAACTTACTCGTTTTCATGTCATCTTTTTGCTACTGGAGCTTCAGTAATGTGTAGGGTGCCATTAAAAAAATAATTAGCCAAGACAATTAAAAAGTAAGCTACGGGAAAAAGGTTCATATGGCAACACATGGCATTGAGGGAAGTATCAAGGCACAGAGAGGTTACTAGCGGAGTTCCTCCAAGACCCAGTCTCAAAAAGCAGTCTTGTTTCTTGCTTTAGTTAAAAAGTATGACCAGCAGTGATTTGTTTCTCCAAGTGCATGCAGTACTCATGTGGTGATAGGGGGAGGCCCCACAGAGCTTGTGAGACCATTCCAGCAGGGCTGGGCAGCTGTGGAGACTACTGTCCAAGAAACGTATCAAAATTCAACAGTTCACAGTAGCAAACACTTAAGGATTAAATTGAAACACTTGAAGTAGCTGTATACAACCCGATAAAGTACAACTTTAGGAAGGGGTTTGAAAAAGAAGCAGCAATTGTCAGACTCCCCATGTTCAGGCCCACTTCCCCACATTTCAATCAAAACTACATTGTCTTCCGGGAGACGATGCCGACAGACATGAGATTCCATCTGAGCACCACCACCTTGCCATAGTAAAAGCATTCTCACTGTGAAAGCACTCTCATCACTCTTTTTCCCCTATAACGTCATCAGACATGTGGACAGATGGAAACTCTCTCCCTTATCCACAAGTCCAGGCATTCCTTGTAATTCAATAGCATTGCCTCAGCTTCCTTGAAAATGCAAACATCTTTCTGCTAGAACAAGGTGCCATTCCCACATCTGACTGGCTAATTAACAGCTCCTTGTATCAACAGAGATAGAAACTTCTCTCCACTTGAGTAAATCAGCTCTGCACAGGCTTCAGTGCAGGAGCAGTTTTACCTTCCGTGTCAATCCTTCCATTAATTGTTGCCCCGGATGCAACATGAAGTGCCTTCATCCTTGACTTTCGATGTAACAACTTCCAGGCAGCAGTCACATTGGATTATTTGAGTACTAGCACCAACGTCAAAGCAAGAAACAGATATCTTAGGGCCCAGATGGAGAAGCAACTATGCAAATGTCCAAGATTCTGCCCAGACATCTCTTCAGGTCAATTTGTTAAATTCTGGCCATCTGCATTTGAGAAAAACCTCAGGATGGAAGTGATGCAAGGACTAAGCAGCAGCTAAACAAAGGGATGGAGAGTCTCTCTCCAGGGAAGACTGGAAAATCCCACCCTATTTAATCTACCTTAGCAAGACCCAAAAACCAAATAAGCATAAACAAGGGTGGGAAAAACCCCATTAAGCTGAAGGACAGGGATGATTCATAGGCAGCTAAGTATGAACAGTTTGCACATAAGGTTAGGCTGAAAAGTAGAAGGGTCCCGAAGCATCAAAGCAATTTGAAGACAGACTTTAGTGGGAAGGGACAGGGAAAGGAAACTCTAAACTTTTAAAGTGCAATAAAGTGTTCCAAAGAAAAACATCAAGATCTTGCCAGGCTCTTGTTAAGAGCAGGGGAGTTAAGTCAGTAATAAAAAGCAGCAGCTGTACCTTCTCAAAATCCAGAGGACTTCAACACCACCTGTACTACCACTAAAGGATGATTTTATTCAGATTTTGTTGCCAGTTCCTTGTTTGCTTTTAAATTAAAAACACTGGAGTAAAGTAGATGCTGGAAGCATTACAGCGACATTATAAACTTAATGTTTTTTAGACAGTTTTTTGTTTCAATTGTTTACATATGCTACAATCCTTGAATTACTTACAACGAGACTGCAAACTGTGCAGTACAAATAATCAGAGAAACCAAGTGCAGAAACAGCTGCTTTGCAGTGCGTTATATACTTACATGGATTTCTTGTTGGACATCAAGGCTGCGAAAATTTAAGTCTGGTTGTTCTTTCCCAAACTGATGAAAATAACATTGCTTTCTCACATCATCAAACTGCCAGCTGGAATTCCCGAAGACACTCACCTGTTCATGTAAGAGGAGGAGAGAATAAGAACTCCTCATTTAACAAACATTTACTTCTGTGCATACTTTAAAATGTGGGGCATTACAAGCATATAATATAACGCACAAAATGCCTAATCAGTGGACTACATTGTGAGTAGATTTTGGTATTTACATTTTTAATTTATTTTTCCTATTAGCTGTTCTCCCTTTAGTTGTGCTTTGCCACATGTGTTTCTTGTTCAATGTTGTGGGGATTTTTTTTATTTATTAAGTACACTCTCATTGGGAATTATTTGGAATAGAGGGGGAAAACATAGCTGGGAGCATTTATTTTGGAATTGTTTTCCCTAAAACTTAGTAAAAATAGCTTTAGTTAACTTAGAGCTTTCTGCAATCTGTTATTATCCCTTTGAAGTGCCAACAACAGTCAGCATGTTAAAAATGTTAATTTTATCATCATCTCTGTAATAGATCCCAAAAGCTAAGATAGCTCTCAAGACTCTTAAGTTTAGAGAGAAATTATATTAAATGGAACAAAGTATTAATTCTACTTTGAGTTTTTGGAATATACAAGTTCTTACACATGCACCCATCAGTTCAAATTTCAAATAAACCTATTTGAAATAGGCAACACATTTTCTGGCCTGATCACCTTCCAGATCAAAAAAAAAAAAAAAAAAAAAAAAGCCAAGAACACATTGTTTTGTTTCCTGTCCTCACCAACTATGATTTCAGAGGAGCTGACATGAAGTTTCTAGAGCAGAGTACCCAGACACAGAAAGGGGCACATGTGAACAACTCGTGCACAATTACTCTTCTCTGTGTTTGTTTAATGAAGGAAGATTAACCCTGAGGTAAAGGAACACAAGTAATTTTTAAAATTCTGTTTAAATTAGGAACTTCCCCCCAGTCTGGTTTAAATGTTAATCTGCACTAGCCCGTGTAGTAACATCAGTTTGTACCTCTTGACTGTCACTTATAACCCAATGTACATTGGGACAGTCACGCTACAGTTGCTTTAGCTCAGTGGCAGCCTGCATCCAGCTTGGGATTTGCACCTGCCCCATCCCATGTTTACCCAGTTGTTTGGAGGAACGACTGCACCAGCATCCTCCATGCAGTCCTGCCAGATGTAGTAATCTGTGTACTTCCCAGTCCGATTGCGACTCAGCTGAAACCATCGGTGTTTGTCACTTGTGTGGTTTGGTATTAAATCCATTATCACCTTCAGCCCTTAAAAATCAAAACAGTTAGACTAACTAGAGTTTGCCAGTAGCTGGAAGACATCTTGCTGGTACTGTTCCCCCCAGCACGTTGCCTGGGAGGGAAAGAAGGGCAAATTAAAAAATCAGAAGAGATTTCTGCTGTTATGAACCACTTCCACTAACTCCAACTTCAACATCTGTCTCATACCTCCCAGGTGGGAAAGGTACTTCACCAATCTAGCATCAAGGAACACACATTCTTCATCACCCTTCCTAAAGGCTAGACATTTTATTGAAATCTCAAACGTTTTTGGACTGGCAAACCATTTTCCATTCAGCTCAACAGCTGAGCACACATTTTGCCTAAGGCAAAAACGCACCAAAGCAAGGATGCAATTAAGGGAAGGAAGCGTATGTTCCTGCATGTTCAGCCAGAAACAACTGCACCTCAGCCTTGATCCCCAGACTTAGGATGCCCATAACACATGCACAAGGGAGCATGGATGGTGTGCCAGCCCACCACCCACACACGCCCTCAGAGGAGACCATGCCTTGCAGAGGACAAGGCTGCTGCTGCAGCTCCCTGTGCCTTGTCCTGCTCCCAGCACTCCCCTGGCACCAAAGGGCAGGACACTGCAATCCCAGGGCTCATGCTGCTGTGGAGCTCACTTGTACCCTTCACTGGCACCTCCATCTGCTTCTGCTCAACGCCACCACAGGGGGCATAAACTGAAGTCTCAGGTTATAACCTTGCACTATAAGGTGAGTCTTTTTAACAGAGTTACTTTGCTCAGAGGTGCAGCTTACCTCTGTCATGTATGGCTGAAATCAGATTCTCAAAATCACTCATTGATCCAAAAATGGGATCAACAGCATAGAAGTCTTCAGCTCCATATCCGAGGTCTTTTAAAGGGGACTTAAAGAAAGAGGTGATCCAGATGGTTTTTATATTCAAATATGTAACATGGTCCAGTTTTTCCTGGATACCTATTTAAAAGAAAAGGACATAATCTGTTTAGAAAAGACAAAAGATTTTTGTTTAAGTTCTGCATGGGCTCTCAAAGATGGTGCACAGGTCTCCTCAACATGTAACAATCCCTTGTTTTCACTGAGCTCAGGTAGCAGGACAGTCTTGATGTTTCTTCAGGGATAGCATGAGATCACAGAACAGAAACCATTCAAAGCCAATTTTACATGGAAAATAAAGCAGGAATCAAAAAAAAATAGATCAAAACAAATTTACATTCTATATGATAAAATATTTACTATTTGATTTAACAAATTTAACATCCACTTCTGAAAACAAGCTCCTATATTTTGTTAAAAAGCAGTTAAGAGCATTGCCTTCACATTTCAAAGAACATCAGTTAATCCTCAGACTATCCAATGGGAAGCAGTTTTAATGTAAAGATCCTATTTTTTTCCTGACTCAGGAAAAATCCTTACAAAACACAACAGAAAAACCCCATAAGTGACACCTCACTGCAGCTTCCCCTAGTATTTTTAAACCCAAATATTTTCACTTTCCTGACGTGTACTACTGGCATGCAGACACAGAAACAGTTTCTGCTCTTCACTTGCCAGCAAAGCATAGTGTGGCTAGTGCTTCTTGTTTAGAAATGTATTGTCCATTTTGGTGTTAAGCCTTCTCTTTCTACGAGGCAGTCTCAGCTAAGCTACCAGCAAGTGGCATTGTCCATGCACTCTTAAGAGCAAAGAAGCACCTAGACCACGAGCAAAACAAGAAGTAACACATCTTTCTCTCCTCCTTGTCAGTTTTAGTTTCTCCTCTTTGCTGCTGCAACAGCAGCAGCAATTACGAGCCAGAAGAAAATCTTTGTCAGTTTTAGTTTTCTGCAGGAAAAGCAGCCAACCAAACAACAAAGTGCTCAGCACCACCCATCCTCCCGACTGACCTCAGTTCTGTGGAGACATTTCACTCTGATGGCAGCTGAGTTGCTGCTTGCCCTCAGCCCCATTAGAACATCCCTTCTAACTCCAGGCTTAACAACTTAAGCAAGGAACTCCTGGATTTATTCATGACAGTGTGAGTTACCATTAATGCTGTCAGACTACTTTTCTTTCCCCTCTCCATTAGGGTGTCTTTATCTATTGGACTGTATTTTTCTATTGCTTATGTTCTTTATATACACACACACAGCTTTGAACATACCAAAAATGAAAACTGACCCACCTTTCAGATCCCCATTCCCATCCATGTTGCTGTCCTTGAAGGAACGAGGATAGATCTGATAAATAGGACCAGCTTGCCACCAGTCAAGGCACTTTGGAGAGAGAGCAATAATTGCAATCGTAGCACACACCAGTGCAGCAGCAGCAGCAATTATGAGCCAGAAGAGAATCTCCCTGGTGACTCTGTACCGGGCTTGGCTGGAGAACTTCAGCAAGACCTCCTTAGGCATCCCGGCATAAGGCTTCAGCACTGTCTCCTCCTCAGCCACTGGGTCCACATCAACAGTGCACGGTTTTGGCATTTCTTCTCGGCTACTGGTATCTGTTTCCTTGTCATCAAAAGCCTCATTTTGAACAAATCCATTGTTTTCCACACCTCCCTTCTCACTCAGCTCCATAGGTAAGCTCTTAGCTTCCTCCTCGACCATTTTATTTCACGGGTCTTGTCCTGGAGACTCGGCCAGAGCAAGAAACCTTGTCTAACACACCTTTGTTCAGTGAAATGAGAAGCACTGTAGTTAGCATCTGGGTTGATAATCAATCCTGACCAATCCTGGTCAAAGTTCAAAAAGGGACAAAAAGGGCAAAGTGCTCCCAATTTTTCGCGGAATCGGCACCTTCAGCAAGATAACAGAATAGTACTGTTCATACCGGTGGAGCACAGTTACCTTTACTGTTGCTCTCTCCGGTACACCAAACTTCTCTTCCCTTTGACAGCGGGGGAAAATTTGGATTTTACCAATAAAAGATCTAGTAAATATGCAGCTTTCAAGACAAGCCACAGTCTCCCTCACCTAAAGCAGTCTGAATATGGGTAATTTAAACACAGACAGCAAGACAATGAGGTGTTGACAACTATTGGCCCAAAAGCAACAAGATAAACTAAGAAAAAAGATACAAGGGCTGGTTGTGCTTCTTTTTCTCAGCTTAGAAAAACAAAATAACCCAACCCAGCCCACCCGCAACTCTTAAGCACTAACAACTGCTAAGGCACATACCGATCCTGGGATTCACAGTATGAGACATGAGAGGGATTGCTACACCCAGAGCTAGCCCCGGGTCAAGACAGGATAGCTCTGTACAGGCACAAGCAAAACTTGAGAGAAAAACGCACAGCCCACTATTAAAATCCATCCCTCCACCCTTAAAAAAAAAAAAAAAAAAAAAGTTTAAAGGAACCTTTCCCTTCTCCCTCTTTCCCGCTTTTTACAACTCTAGGCAGGAAAAAGCATTGCCCAAAGTCTGCACAACATGAACATGTATACACATCTGCATGGCCCCAGCCCCAGCTGCCCTGAAGCCAGCGAGCCTGCTTTTGTCAAGACAACGCCTCCAGTCGATGCCCCCCTGCCAGGCACACCAAAGGACACACAAAGCAATAGGTATTTGCCAAGGAGCTGCCTTATCACCTGTAAAAGTAAACACCTGCTCAACGATCACAGGGTCAGGGTCCCAGGGAAACTCTCATGGGCAACTGCAGCGGACGAAAAGGTTGGGTTTGACTAAGACAAAATGTTTATTGTGTTTGCCTCAGACCATAAAATAAGTTTATAAACTAAGGACTGTAAAAAGTCGAGCACGCAATATCTGAATGACTCAAATGCATTATCTCTTCAGTAGCTGAGCTAAGAAGAGGTATTTTATGCTGACATATTTAAACCTTTTCTTTCCCTTCCTCACAGCAGTGCCTGGCAGCAACCTCAGCCTGTGCAGCGTCAGGCGGGTGCCAGAGCATCTGAGATAATGGCAGTAGTTTCAGTGCCTCTAGTTCAGTATTGCCAGGAAATTCAGAAGTGGCACATTATTTGAAACAGTCTCACTCCCATCTAATGACTCTACGGTCTTAGCATCATCATACCAGTAAGCTGTAAAAGTTTCCAGGCAGACACGGTACGCTCAGGGCATAAACTTATATTTAGTACAGTGTCAATCACTCCCCACCTCATTTCAATTGTTTCATTTTAATGATTTCACTTTCCATTAAAATAGGAAGCATGTAAATACAGAATTGTGTTTAGCTTGCATCACATACATCTCAAGATGTAGTACTCCCCACCTTGCTTTTTTACCCTCAAATTCAGAAGTTTAAACATGCCCATGGCTTCCTGTACTACCTAAAAACTCCTTCAAGCACATAAAGCATGTCAGAGGCAAGAAAAAAGGATGACCAAAATGCAGCTGCCTGCCACAGATGGATTGGTCAGCCAAGCCAATGAGGCACAGGATGGTCAGGTGCAGAGAGGGCTTGGTGACAGGGCCAGGAATGTCTGAGGACACACAGCACCCTGTCCTGCTCTCGGTTTGCTTGGTACCACATCACGACTGCACCAAGCAAAACTTGCCACAAACCATGGTGAACATCTCTTCTGAGGAATACAGCCCAAAGGAGGATCCTGACATTTTACCATTTTGCAGCATGGGCATACAATGACAGAAGGTGGGTGTCAGAGCATTTACATACTTTAGACACAAATCAGCACTTCTGCAAGTCCCAAAAAGCATCTCTGGCACATCACTGGGACACAGACATGTAACTCAGTATGACAAATAGCTGCTCAATAGGCAATGCTACATGACTGTGACCAAAGTTACAGTTCTGTGTCTAATTCACCAGCATTTAGTGCTAATTTAATCACCTCCTGACAACTTGCTCTGGCCTTGCATTGCTCCTTGCCTCATGCCAGGTGAAGTACTTAGGCAGATGGGCAGTGAGCCAGATTGGGAAACAGATTTGGCTAAAAAAAAAAAATATTTTATTCTTCAGAAAGTTCTATCCCCAGAAGACCACACCAATGCTTCAGCCAGAGGAGGAGGGCAGCAGGCAGGGAGAGGGGACAGGACACAAAGCCCAACAACTTGACTGAACAACACTCCAGCCAAATCATAGCCTTCGTGTCCCAACATTTCTTTTAGTACATTCTCATCTGTCCCTCAGAGAAAGTCACATAATCACACAGTGCTATCATTTCATTTCTGGGAGTAGAACGCAGTTAAGTTTCACACCCACCAACACTGCTGGAATCAGAGACAGGCAGAGGGTTTAAATTCCATGAAGGGTTTATCCCGACTCATGCATGAAATCTACAGAGGATCAGGGACCTAACCCCAGTTCACCACAGTACTACATCACCATTACACAAAACACTATTGAAAGTCTGGTTCCAAGCGAGAATTTCAACTCCCCCCTCACCTCTTTTCTTTAAGCCAGTAAACTTACTGATAATAATTGCCTGCATGGACACTACTTGCTTGATCTAAAGGTAGAGGGAGATTATCCTTCCCCTGCATATGTTTTACAAGGGACAGAGGCCAATTTAGTATTTCAGTAGTCAGACGCTGCCACTGCTCTCTGTATGCACGGTTTGGAAACCATTACTTTTCCCTTATTTGAACATCTTGCAGGAGCACAAGGGCCAATGCCTGCTCTGCAAATCCCGCTGTGCGAAAGCCGTGCCTTCAAAAGAGCCCCTCTTGTCCTAATGTAATCCTCAAGTAATATTAAAGGTTTATTTATACCTTAAGTAGGACAGATCGTGTCTTAATTGCCAAGCGCCTGGCTGAAAAGAGGAGGATTATACTGCTGGGGTAGATAAATGCAGCACGCAGGAGGCGGAGGCCACGGATAAGACACAGCGACACAATTACTGTAAGGTTAAAACAGAACATAAACCATCCTGGAAACTACCAAGTGGCAGCCTTGGTGAACATGAGAGTTCTTAGAGTCGGACTCACTGGGCTTACAGCCAAACTTCAGTCGTATTTCAGATCAACTAACTCCACGTTGCTACATACGAAGAGCTGAAGCACAAGCAGGTACCAGCGGAGCACAGGTACACTTAGGATAGAAATCTGGACCTTGAATACTAAAAATTCTTCTAGAAAACCTGCAGTAAATATACAGCCAAGGAGCTTAAAATAGGAGAACAAACCCAAGAATCTGGTATTGTCTTCTATATGTTTTTCCTCATAGACTAAAAATAAAACCACACAGGTATTTTGTTGTTATTACAGACCTTTCTTTCTCTTCTCCTAAACCTGAGGAGTTGCTTGCCTTAAAATTATTTGATAAAGGAAAACTGTAAACTTCATCTTAGGAGAGGCAGATCACCAACAATTCCCACTGAGCTTTAACTTTTTCCTTTTAAAAAATATTTTATGTATGCAGGCATTATGCTTCTGGCTTGCTCTCAAGCAATTCTCAAATGGTTCCCTCCTGAGCAATTTTATAGTTTAACAGGAGTAACTAGCCAATGCAACTGCGCTAGCAGAATCCACTGAAAAGCATTAAGGAGTAAAGAAAACACTTCATATTCTCTGCCAGTTACTCTGTTTACCTCAGGGTTAGGTAGGGAAACAAAACCAATCGGTATGTGGGCAGTAATAGCTGCTATCTCCACACAGATTGCCATGGTTATTTCTAAAAGATGGAGGGGTTAATTTCCACAAGTATTTCTTGTATATAATTATTTAGATGCACTGACTGACTTAGCATCTACTGTTTGATGCTCTACAAATGCCAAGTAGCTTGCCAGTTACTCAATACCATACATATTATGCTGAAAACCATGGAGAGGGGTGATTATGCACCCTAATGTGCTAAGTGTAGGAAGACGTTTATTGTTAAAAAGTTCTCTTGCTTAATGCTTTTTCATTAAAAGGTTTGTTGCCACTGGAACTGGTCTGACATAATGCACTTTACCGCTAAATATAACCTTCTTATTTTCAGAATCAGGGCCAGCTTTACACCTATGGAAAAAAGCAGACAGGACAGTTGTCAGTTCTTCCTCAGCTGCTCCCTCAAGACTGGTGGATAATTTGACCTTTAAAGTTGCCTTTCACTCAGCACTAAGAAAGTCCTGTCTCGACCCGGAGGGCAGCTGTCAACAGAGAGATGGTCTCCAGGAACAAGTTTCTGACACAGTATCTTTTACCCTGGGAATCCATGAGCATGTCTGAAGTTTCTGCCACCAGCCTGAAGTCCTGGGGTGGCAAAATGTAATTGCACAGGACACTGTTACATGGTTTGATTGGGGGGGTGTTACTTTTTTTAGTGCTCTTAGTCCACTAATGGACTATGCGATTAAAGGTTAATGTCATTATCAACGCTGTAATTAGCTACTGCTTGGCCCCTGCCCCCCACGGCTGATCAGCATGGCTGGCTTCCCCCACTATTTTTAATGAAAACAATTTTCCACTAATTCTTGCTGTTATTGTAGCTGCAAGAACAACGGCACGCAGCGTTGACTCCTTCTGGATGCCCTCCCTGCAGAGGGTCCAACTCTGTCACACCCCCATAGAAAATCTTACTTAAACTCCAGGTTTGTTACCTCTCCAGGAGGAAGCTCACTCGCATAACTGCACCCTTCTCAATTTACCCTCTTCCCTTTACGGTACTCATCCGTTACATTTCTATCCTAGGAGATGACAACTTAAAAGGATTTTCTTTTCCAGCCTACTCCTGGAAACCTTTCCCAGCAGGAGACATAGACCTCGATTTTACCCTTGTGCGAACCGAGAATGTTCAGCATAGTACTGAACCCTGTCAGACTGTTGCTGAAGTTTTGGTGGCTATAAACTCAAGAGGGACTTTGCATTACTGAAACATCCCTGAAATGGGAGATCTTCAATACAGACAGCAGAGCCAGGCAGGAAGCCAAGCAGAACCTCAAGAAAATAAAATGGCATTGCACTGCATCACCACCACATCCATCCTTTGGGTTATCAAAAGGCAGCACCCCACAAGCTACATCTATCCCTGCTGGGGCTTATCTCTGACAAAAATTTACATTCACTCAGTAGTAATCAAGGAGCAAGTTTTGGTCTGTTGAGCACAAAGCATTTCATCACGTGGCAGGATGAAAGGACTTATAGGAAGGGGCTGTCAGGCAGGGAATACTGTGTTCTGCACAGCTGTCACTGCATGAGCACAGCTACTGCCATACTATACAAGCTGTGCTGCTTTTCACAGTGCCTGCTTCCCCACCTGCAGGAATTACACACAGAGTATCACACTTATATACGGTGCTCCATATGAATTTACTCCTTTCCATGGCTCTCCAGGTGCATCCAGATAGGCCTTCCTGCAAATAATTTGCTTTTTCACATATATCAAATTGGTGACAGGCATTTCATGATCAAGCCTACTCAGGTTGTGCTCCTGTGAAATAATTTCCTGCTAAAAGAGCTCAGTTCATATAAAAAATTCTTTAGTCTTTGTACAGAAAACTTCACTTACTGGCACTGAATTGCATCCCAAGACTTTTAAAACATCTGCTTGGGACCAACAATCGGTCCACATGGTTTGATGGATTCCATATCAAACCATAACAGTCCAGCAACAGTTATGCAAGTGAGTGTGAAAAAAAATCAGTTGAACATTGGGAGTAAAACAAAGAACTGGACGTATATATTTTATTAAAAAGCCCCCAAACCAACAAAACCCCATTTCTCCAATTTGAGTGGAGCGATGTAGCTGTGAAACAAGAGCTGGCACACGCAAGGTTCTGCATTCAAGGAAGGGATGCTGTGGCCAGCACAGACTAGACCTGTGCATCAGGTAAGCACTCCACATCTATAAGGAATCATTTCCAAAGATACACCTACCATTCACTGCAGACATAAGTAGCAGAACTTAAATTTCATATTCACATGAACATAGAAAGACTGAAATTGAAGACAATCCAAAGCTTTTACCTAATTCAGCTCAAAGCATAACGGCTACTAGGATGATATGAGAAGTTACAAGATATAACTTTGGAGGAGTGTTTTTTGTTGTTTGTTTTTGTGGTTTTTTTCCCAAGTCCACAAAAACAGTACTTGAAATATAGTAACCACATGTAAAAAAGTTGCTGCAATTAGTCACACAATTGGATCTCTCTGTTTTCCTCTTTAATAAATTAATTGAGTGGGAAGTGAAATGCAACAACTAATCTCTGAAGCAGCAACATGGAACTTGCTATGTTTTTAAGGTAAGGGCAAGTAGGACTGAAGGGATGAATGTAAAACATATTTCAGCATTTTAAAATTTCACAGCCAGCACAATGCAAAAAATACTACCTAAAAACAGAGACTGAGAAGTTCCTGTAAAGCACCACAGTTCCAAACATCACACATTGTGTTAGCAGAGTATTTCCTACAACGACATCCTTCCAAATGAATGCAGATTTACTGGAGCCACAAAAGGTATTTTGGTTTGATTTCATACATTCTCTGCTCCCAAAGGTGAAATATTATTATTTTAAATGTATTAGAAAAACACATCTGCTTTACATATCCAGGCCAAAATCTTTATTGCACAATTAAACTCAGATTATGTTCACAAAGATGGCTAAAAGATTTTTAAAAAAATATATCTCAGAGGGCATTATCCAGTTTCTCCTAGGAACAACAAACTACATTCTGTAAATTACTTGTCCAAGATTAAGCAGACATCCACCATTTTGCACCTGAGTAACCTGCCAAACAAACCAAAGAATGAATTTAAAAGGGATGGCATTAAGAAGTTACTTTATAAAAATAATAGGAATTCTATTTTCATTAATGTAATCATGGGGCCCCTGGTGGTCTAGTGGTAAAGGCGCCGCGCTATCACCGCCGAGACCCGGGTTCGATTCCCGGTCAGGGCCACTCCCGGGCAGGTGGGGCTCGTTAGCCCTTAAAGGCAACCCATCTACGTCCTAAGGACCTCGCTGCCACCGTCCAAGCTCGCTTGGCCCCGGCAGATGAACCTTAGGATTAAAGGGTGGGCTCAGTTCCACGCACACTGTGTCTCACCTAAAAAATCCAATGCGCAGGCTGGAAGGTGGAAAGACCTTCCCCAGATCTTTGCTCGCGAAGACTGGCCATTATTATTAATGTAATCAGACTTTAACACGTATTTTACTTCATAGTTAAAATGCATTCACTTCAATGTTTCCAACTAACTTCCGAATGTAGGATATTTAGCTAACTATGTTTAACATTCACCCCCCAAAGAAGTAAGTAAAATATATCGATGTGGAGAGGTGCATTTTTACCAGAGCTTCTCTTTCAGCACATATTTAAAAAAGACAATTCAGATTTTTAAAGGAAAAAAATAATACTCTTGCAAACAATACAACATACACAAACATTTTTGGATACCCTTTCTAAGTTCTGCGTACTTGCCTCCTGAAGGTAGTGTTTTATCTCAAAATACAGAATTTTCATTCATAGGACAGGATTTTCAGTATGAATTTCTGTCCAATTTCTTTCATTTAAGCTTTGCAGCTATTTCAGAGTGACAAATGCAGTATTTCCGCGTTTAGAGATCTGAAAAACTTGCAAGATTGTCATTAGAGGACTCATGAATTTCATTCTTTCCGGCTTTTTAAAGGTGAATGGCATTGTCCTTAAAACACTATTACACAATAGACTCAACTTTCCCACAACTCACCTTAAATTCCAAAAAGTCCGAGAAAGCAGAAAACCAGGGTAAAAGTAATTTCTGAAACAGACTTGACACCACAGGAAAAATTACTTCCAACAAGACTGTTTCAATTAATTGCCACAAGTCTTCCTACTACACAATGTTTTTCTTCCTTTACTGGGAAGGGCAACTGCTTTGGACATTCCCCATCAAAGAAAGCTGACGGGACATGCCCATTTTTTTTCTCTCTCATCAGGCCATCCCCATGACTTAAACCCTTCTCAGTCTTTGTTAAAAAGCCGGTGCTGATGCAATCATTAGCTAATTTACAGTCACTAATCGCAGTATCAGCACAGCAAAGACTTCTTCTGTTGGAAATTCCCCATCAAGCTGCACATAAACAAATAAGAACAGCCGAGGGCAGAAGCAGGAAGTTACTCATCAATCAAGAAGGAAGATCTCAATAATCCCCGGCAGCCTTTAAATCCAGGTATCACAGCAAAGGAGAGCTTTACAAATTTCTAGAAGTCCAAATAGGGTTTTTAGGGGAACACGACCTTTCCAACACAGAGCCAAGCACAGCGGTACTGATTCAATGTGTAACAGAGTGAATGATGGAAACAACAGGTGACGACAAGCAGTGAGCTGAACACCAACAGGAGGCCCAGTCTTGCTAACGTGCAAAGGTTGCTCATCTTTTGATCACCACAGAAACAGCCAAGTAGGAATATGAGAGGTATAAGCCACACATAGCTAAGTCAGGTCTGTACAGTAACAGTCCAAATAAACACAGGCAGGACAAGTTCAGATTGGCACACAGGAAAACAGGTTACAAAGACACGAGACTGCTGGTGGAGCTTCAACTGCATGAGCCCCATACTCACTTGGATTATGCTGTGCAAATTCAGTGACTTTGGGTACTTTCTTGTGGATTTGTCAAATTGCCTTCATCTCTGGGAGCATCCCATGCAGTTGCTTACCTGCACCGATGCAGCCACCTTCCTCTGACTGAATTTTAGAGCTAAAAAAGAACTATAAAGAATCAAAAGCAACATGCCTTCAGTAGACAATCCTTAAACTTTAATATTTGCTTTTTAGCCCATCAAAACACAAACTAGTTGACAGAGTAAAATCTGCTTAATACTGTAGTTTGGTTTTTTTTCCTTTTTGCCGGTATAGACCTGATACCTAATGTCAGGCAGCATTGCTTTTTGCTTCAGCTTAAAGAGGTAAAAATGGCCCACTACAGTTTGGTTCAATGCTGTAACTAATCTCAAGTTCATACTGATGTTGATTTTCATTATGAACTTTTAAAGTGCCAAAGAAAAATGACTGGTTTTCTGGTGCTAACTTTACTTTTTAAGCCGGTGATGATGGCTGACAGCATACAAAAGCTCAGAGGCTGACTGGACTCCACTTTATATATGATACCAAGAACCTACCTAGCCACTAATAGCTCGCCTGTAATGTGTTAAAAGAACTGACAACAATTTCAAGTGTACAGTTTGTTTGGTTTTGTGGGTTTATTCTTCTCTTCTTGCTTTTGTGTTTTGGTCTGTAGTTTGTTTATTTTTTTTTTTTTTTTACTCCACCCAAAGAGCCACATCAGCATCGGATTCGCATAAGAAACAGGAAAAGTACGGATATTTTGGCCAAGTCTTGCAAAGGTTTGCATGCAGGCTCAAATAACGACCTGAAGATCCAGCCTATTAAGAGGGGACTGTTATAGTAGTTAACTACCTCATAGGAGACTCCTGATAAGGTCAGTGACATCGCTGATATTTGCATCTGTTTTGTTATACCCTATTCTATTTATCAGGTTAATGAGGACCAGTTAAAATAAATCCTCAGCAAAACAAAGATCATCAGAGAGCAGTTTTGAGAACTGACCCGGACTACTTTTTCTCCGTAAATCAAGTTTAATTTTGCACATCAGAAAGACCCGAGGTGGAAAAGGTACTAACCACTCTCAGCTTTCCACAGAAGTATTTTTACAGTACTTACCAGGTGGAAACACAATTAAGAAAACATAATTTTAAAACAAATGTTAAAATTGACAAGTTACGGCAAATACATGAACTAATTTTATCAAACATCTCAGACTAAGAACACAAGTCAAAAAGCACAGTTTTTCTTTTTTTCCAGGCTGCTGAAATCTGCACAGTATTTTGATTAAACTAAAAACATAGTTAGAATTCATAACCAAGTGAATGTGTGAATGGCAAGTAGTGTTAATTTAGAGGAAAAGAAGCTGCCTGGATTTACATTTTGATGATTCTGATGTAGCTGTGCAAGCTACGGTCCTTCTCTTTGAGAAACCTGTGCCCATGCTTCACTTCTATACAACGAAAGCATAAACCCTTTTACTGCCTTTTACAGGGAGACTATCCACGTAATGCAAAAAATCCAAACAAATCAAAGTTCATAGGATAGGAGCCTGTGGAGTACAAGAACTCTCTTCAGTGGAACAAAGCATTAAGATTTCAGCTCATGAGGAAAGCATGCAGGGATTATGCTGTACAAGCAGATCCAACCAAAAAGCTCAAAGAATGTACAGATTTATAGACTCAAAAATCTACAGCTAGTCCAAAAAGACATCAACTCTACAGTAGCAGTGTTCAGGCAGGTTGTTACCCTGCAGTTATCAATATCATAGACAATTTCGTTCTCCTTTTCTACTCAGATAAACAACTTCAATAATAAGTTGGGGAAAAAAAATCAGTAAAAGTTCTAAAATGAGAGCATTAACATCAGAGAAACTTCTATCCAAAACACTGCACAAGAGTGCAACTTTATAGGTCTAACCCTAGACTTTTAGGAAACTTCAAGAAATGAGTTGACTAAAAAGTCAAGTTTATTCTGAATTTTTAGACTTTAAATGAATGCTCTCCTGTAGCCAGACTAAGACTCATTCCAGCTGAACTTGGGATAGACTTGCCCTAGGAGTACTAAATGTTGTTTGCACTCTTCTGTCTCCCATAGAGAAGCTGACTTTGAGACTTCTGCCTTACTGTAACAAAGGGTCACATTTGCTACAGAACAAACACAAATCCATCAACTAAGAGAACCCAGTAGGATTTATGGGGGTTATCTTTTTATACAGAACATTTGCATCTTCTTAGTAAGTCCTTGTCAAGAAAACAGACAACATGTCACACTGTTTTAGCAATCCTTTATTGAAGATAACAAGTTGGTTATGTTCACTGTATTGTATGAAACATCACAATATCATACTGGGAAGGTACTATCAGTACAGGGTTGGACCAGAGCGGACAGTCTGAACAATAAACCATTTTGCATTCTTCATTCCCTATCTTTTAACAACCCCAAAAAAACCAGTAAAGGGACAAATACCTGTTAACATCATCATTTAAAACACTTTAACTTACAAGGCTAAAATCTAATGAATAAATAAAATATATTGTGGCAATAATCCTCTCTAGACCAAAAAAAAAAAAAAAAAAAAAAAAAAAATCAGATACACAGTGAATCAAAACGACTGGGAAAGCTGGCCTTCTGGCACCAGTATGAAAGAGCGTGTGGTTTTTACAGACTCACCATGGGGATAAAGTTACAGAAAAATACCATGAATTTCATTTCACACAAAACCAGTTGATGACTGTCATTAGCTTAAAACTACACACAAGGGCAATTACATCCTCGCTGAAACACAGTTTAAACAAATAGGAAAATGTTTACAAGGCATCCACAGCATGTAAATCATGTACAGATGGATACATTCATTGTTTCCCCTCCCCAATAGCTTTTATTTTAGATAAATACTTTACTCTTCCCCATTTTCAGCATTTTCTGGACTCATTACATGCACAACTCAAAGAAGTCAGAAAAAAAGTCAAGGTTATTGCAAAAATAGAATTAAACTAAGAATCTTCAAGTACCTTACATGACAGCCACTCTGTACCATGCCCATTGCTTATAAAATGAAAGGTCATTGAACCCATGAAAATATCTCTAATATTTTCTTAATTTAAAATAGATAATTTTAAGTGTATTTATAGTAATCTCAAAGTGATAATTTCAACTTTGAAAATAATGCAAACAATTAAAAATTATACCCATATTACACAAGACTTCTGTATCTTAAGCTGAAAAAAATCAAAAAACTATAGAAAACCACATATAGAACAAAAAAATAATCACAATTTACATTATAATAAAGGCAAATTTTCAGCATTTTAAAAAAAAACCTGCAGCTGTGAGAGATGTCAAAGCAAGTCACTACTAACTATAAATTCACCAGTTTGGGATTTTTTTTTTTAAAGATTTTCTCTAGCAAGAGTTTAAGGGTGTGTTGTACACATGCGTAAAATTCTTACTGGTTTTAGACGCCTAGAATCTTCATATATTATTGCCAAATACACTTATCTTCAAGCAAGCAGTAGGCAACGTATCACAATTTGGACACCGCAGGGAAACCCAACGGTCTGGTAATACAGGTAAAATTGGAAAAATTTAAAAAAAAAAAAAAAAGAAGAAAAAAAGAAATAAAATACACATCTGATAGCGTATTGCCCAATTAAAATTACTTTCCAAGCCACAGAGCTGCAAAGCCTTCCAACTCGGTACAGTGAAATAAGTAATGTCTCAAACAATTACTTGTACTCTCTCATGCTTGTGTGTTGCACGTTTCATTTGGCCAAAGTGTATCTTCAGAGTACACCTACAATCCCATGCACCTCAGGTACATACACCGATCTGCTGAGAGACTCCTTCCTTCCCTCCTTCCTTTTTAGGGCCAAAGTTCATTACAGATGTAATCAGTATGCCTGAGGCTGGTAAAAATACTGTAGTACAGGCAATGCTAAGAGTGGCAATATCAGAAAACACAAAAATGAACAAATGATGGAAAATTCTAATATCTTTCTGCCCATTTCACAAAATGTTGGAAATCCACCAGAATTTTTCCCTTGTATTGAAGAAATCAGATTTAAAAGTTTTTTTCCCCCTTTCAGAATCAAAAGCATTTTAGTAGATTTGTAAGGCTACCACGGATCTTCTAGATCTCCAGCACCCTACAGGAAAAGAAGAGGAGAAATATTACTACTCACCAATACAAATGAAAACATTTTGTTGCACTTTGGATTTCAGTGGCATAATTAAGAACACTAGTGTAAGACAGAAAACATTTTCCTTCTTTTCCATACCTGCCCTCTTCCATACACAAATATTTGCTGTTTGTCAACATCATGAGGGAACTTAATTTTATAAAACATGAATCCACTAAAGCTATTATAGCAAAAAGACTTAAACATCAAGATTTATCCAAAATTGTACTAAATCACAACTATCAACACATACTACATCTGTGGACAACAAAACAAAACAAAAATTCTACAAAATACTAAAGAGCTCAGCTCTTCAGGTATTCCTGGTCCACAAGAAATTCCCACAGGCTCATTTTCATTGAAGCAGTGAAATTTGTACCTATTTTGAACAATTATATTTTTGTGATAATGTTATATATTTTGAACTGACCACTGACACAAGAATTCCAGATTTCAATTATTAGCAAATGAGTTACCACCACTGCAAATTCCCAGTGTTACCACTGGCCTACCAAAATGCATATGTGTTGCACCCCAAAAAAAACAAGAAAAAGAGTTGGTAGAAGGCAAGCTTTAGTACAAGTGTGTATTTGTTTATATGGCTGATGTGTAACTTGAACCTGAGAAATGATACCCAAATAGAGGATTAAGATGAATGATCCAAACCAAAAACTACTCAAAGATTTGTAGAATCTAATGAATGTCATGAGTTAATGTGAGAAGCTAGGAAAAGTTTCAAGTCATGTCAGAGTGATTACACTTCAAAGAAAGTTTATTATTTGCTTAAAAGAGTCAATATGCATACAGATATTATTCCACAGCATATGCTTTATTTTCACTTGAACACAAATTATTTTAACTTGAGACTAGGTACTAAATCTAAGTACATTTTCATTTCTGGATATATGTTGTACTACAACCTGGGATGCAATAACACAGTTGTCTAGAAAAATTGGTATTTACTATGAACAGTGGATACAACCTAAATGGGGGGGGGAAAATCAAACACATTTCATAAGTGACAACCTAAAATGTAATAGTTTAGTCATAATAGAAACTATACACAATTCAAACACAAACATGCAGTATATGATGCTGGGGGGGGGGGAAGGACTAAAGAATTTGTATAATTCAATTAAATTGCACAAAAGATACAACTAAGATGTGAATTGCTTTACAATGAACAAACATAACCATCAAAAATATTTAAAAACATAGTTAAAAGAAAAAAATTTAGAATTTATTTTTGCATTACCATGTTAGATTCCTGTTGTCGGTGTCACAGGATTTAAAAAAAAAAAAAAAACAAAACGAAAACTAAAATCTCAAATAGCAAGTTAACTGCTTGCTACACAACATAAGATGCAATTACTATTATATACCACAGCCGTTGAACTTCTATGGAAGTAAGAGCTCTGTATAAACAATCTGTACAAACAACTAAAGTAAAACCAAACAGTCTTCTAGGGTAGATGCGACAAAACGCCGGGATACAAACAAAGGAAAACACGCCAAGCGAAGCGAAGCGTTCGATCCGCTCCGTCACAGATCAGGAGTGTCCATCAGGGCTCATGCCATCGCTGCCCGCATCTGGGTCGTGGCGCGGCGCTGCCGGCGGGCGGGCGGCGGGCCCGGGGCGGGGCTCCGGCCCTGGCGGGGCGGGCTCTGCCGAGCGCTCCGGCCCCGGCCCCTGCGCCAGCCTGAAACTACTGAGCATCTCCTCCAGCAGGTGGCGGTAGTTCCCCCTATGATTAATTCTCATCTGCCTCAGCGCCTCCACCAACTTGCCCTGCGTTCCGCCTTCCTCGGCCGCGCCGGGGTCCTTGTGTTAAGATTCAAGACCCCAAAGAAATCATGTAGTTAAACTGGAATGTTTTCTAATGACATGAAAGAAAAAAAAAATCCCCAAACAAAAACCCACACAACCAAACCCTTTTTTTTTTTTTTTCTGATTGAGAAAACACCACCTTTGCTCTATTTTAATGTAACACACCTTATTAGGAACATACATCTTAGAATGATATATTTCATGTTCATCTTTTGATACAACACAAGAAACGATAACTATTAAACCAGTATTTTTAATAATTTCACTTCATATTGAGCCAGTCATGGTACCTCCTCATAATTAACTCCATATTTATTCAAAATGTCTTTTGATAAAAAATAAAGCTGATACTCCCCAAAACTTTGGTCATTTGTCAGTGGAAAATTTTGAAAATTTACGCTTCTTTAGCCACCAGGCCAATATATTTAACTATGAATTTCTGCACAGCCAATAGCAACACAGTTCTGTGAATAACTAGGAGAACAGTTAACCCTACTGACAGCAGTTTAGTTCAAAATAAACGCTCAGTGTTTTAGTAAACAATCTCTGATTTTCACATGCATGCTGCTGCCAGAAAAAAAGCAAGCAGCTACCCCTTAGCACTGGGAGTGATGGTATTTGAACATAAGACACACCTTTGGCAGACTGTGTATTGCCTAAAAAAATTAGCAGGTAAAACAGTTATTTAAAGTCAAGCCTAAAGAACCTACACAGCACAAAAATCTGAAAAACAAGTGCTGGTTAAGGAATGGAATTTTCCTTAGCAAAAGACCTATTTGGTTACAAGCCTTCTGTTTAAAAAAATGTTGCTTGTTTGTTGGGGTTTTTTGTTGGTTTTCTTTGGTTGGTTGGTTGTGGTTTTTTGTGATAGACTTATACTAGATATTTTCAAGAGCTAAAGCAGTACTGTTCCTTTAAGGGAATAGTCCATTTTACATTATTAATATCTAGTAACTTATCAAGCTAGACAAATGGAACTGTATCTCTGGAAGTTGGCAGATTTTGCAAGCCATTAGAGGCACAGTCCAGACTGCCTTGTTCTCATGCTGACCTCATTTTATTGTCATGTAGTCCAAAAGCTTCCTAACTACAAGTATTGCTGTCACTCATTTACAAGCTTAATAGCAGTATTAAGAAAATATTTGGGGGTCAGTAAGATTTTGCATGCTGTATGTAATGCTGCTGGAATAGAAGCCTCAATACTGATTAGCACAGTCCAAGTTAAAAAGGGGACAATTTTACTACAAAAATTAATATCACTGCATATAATGCTGTCCCTCTAAGTTTGTTACTTAAATAAGAGACATACTTTCAGGGTGGTTTGCTGGTCTCAGTTTGAGATGTTTTGACTCCCATATACTAGCATTTTCATATTCAAATATGAAAATATTCAAGAGAATATTCAAGGATTCAACATTCTCTTCAAGAGCCCAATGAGGAGAAGCAAGATAAAGGAGGTAGCTTTAATATATAAAGTGGGACTGGTTTAATGCCTTATTGGCACAAAGTCAGTGAAAACTCATGGCATCAAGATGAGGATACAGATGCATCCTGTTTCTTAGGTTTTGGCAAAGAAATAACCTCAAGTTATTTATTTATCTAATACTAAACAAGGCAGCATAGCTGAAGACTTTCCATTTTTTAAAACTCAAAGCATATCTAAATTCTATATTTCATCTATTCCATCACTTTGCTCTGAGGTTGACATTAACAAATACACACTCTGAATTTCCACAATACCGAGATCTTTAAAAATTCCTTTGGCAGACTGAAGTGAATAATTTTGCTCCCATGCAACACTGAAGAGTAAAAAAGCAATAAGCAATATAATAGCAGCCCTGAGACTCCTAAACAATTCAAATGCTAGTAGGAGATGAATTAACAGTGCTGTTAGTGTTTGATATTCAAACTCATATCCTGCACCCTATTCTATGGCAGGCTATTTTGTGCTTCATGTGTGTCCCTCAGTGCTAAGAGACAAGAAACCCCACAGACAACAGCAGGACAGAAACTGCCTCCTTTATATATTATACACTATATAGACAGAGGTTTCTCTCTAATGATGTATAGCTAGAACAGGTCCCTGAAAACTCTGGTTATTGTGCAAGGTAGCATTTGTCTTCCTTCATGTTCCAATTCAACTTAAGTGCTACTGACCATAAAAACAAGAATAAATCTGTGCTGACTATGTTAGCATGAGCATTCACAATTTTTACACAAGTTCTGTTCTATTATATTATGTGTATAAAATGGGCTAGCATGTATTAAGGACTGAATTTACAATGTTGTGAGACAAGCATAAGAATTGTGTCCATTTACATTTTTTAAATTATGTGTAGCAGCCCTTAATGACATATGATTTGGTTCAGCAAAGTGCCAGAGTATATTATTAGGCAAAGTAAGAGAGAAACACGATTGATTTCAAACAAGATGCTCGAAGGCAGCTTTAAACGAATACCACTTGGAACTATTAACACGGCCACTGTAATTTTAACACTGTTCCTTGTGTTTAAGGATATATATATATATATATATATATATACATACAGCAAAGTAGTCTCCTCGGTTAGTATTCTCCTAGTCTTAGGGGCACATCAAAAAATAAAAATGGTTGAAGAAGTAGTCATAGAGAAAAAAAGCAGTGCTTTTTTAACACATTAGAACAACTTGGTGATATTATAACATTACAGTGTAAACAATTATTTAGCTATGAATAATGCCTTTTAAATTCCCTTTAAAGAACTGAAAGCACCAGTCCCCAACACCTAACAGATTTCTGTGCTTTCACTCATATATGTAAAGACACAAGCCACAACATTTACAGCAGAAGTCCCTCTGCTCAAGCACTGGTAAAGTTGTTCTTTGTGACCTCAGAGCAGGGCTCCCTCCAGCTCTTGATATACAAAATACTTGTACTCTGAGATGCCTAGCAGGAAAAGCTTTGGACTGCTATTCCCTAAAGCCACACACTAGTGATCTCTGAATACTGCTGTAGTAAGGACCCTTTCACTTTTCAGTCTCTTGTTCTGATCAACATCTCCTTATTTAGAGGCTCCATGTTAAGAATTCTCACAAAAGGCACATGTGAAGAATAGAAAAGTTACTCTACAACCTCTACGTTGGACAACAAAAAAAAGTTTCTAAGCACAAAACTACCTGAAGTATTTACAGTGCTGAGTAAAACAAAGTTAATCTAGAAAGACATACAACCTTGGTTTTAATTTATACACTTTCTAAGAACTTGCTTGCAAAGCTATTATGATCCAGTTCATCACAGGAATTCAGGTAACTATTTTAAACTCTAAAATGCTTAAAAGTATACTTTTTAGAAGGAAGTCATATTCTCAACTGCAAAAATTAATTAGATTGTTTGAGGGAGTTGTTTTTGTGTTTGTTTGTTTGGGTTTTTTAATTGTTACACATGTGCATTAATACTTTTAGCAGCTAATTACATTATTATTTTGCCAAGGTAATAAAAATAGTTCTAGCCTTATATACAACCGTAAGATGAAGATGACTGCTACAGGCAGACTTGCCCTTCCAGCAGTATTCTGCACAACACCCACACTTGACACGTGTGCACTGTTAACTACACATGGGGAAAGATACTGAAGTGCAAGTCAGTGCTCTTCTGTGCTCTGCAGACTCGGCATTCTTGTCTCTAGCTCCTCATTTTTCGTATGAAGATCTGCTCTTGCTTCCAACTAGTTTAAACAGGGGCATTATTAGCTACATTTCAATCTTACTTGGCAAGTCATCATTGGGATGTACTAAATCTTTCCTTCCTATCTTTGTTTCCTGTTACTGTAGACCTGTAGCAATGTTATCATGTGTGGAGACATTTTCTGAAGAGTTTGATGCTGAGTAACTGAACAGCTTCCTTCCCTTTTACCCTCCCCAGGCACCAGAGCATTCAGTTCAGAAGGCTACAACATCACCACATATACACCTGAAACTGAGTAAGACCAGCAAGGAAATCACATTTCCATCATCTCAAAAGTGAGCCCCACTAAACGAATCCACTTCAAGGATGGTAAGATAACTTGCTGGCAAAGTGCAAACAGGAATTGCATCCTTCACCAAGCAGGAGATCATCCTCTCAAACTGCTCTGGGTCAGTATCACTTGGGATGGGAAGAAGAGAAGGTGCTGACTGGCAAATAACATCACAAGATCAAATTAAAATTTAATCCAGTCTACATAAAACACATCATTGTTCATATTTGCACTTATATACCAACATAAGAAAAGTTTACAAAGCAGACTGGAGTGTACTGTTCACATCTCCTATTAAAGAAGCCAAATTAAATGCCAGACCAGGGATTCAAATGGCAAAAAAAGTCAAAGCAGTTAATGGTATATTCTTTAATGAGTAAAATGCATACTTAGGTGAGCTACCTCATTTTACTAAACTAAAATGGACGATGCACAAACATTTTGTGAAAGGAGCCAATAGACAAAAGGATGTTGTGCTGCATGTTAGGACTTTCAGCAAGCTTGCATGGCTATTGAAAAGTAAATTTGGACTTAGATGCATCATAAATGTGACTATGGCACATGACATTTCTAAAAAGTAAGCATTAGACAAACTTTTAGGTTTTTTTCTTAAAATACCAATCAATTTGTAAAACCTTGGTTGTTCTTTTTAAATAAATCACTTAAACCAGTAACTTTTCCCAATAAAGCAGGAAAAGTTCTGGTTTAATATAAAAAGCAATAGCAGGCTGAAAGAGGTGCAGAGTTTCCTGAAGGACTAAAGAAGCTGAAAAGAGGAAAATGTTGTCTAGCTTGTTTTGGGGTACTGTTGCAGTTTCTTGAAAGTGAAATGAAAAATGTATACTTTATCACTTTCAAACTACAAAAAGGAACAAATTCTAATAAAATTGAGAAGCTAGAGGTTTCTTCTCTATTTGTGCTCTAACAAAACAGTGGCCCCTTCCACACACCCGAGCTTTCTAACTGCAGAGTATAAATCAAATATAGGTAGTTAAGAGAAGATGACAATGGGAAAGACAATAATAATTGTGGTGAGACTGTATTTACAATCTCAAGGTACACAACTGATAATTCTGAGGTATTTCAAGTAAAAGTTGACATCTCCTCAACACCATTCACTGTAATGACTACCTGACTGAGGGCCCTGTAGCCATCTCATAAGAAAAAAATATTATAAAGTATTTACCAGAATATGAAGGGTACTTTCACAGATCACTTCACATAAACTGTACAGAAAATATGTGTACAAGCACTGATGTTTTTTATCAGTTATTCAGTTTTCCACAGTTTTTAAACAAATTTGAACATAATTGATAGGAACACCAGTTATTACTTATTTATACTAAGAGCCACCTAATAATCAGGCTTAAAGCTACAGTAAACCATATTTCAACATACTATTTAAAAATTCAACTTAGTAGGAAATCTAAGCCATTTCAGAAATCAAAACTGATGTAAACTAAAATCACTTTACATTTTCCTTAGACCAGCCCATATGGGATATGAAAAGATAGTTAAATGCTAAAAAAAAGAGTCAGTATTAGTCTCATTGTCTATTATTTCAGTGTACAAAGGTCTTCTACACATACAGAAGACAACAGGAAGTGTGTCTGCCCCCTCTTGTACTAAATTTCCGGACAATAGACATACTAGCTAGTTAAGCAATGAATTTGCTGACCACAATTTCTTACAATAATGAACTGTAATTTAGAAAAATCCTGCATTTTTTTCTCACAGGTTTGACTGAGAAAACGGTAGTCAGTTAGATGCTTAAAAAGCCTTCAGAATTGGGTGTCATTTTTCTGTCTTTTTGAGGATGAACTTCTACATCAAATCCATCCAAAGCAAAGTAAAAATTACCAGTATGCTACCACAGATATCCTGTGTTTATAACACTTTATTGACAGTGATGTACACTTCTGCTTAATGTATGACACTACTTCGATGTTCACATTAAGAAAGAGATATAGCAAAAAAAATGAGAACTTACCCCCTCATTCTCTCTGTGTGGATTCAGCCTACTATACACAGCTTCAATAATATTACGCCTAAAAAAAGAAGTTTTTTAAAAAATTAAGCACAATAAAGGATTTCAAAACATTGTGAAAAGTTTGAGCATGGCAGTCACTTTAAAGTGTTGAAGATATTTTTCTTTTAATCTGACTTTTAAAAAGATGAAGCCCACTCTCAGTGTCTTTACTCACTTTCAATATATTTTGGATCTAGCAATTCGTCAGGATTTGTAAAGACTAAGCAAAATAAAACATTTTCTTGCCTTACTCTCCCCATGGTCTATCTCTTTATGTCTTTAGAGCTGCACCTCAGATTTTGCCAAGAGTAACATTTAAATTCATATTTCACTTATTTTAACAAAATTCTTCGAGTTTGCTGGGTTTCTTGCGAAGACAGTTCTGGTTTTCCCCGTTTTTATTACGTATTTTAAAGTGTGGTGCCCAGAACATACAGCCTCTGAGATATGTTGTCTGCTATTCATGCTGTAGAAATTAGAACCCAAAAGCCACTAGCCAGACTAATTCTGGCAGTGCCACTTAAGGTCCGACCTTCACAGGCAGGCAAAATAAGCACAAAAATCTTCCCAGAAAACAAAACCCAAGGTATAAACAGATTTTTGAGAAAAAGGTTATGTACCTACATCTTCAAATCAAAGTTAAATCTGGGAAACGTTCAGAAAACTATAATAAACATGATCAAAGTTACTGACAGTTTCAACAAAAAAAGAACTGCTACACGAACTAAGACTCCTAAGTCTGAAAGTGGTCAAGATCTAGCAAAATTGTCTTACAGAATGCAAGTAAGCACCAACTGTTGACCCCTCCAAACCAAAGAGCACAAGGGTATCAGATGAAGACAGCAGCAAATGTCTCAAATACACAGTGATGGCTCTTGATCTGACAGAACTTTCTGCCCCAGAATCATGAGGATGCTACAAAATTTCATGAGGTTCCTTCTGAACATTTAACATATTTAAGAAATCTAGAAAGGTTTCTTGGCTGAGCTAGAATGGGATCCATCAGCCTTGATGGAAGATCTTCCTAGAGAAAAGAAACTGAATCTTTTTGCAGGTGATACTGGAAATGGTTCTCTCCACTTAGCTCCACATTTAGTGGTGGAGGAATGGCACAATTCTGACCAAATGTCTGTACTACAGAAAGCAAAGGCACCTCACACCAATGTAACTGAAAACACCTGTACAGTCCAAGCAAGGCTGCCACAGAAGCAGCAGATAGCCATTACAGAGGGTTTAAATCAAGACTCTTTTTCAATCACTTTTCTTTCCTTGAACAGTGTATTTCTCTGTGCTTTCCTTTGATGGTAAAACTCAGGAGCAAGATGTTGAGTGGTATTAATACCCAGGTGACAGGGTTGCTCAGGACTTTAGTTTACTTCAGCCCAAAATAACTCTTCTTGAGGAAGTACTTGAAGTTATAAGAAGATCAGAGCCAAGCCAGAAGCCAGTCTTTGGAGAGTAAGATTTTAAAGGATAAAACAGCACCATCAAGTGACCACAGCAGAGCTGACACTTGCAGACCTCCTGTCTCAAAGAATGAGCCAGTAGGGGCTTCTACACAAGTGAGAAGCTTGAAAGAATCATACAACATCAACAGAAGTGGAGCTACTTCAGAGGTTCCTAAGGTCTGCAAACATTCTCCTGGTCACAGTAACATTGCATTGCATTTCTTCAGCTCAGACATACATCTGGAGCAACTATAACTGGTGCTAAAAGCATGGATGTCAGCCACAGACAAGCTCTTTCTGCAACCTGTTTGAGCCAGGCCTTAAGAGTTCAAATGGAAGGACAAAGTGTGAGTTCTTCATGACCTGGTAACATCACAGGATAAAAACCTCAAGACAAAAAACATTCTCTTGTTAGGACAAAAGTTTTAAGTTATGCAGTATGTCATTTTGGGTTGTGTAATAAGTGTTTTTTTCAGGATTTCCATTCAGGAGCTCAATCCTGCAAGTAAAGTCAACTTAAATATGTCACTGGCTGTCTTTGCCCTAAGTTTGAAGGCTAAGAACAAGTTATTAATACTGTATGACATTCTCTTGCAAGAAACTGCAAATACACTCCTTGAAGTCAGGGGACTTAAAATACAAAATGGAGAGAAAGGTATCAAAAGGCAATTCTGAGTCAAGCCCCTGAAAAAATGTAACCTGAATGACAACAAATTAAAATAGACTTTATATGCAGAGGTTCTGGAATAACAAAGCAGTACATGATGCAGTTATTAATGAGCAAAACAACAGAACACAGCAGTTGGGAGGGATCAGTAAGAACAGGCACACACATCTTCTCTGAATGCCTGGAATGCACACAAGAGGAGAAAAAGGCCCATAACATACAGGTACTTTCAAGGCTACAAAGATATAGTCATGGTAAACAGTGCTCATTAGTAAGTACATGCAATGAAAATAGATGTATATACAAATGCTCGAAAGACAGGACTTCAAGTTTTGTAAAATACAAATATTCCAGAAATATTTCCCTGGTCTACATCAGGGAACAATAATGAAACCTACTCTCTGGGGAGTTCTAGATTAACAACTGTATATGCACTTCTAAGTTATTTTCATTAAATTACTTAAATTATAATTTTCTAGAACAACACCATTAGCCTCTCCAGAATACCAATGTAATTTCTGAATATTTATTCCAATTAGCTTTTAAAATGCATATCCTAGTTCAATATTCTTGATTATGTAACATTCAGTTTTAGACTAAACAAAGAAGAACAATTTTTTTATGAGAATGTTTGTTGAGCAAGTAAATACTGTCCCAAACTTATAATGGACACTAAATGGTTGGGAGAACACGACATCAGGAAAACTGATCTGGTATTTTGATTTTCCCATTATGTTATTGACAGCTCTTAACAAATGTAAAGAAGTAAAAAGCCAAGAACACATTTATTTTTATTTTTTAAAGTGGATATATAGAAATAGTTCATTAGTAGGTTATGTACCAGAATATGATCAATGTGTTCGCTCTTACCATTCTGGAATGGGAATAGTGACACAACTGTTTACGTACTGCAAAAGGTAAACTAGCTTCAAATATAAAAAAATTTATTTGAGTATAGCTATTAGAATAAGAAAGCTTTAAAATATTTAAATGAAAGAGTTTCAGTGAATTTAACGGTTCCAGAACTTCTAACAGTGTACTCACTTGCCAGCTAAACCACCTCCTGGTGGTAAATTAGGGATATTCTCCGCAGTTAAAATACGAATAACATGAGCAAGATCAGGCATTCCTTCTTCACCCGATTTTTCCATAATTTCTAATTTAAAAACAGAAGAAGTCCTGAATTAATAACACCCACTGGTTAACACACTGACACATAAGATATTATCACTTTTTAGTAGAGACATTACGAAAAAGTTTGATGTAAACAGGAAAACATTCTTTACATTTTAGATTAACAGTCTTTGCATGGTGGAACAGAGCAATTCAAATTCATAGTCTGTCTTTCTGGTATGCTTCAAGCCTTCCTCTCTCAGAGAAGCTCAGAAGTAGACTGTGAACTGAATGAAACACCCTGAAGATAGCAGCCTGTTCTCTTTGAGAAAGACAGCAGCTGGGAGTCTGTTTCAGTTACCTACCCATTGCAGTGCAACACATAATCAGAAGTCACACGCCATAAAGCCAACGCTTCCGAGGGATTCTGTCACGCTTTGATGTGAGTAACACCTTGTATTCTCAAAGGCCTGAATCTCTAGTGCATAAACACTATGCCCACCATTTAAGCAATGGGATATATAAAGGATATAAAATATTATCACGCAAGTGGCCAAAAAAGAACACAGAAGGGATGAGGAATAATTAAAAATAGGGTATTCATTTTCAAAGTAGAAGTATGACACAAGTCAAGTCCAGTGCTAAAAAGTTCTTCTACCTTGGAAAAGAACTGCCTAAGCTGAAGTAAACCTTCCTACGTTCTTTTTCATCAAAAGAGGTTCACCAAGTTATCTACAAATTGTAGTTGTATGCATGAGTCATGTATTTTTAAGAGAGGGTTTTTTTTTTCTGAAAATCAACTAAGTTAAGGAACAGAGTGCCATTTCCTGTAGACACTCTTCTAGATAAAAACCTTTTCTTTGAGCCCAAACCCAAAAGGATTAAGAATGAAACCTCTCAAACATCATCCTAAAAAGACTTTAGTCAGTCTCTATCTTGGCTACTATACAGAGATAGACAGATCACTTAAATTTCTTACAATTGATTATATTCTGGGTAACTGATCTGGAGACTGCAACTTAAGCCAGCAACAACTACAATTTGAGTTTCTTAAGTCAGTAGAAAAGCACATCACCTAGCTATTTTATACCCTTCATCCCAAGATTCCTGGTATTTAAACCTCTCTTAACGTCTATCACTCATCTAGAAAGCAAGTTATATACAGGCTTCTCTTAGGGCTACTAAAAATCAAAGTGCTTGGCAAAGTACTCACTCTGTATCAGGGAGATCTGTAGGAAATCACCCCAAAAGTAATCACTTGTAGAATAGTTATAATACCCCGTAACAAATAAGGCACTATGCTTCAAAGTCCCAATTTTAAGCCAGCACCATACAATCTTTGCAATGAATAAGACAGGTACTCTACTACTAGAAGTGATTAAGCACTGCTCTGTGAACCTTGATGTATATTCTCATCCATCCTTTAAGGATGAAGCATGGTTAGCAAAGGAAATGACAGCTGAATAAGTATGCCTGAATCTTAGGATTTTGATCACTCCTTCCAGTCACATTCATACAAGTTAGCCACAACTTCTTTGCTTTGATACATTGCATCCTTTTGTACAGTTCTACCTAGTTAGAAGTAATTGTACTGCTATAATTTTGCTGAGACCCATTTGACAGGAAATACACCTTATGCATACACTACTTTTTATATCGTGAGCACATCTAGTTCTGTACATAGAAGTAGACAAGACTTAATAAGAAGAAAGGCTACAGAAGTAAGTAATTACTAAACAGTAATGGAAGCATAAGTTTTTATATCTTCATAAACACGAAGGAAAGCAATCACAGCTAAGGACTGATGTATGTTTCTTGGTAGTGGAAATTTCTACTTTATACTGTATAACTTCTCATGGAGTACTGAACTGGACCATGAGCATCTTCTCTCCATTTCTAGAAGGTGTCAAATCAGGAATTCTGGTTGAACTGACCATCACTCTTTTTTTCCTGATACTAGAGTGAATATTTCATCTGGAATCTGTCCCTCTCATTTAAAAAAAAAAAAAATCCTAATAGAAAATCGAGAATAAAGCAAAAGACCAAGCATAACCCTTTTTTCATTACACATCAGTTAGCAGATACACACTGTGGATTTGCTTGACAAAGGCCACTAGAGAAAGAAACCACATGTTTTCAGAAACAGATTTATGGGCATTTACAAGGTTTTCACCTTCATCTCGATGATGTTAAGAATAACCCTGCAATTAACTTTGCATTGCTAATGTAATTCAGACACTTAAAGAATCATTTCCTGATATTATCATGTCTGTAAATCCATGAAAGTCCAGTACAAAGTCTACTGCTTTAGTCCTAAAATACTTGTCACTGAAAGCCTAACACTTAACTTACAGAGAGGCATTTTGAAAATTCAGCTAATATTTTATTTCAATTTTATATAATACAAGTCCCCACCAGATTACAAGTTCTCTATGTTCCAGCAGCTCCTATCATGCCCAGCTATTATGACAAATCAGTTTTATATACAGTATATATTCCACACATGTAAAATGCATCATTCAACTCACTGTACTAACTATTTACTAATAAGACTACATTGATCATGTGCCCTATTTATGATTTACTAGGTTTTGTGGGGTTTGTCTGTTTGTTATTAACTGCAACTCTGATGCACCCTTTCAAATAAAATGAAACATAACAGAGAACTGAATTGACTTCTGTGCCTAGTTTTCTCTTCCTGTGACCAAACTTTGGATCTCTGAAACACAGAGAAAGTAGTGTTTGCAAGTGGCAGTAAGAAAAGACTGACCCAGCACAACTTCACTACTGTCCAACACACCTTTATGACTAGTGGAAGGTGCCCTACCCATGGCAGGGAGGTTGGAACTACATGATCTTTAAGGTCCCTTCCAACCTGAACTATTCTATGGCTCTGTGATTCTGCTTTGGAGTTTGACCAATTAAATGACTCAAACCAGAAGCAGGGCTGTGCTCACAGTCATAAATAACTCAAGCACAAGCTACTGACTACAACCTCATCAAGTATTTCAGTATACTCAGAACTGGCAGCTTTGGAATCCACCTTCTGTCAACCTCAAGACCCTCAAACTAGCAAAACAGCATTGGTATATAGTTCTTCCACTAGAAATCTCCATATAGTTCTTCCACTAGAAATCTCTTCCACTATTAAACTCTGACTTGTTGAATATGCTTTTTAATCAAATCTGTTACAGTAAATAGATCTCTTTTAGTACTGAAACAATAATTCTCTTTTAATAACTCTGGAAAGATCTTATGGAACTACTAACTCAACTCATTATAAAAATACACAGAAACTCAGCATGCTACTTAGGAATGAACAAATACAAATTAAAAATGTTACATACGCAAGTATTAAACTGCTTTCGAACACAGACCTTTTTTTCACTTTTTTAAAATCAAACAAAAGTATGCCTCAAATACAATTCTTTAATCTGAGCCAGAGTTTAAAATGCTCAAGTACAGTAGTGAAAAAAAATCAGCTGCCTGAAAGGTTTGATGGGTTAGTCCAGTCAACTTGACATTTAAGGTCCACAGAAGAACAGAAATAATAGTCCATGCTGAATAGTGTACATTCATTAAAAACAAACACCAGTGATCAAACTAAAATTGCTTCAAGAAGTCCCAAGGGATTTTATAATAAGTTCCAGTGTTGCCCTGATTTATATTAGTCACTTACTCAAAGACAAGAGTATCCAAGAGAACTCATAGCTTCTATTTTTGACAACATCTATCTTTGCAGCTTAGTAGTTCTAAGACAAGTTTATTTTTTGCAGAATGTTTTTACTGCAGGTATAAATAAAACTGTTATTGGCAATCAACCAACTGCTCATAACGTGTGGGCTGTTAACTTTTCAACAGATTAAAGAAAAATGTCATTCATGTTAATTTACTGTGTTCAAAGGCCATTATTTCCTTTTTGAAAGGAATAGTCATCATCTAGAAAAGCATTTTAAACAAATCCATATTGTCATAACGTATCTACCAAGCTTTAAGTTTTTAGAATTAAGTTAGCTTAAACCTTTGAGGTACAGCTCTTTTATGCACTGTTTTCTAGACTACACTTACTCTACAGATGAATGCAAAACTGATTAAGGCAGTCGTCCTCTCCTATCAAAACAAGTTCCCCCCTGCCAAAACTTCTCTTTACTACTCCAACACTTGAGATGATACTCTTCTCCCACTTCTTTTTTGGTTTTTAAATTAAAAAAATCCAACATATTTCTAAACAATTTTCCTCATGCTGCTTAGTGGTTTGAAACATTTTGCTAAAGCTTCTCTCTATAATTTCTGAACTACTAATACTCAAGGCACAAGTGCAAGGTAAAAACTTCAGTCCAACAACCTCTTTTTTTTTTTAAATGAGGAAGACTGTATCAAAATTACAATTTCATAGGATTTATTAATAAAAAACTTTATTAAAAATCAGCTAAAGTTCTTCTGAAGTCTGCTTCCTTGACTTTCTCCACTTGTTGACACAATTTCCTCAAATATGCTAACTATCATTCCTTGCTAAATACTTGACATTTACAGGCCTTGCACTCTGTCCAATTAGTAGCACACAGAATGAGACACGTCATGCAGGAGAAAATAAAATGAAGAAAAAAATCAAGAAGAGCTGAAGCAACAGAAGGTTAAGCTTTGAAGCAATTAATTTCTCTGAAGCACTTAAGCTCAACCATCATTTTGAGTTATATTTGGAATGGCTACACATCAGTTTAGACTACACACTCTACAATGTTGGGTTTTGTCTTGGCGTGTGTAGTATTTAGTTAAATATGACAATAGAGCTAAAATTCTCAGTTTATCAACTCACTTTGATCACAAGTTACTTGACAGCTTTTCCATTAATCTTAACATTCACTTATGAAAGCAATAAAACACACTGCAGTTCCCTTTATTTTTCACCTATTTGCTAACAGAGAGGAGCCACCAAGAAGCTGGGAATAGTAACCTGTAACCACTGTGCACACCTGAGTGCTGACAGTGGAGGTAACTGCCCCTGGCTCTCTCCCAGAGCCCATTAACAGCTCCTCTTCTCTACTCTGACACAGAAGGTAACAAGTATTTATCTTAACTAGTGTCATCTAGGAAGCCTGGGATGTAAGCCAAGTTCCAAGAAACATGCCTAGAGTTTGCATCTGAAATGACCATTAGTGTGCTCTCTAATCTCAACAGAAATTACAAATAAGCAAACCATTTCAATTTACATCCCATTTAAACAAGAGGAAAAGACACCACATACAACAGCTGTGAGCTCAGAGAGAACCTGCATCTGAAGGCCTTATTACATATATATCTAAATTTAGGTTTGCTACATCAACTATCTAGATTACTGGGACATTGACACAAAAACCCAGTACAGACTTTTCTTTTTGTCAAAAACTTTCACAGGAAAGGGAAGAAGTAGTACAAGTAACCCTTGAATATTTTATAAGCAGGACATTAGCAAGATCACATTTTACTGAACTGATACAACACTTTGCAAATTTGGTAGTTGCATTTTGACCTGTAAAGATAGTACTAAAAACCCTAAAACTTACATTAAGAAAATGCTTGCAGAATACCAGGATAAACTAAGCACATGGCCCAAAACACTTTTCCCGACAGACAAAAAGTCAGAGTTGTAACCAGGCCTGAACTTGACCCAACATAAGCAGGAAAATGGCTTTCAGAGTTTTTGTTTTCATGTCCAAGATAGTTCTGACACTAACATGCTCACTATCACAATCAAGTTGTTATTTTTTCACTATCTAGTGAACAAAATGGATTTCTTACCTTCAACCCGTGATTCCAAGTACTTATCCAACTCGGCATCTTTTTTCACTGCCTCATCTGAGACCTTAGGAGCATTTGAAAAGCAAACTAATACGATACTCATGTTATCACGACTCCCCTACACGACAAAGAAAAAAGAGAAGTCAGTATCTTTAATCTTATTTTTCATTTTTCTACTCTAATCACATTTTTACTTGTTCCAAATACAGCAAAACTACTATTTTGAAATTAAAATCTTAACTTTTTTTTTCTGTCACTGCATATTGTTTCTATGTAAACCCAATCTACCAGATAATTCCTAGCATCTATGACAACAAATCCTTCTCCTGAAGCAATTAAGTAGGAATTTGACATCAGTTCCTTCAGAAACACTCAGGAGTTAGTCTACATTCCCCTTTGTACCAAGCATATGGGGACACCTATCAGTTAGTGTTATGTGGTACAATTCACATCCTGAAGACAGAAGACAACATTCTAATATTGTTACAAACTGCAGAGATCTAGGACAGGACTTTGAAAAATAAACACGCAGTCACTGCTCAGTTTTACTGGAGTGACCATCCTTTAACAAGGCTGGCTTGGTCAGACAAGCCACAGCATTTAAACCAATCATACACTGTATGGTACATGCTGGAATACAATCCTATTTCTGGAAAACAAAAACAAACAAAAAACCAAAACAAAACGCCAAAACCAAAAGAAAAAAAAAACCACCCAACAACAAAAACCAAAACCCAACTACTTACCCTTTTTAGTTACCATTCTGAATTTTACTATTTTCCTCAAAATTGCATGTTTTGTCTGTGGCCTAACAAAGGAACTCTATTTGCACTAGCAGGAGCTACACTCTTCAGGAAATGCTGGAAACAGTATCCCTATTTACCATGTGTAGGACCGACCTGGAGTTGCTCCAAACTCTAAATCTGAGGAGTGCAAGCAAGCTCAGGTGCAAAAGTAGAGTTTCTCCAAGTAAGCTACAATGAGCTGAAGACACCACTTCAGATGACAGACAAGCCCTACCATGAAGAGGAGATGGTGCCAGCGCTGGTTTTAGGTAAAAGATACAAACATTACCCAACTTTAACTCCACAGCATGCGTTCCTTAGACTTGATTACTTTTATAAATGTTGTATTTAGAATCAACGTTTGGAGTTGGAACCATATGCAAGCATTATTTGAGAACCTAATAAACCTTTAGTTTTGCAATTGCTATCACCTCTCCAAATATAAAGGATGAGGCTGTATATCCTTCAGCAAGGGTATATACTCAAATTGGCACAGAATTTTGAGGAAAGGAAGATGGAGAAGTGGAACAGTAGGCCAGGAACTGCTGTTAACATCTGTACCCCTCTAACCAGAAGTTAATTTTAGAACAGCTGCTTGGAGAAAAGTTACATACCTTATGTAAACAAGTGTCCACTACCCAATTGCACACTTTTTCCAGGTCATCTGATACTTCAAGTCTAGACTTTACAAATTCACAGAGCTCTTCATTGCTCATTACATCCCAGATTCCATCACAAGCCAAGATGATAAACTCATCTTCTTCTGCCCTTAAAATTTCACACACCTCAGGCTCTGGAGAAACAAGTTGTTCTGTAGGGCCTTTACCATCAACACATTTGTAGTCATAGTCCCCCAGAGCTCGAGAAACTGCCAGTGAACCATTAACACGCTGAATCATTACACTGCCTCCTGCATTCTGGATTCGCTCTTTCTCCCTTGGGTTGCAAGGTTTGTGATCCTGTGTTGAAAAACAGACTTGTCCATTCCTATAGAGAACAGCACGTGAATCACCACAATTGATAAAGTATACATGCTCAGGTGAAATCATAACTCCCACTGCTGTTGAGCCACTTCTGTCCATCCCATTTCTGAGGTCTGAGAAATTGCGCATATACTCATCAATTTTCAAAAAGCCAGTTCTGATTCCACTCTTGACATTTTCCACTGAAGGTTCAAGAGCAGATCCAGGTTTTTCTGTCGCCCTAAAGTCTTCATTGTTAGTGATGTGTTCTAATAAGTGCGTGGAGCAATAATTTGCAACACGAGATCCTGCGTGACCATCATAGACAGCAAAAAAGGACCAGTCCTCTAAGCCATGGGGAATACCTACAACAGCTGTGTGAGCATCTTCCATTTCCACTCTCCATCCCTGCATACTGCTGAGGCCGTAACGTAAGCCATTCCCTGCACCATGAGCGTTATGTTTTTCAGTTTTTGGTTTATCCAAAAATGCACCCATGTTTATGCAATATTGAATCTGGAAAACAGAGAAGAAAAGTCTTATTTATAAAACCACCACTCCATATAAGCTTTGTTCTCCCTTTCCTCTATTTCTCCTTTATAAAACAAGTGATAAAGCATGTACATGTGCGAAAGTCAACAACTATACTGGAGGAAAAATTAGTTAATACATGACACAAATGAACTGCGAACTTACAAACTCCTGTTTGCATATTTAGTGGTGTGTTGTGTTGTTTTTGGTTAGTTGCTGTCTTTTTTAAAGAATTACTTCATAAAAATTCAAGTATCTCCATATGAAGGCAAAGTAGTTCACATACCTTTGCAGCCCTGCCAATTTTGTCATCCTCTGCAGAAACTAATTTATGATGGAAAAGTAACAACCATATCACTCCCACTCTCTTTCCAGTTTTATTGTCACATGAAGAAAATAAAATTCATGTTCATGAATAAGGACTGCTTTGTATGTACTGTGCTACTTCTGTATTCTTGTAAGGCATGCCAGAAGTGACAATAGGGGGAACATAGACCATTTGCCAAAGGAAACAAGGTAGCAATTCCCACTCCAGTACAAGAAAACTTCTCACAGGATTCTCTTAATAAATTATATTTAGTTCTTTGTAGAACGACATTTCAATTTTTACTACAGAATCATAGAAGGGTTTGGACCAGAAAGAACCTTAAAGATCATCTAGTTCCAACCCCCCTGCCATGGATTCCCTGCCAAGGAACACCTTCCACAAGACCACATTGCACAAACCCCCATCCAACCTGGTCTTAAACAACTCCAGGGATGAGGTATCCCCAACTTTGCCGGGCAACCTGTTCCAGTGTATCATCACAGTAAAGAATTTCTTTCTTATCTCTTATCCAAACCTACCCTCTTTCAGTTTAAAACCATTAGCCCTTGTCCTGTCATGACACCTGGTCAATAGTCCCTCATCAGTCTTCTTGTATGCCACCTTCAGGTACTGAAAGGTCTCCCCAAGCTTCTCCAGGCTGAACAACCCCAACCCTGAGCCTTCCGTAAAAGAATGTCGCATGCGATTTTAAGTTCAAAGATGCAGTGATCTTGATGTTGAAATTTATTTAATTACAAGAGAGATAAGCTATTTAAGGGAAGAAAATCATCCACAGAAAGTTAAAAGTGTTTGGAGACCTATTTCAAAAATATATGAGAAGAACCATCTCCAGGGAGCAAGCTTGCAGGTAAAATGTGAATCATCTACATTGAAGACTTAGAGAACTTCTGATTTCCTCTCCTGTATTAGACTCAGGTGTCCTACATAGACCTGGAAAACTATCCTGCACTTCAGAAAGTTAACAGAGAATACATTCTTTAAGACACAGATCCAAAAACTCAGATACCACAACTTTTGACCATGATTTAAATGACCACTCCATGAAATCCTTTGATGTGAAAATCACAGTAACCATCATCCAAAAAGAACTGGAGAGAATTCTGCCATGACTGACCCTGTGCTGTCAGTCACCAGGTGTCTGACACAGTAGTACCCACCAAGTCTCCAGAGCCATGCTAATTTAGTTCTAGTTTAAGAGTTTGTTACTAGGCCAGAAAGAGGTTCTGCCTCATTTCCCCTCATCTAAACACTTTCTAAGTATACACAGGACTACACAAAGATAATCCAAACTTCACACTACCACTGTACCTCAATGATCTCTGTCAAGTGCTGAGGATCCCCAGCACTAGAGGCTTTAACAGCTTACGCCTCCTTTAAACTGTGTCTCACACTCTTAGTTTAATACAAATTTTGACAAACTTCCCCAAACACTGCAGCAACTCTGTATCTTGTTTACTTTTTAGTCCAGTTTTACTGTCTTAGTCTAGGCTTAATGGCCTTTGATTCAAGTGTTAATAACATTATGCAGAAGGAGCAATGTGGTTCTGTAAGAGACTGATTACCATATAACTTGATGTACTTTTAATTTGGTAAAAAAAAAAAAAAAAAAAGGTAGAGGAAGCACCAGGCTAAGCCAAATCAGCTGTGAAGTGCCAGAATCTAAATAGCTCATGTTTGAGTACTACGCAATGTTCTACTTACAAATCTTCAAATTATCTGTTCTGACATGGAATAAAACACTGATAGGACTCCAGGTTTAGAAAGATTTGCTGGAAAAGATGATTTCAGAAATAGTCACTATAAACTGGGGCTTTACATGGACAGTACAAATGCTGATCATCACTGTGCAACTGCCCTGCCCAGTTGAGCCACAAGTACTACCAAGAGTTCAAGTAGTACCATTTATTAGGGAACACTATACTTGAGTAACTATCTATGTATCAATCTCTGCTATCAAGTCTGATGTTACCATACACAACTCTTGTACTTAATAAACTGTCTTACGTAGCTATTAAAGAATAGGAATTGTGTGACACCCAAGAGTATTCTGAGATTTTTTGGCGCTTGAGATGGGGCATTTTATGTACAGGGTACATATTCTTACCTGCAGAATCTATAATACAACCAAATTATTAACCTAACATGCTCAAAGGTTGTTGCCAACTTGATTTTACTCTATAGAAGCACAAAAATAGTCCTTAAAATGGATTTTATAAAGCAAAATCAGATGTACAAATCACAACTAATAGCACATCTAATACAAAAAAGTTAGAGAATTACTTCAAACCCAAATCTAACCTTCTCAAAACACTTTTTGTACTTTCAACAAGTTTAAAAGTCACTAAGCCCTGTCAAACACATGCAAGCCATTCTAAACTTCCCTTACTCACCATTTCAATTTTGTTATATTATCTAAAGAATTCCACACATAGGAAACCATAAATATTTTCTTTATTCCTTATCTCTGTATTTACCGGCCACTGGCCTCCAATTATACTACTCAGGAGAGCAAAGATGACAAAATGGCTACACAGGCTTATGCTATGCATTGTAAGCTTCACACTCTATGCATTTTGCAAGTGAAATTAGTAAGGTACATTCTATTCACAATTATTTTGTATCAACATTTTTCCTTCTTGATTCAAAAAGAGTATTTGCAACACTGCGAATCGGTGGAAGCGACACACAAAAGGTATCCTATCACGGAGAGACACAGCCAAAACTATTCACAACCCTTCCTCTCGAAACATCTGATTTTGCTTTGGAAAAAAACCCAAGCAAACAAAAAATAATCTGTGTCAAATGGTGTCACAAAAGCAAAGAAAGGCAGTTCAATATACCACTACAAGTGTTTACAGTAACTGATGTTCTCAGTTAAGAGCTGAACAAGGCCCCCAGAGTTTAACAGTTCAACAAACATCAGTAAAGGAGACTCGTGTAAGGATTCTAGTAGCTCATGATCACTTATTCACAAATAACACACAATATAATGCTATCTTGTAAGCACATAAAAACATTTTTACCAGTAAAACTGTAGTACAGGGCTGAAATGCTAGACATCCTCCAATACTTCAAACCTTCTATGAAATTCTTTGAACTGAGTCAAGTTCATACTTTTGACCTTAAGATCAAAAATGTGGAAGAAATCGTATAACTGAGTAAGAAAAAAAGATCACAACCTATCTAGTTGCAGAAGCCTGTGAGTTCACTATTGAGTATTGTGTTTTATATACGTAAAATAAAAAACACTGTTTACAAAAAAAACACCAAATGCATTTTTCATACCTTAGAGCTTTACCCATTTCATAAGTAGCTTTGCTTTTTTACAACTCAGGAGTGAGAAACTGAAAGAAAAGATCACACTATTCAAGATTATGTTCTTAATGTTCTAAATATCCCATTTTATATTGCAGATCTTCAATAAAGGATGCAGAGATTGACTCCAGAAAGTCAGCTCTCACCTCTCCTCATACATCACATGCTTCAGCCCCTAAGTAGGAGAGTTGTCCTCTGCTCCACTATGTCTATGCCTTTCCTATAACGGTAGGCCAACACTCCACACTGCATTCCAGATACAGCCTCATGAGTTCCAAAGGGAGGAAAATAATCACTCCTTCCAAAATGCCGGATACACCTTTTCTAACACAGCCCTAACTTCCATCACTACAGACACACTGCTCTCTAATGTGCAACTCACTTGCCCTTGTTCTCCACCAGGACACCACAGTTCTTTTCTGCAAAGCTCATCATTCCTAGACAGTTACCACACAGCCTGTATAGAGGGACAATATTTCTTTATTCCAAGTACATGACTTGATTAACCTTCTTCAGGTTACCATCAAATCATTTGTCCAGCCTACCAAGATCTATCAACCGTTAAGGCTTATCCTTGGGCTTATGGACCACTCCCCCAATATGGTATCAAACATTTTAAGAATTAATACCCTTCCACTGTCCAAGTTCTTAATGAAGACTTCACCATGCTTCCACTCAGTCAAAATATCTCAACATTTCTTGAGGGACTTAAAGCATTAAGCCCCAAACATCTTTGTATAGCAAGATTCAATCTTAACAGAAAACACAATCAACAGAGGAAAAGAGGAAGCGCCCACCTTCAAGCCAATAATTCAGTCAGTTTTAATCACTATATGTAAACTCAAAAATACAGTACCCTTCAGCTTGGAGATTTAATCTCTAAAGATCACATTTTTTAATAATATTAAATTGTGTAATACATCAGTTTGAGAAAACAAATAAATTAATTAATTTAAAAAATAAAACCAAATTAATTAATTTCCTTGTGGTGAAAATGTTTACCTCACATAAAATTATTAGTTCAAATTTTCAAAATCTGGATGACCCTATCTACTGTAGTTCCCAAAACTTTCTTGGAAACATAGAAGGCATTAGTTCTCCTTCAGGCTCCACACTAGTCTTTAAAACAGTATATATTATTCAGATCAAGAATGAAAACCTAGGATTCTCTTCTCCCAGCAGTCTTCCCAACTCTGGGAAAAAAGTAAAAGACAAGTAGTTAAAATTTTAAAAAATCTAATGCCTGGCAAAGACCAATAATCACCAAGGCTCAAAGGATTTTGGAAGGCCTTTACAAAGGAAGAAAATATTGGCCTTTGCCCCTCTCTGGCAATGAAGAAACCGAATCTGAGCAATACACTGCTAAAGCAGAGGCTCCAGCTACTGCTGTAGCTTTACATCAATAGCTAAGCCCTTTCCAGGAGAGTTCAGGGCAGCAAGTCTCTAACAAAAGCTGACATCCATTTCCCAGAGAAAAAACCTAACCCAAGGCTTAACTTCTCTGAAATCCCAATATACATTCTTCTCTGATATTTGTTACCTGATACAAATCCTACCTGAGGTCCTTATCTCATATACAGGCAACATAAGCAATAATTCAGGCTCAGGAAACCAAAGATATCTAGCCTTTTGAGGTATGGAAGCACAAATACAAAAGTCATGTCCTCTGACATGCAAAAAAAATTCACGTCCAACATCCTTTTTGTCCCAGCTACAGGGAAGACTTTCTTTGGTATTAGATTCAGCCATATAGTAAAGGGTTTTAAAGTCATGTCTGTGTATAAATTGCATTTATGTTTAAAAGACAAACAACCATACCTGCTACTTACAAATCGGCAAATGGTTTTTGCTCAGTTACAGATATTCATGGCTTTCTACTATATCACAAAGGGGAAACAGGTAGCTACTTTAAATGAAAAGTTTGTTCCTTTCCATTTAGATTTATATTTGACAGGCAGAAATACTTACTTGATGGCTGTAATGAAGGCAGCTATCCTGATTCAAGCTAGGATAGAGTTAATTTTCTTTCTAGTAGCTGGTATAGAGCTGTGGTTTGGATATAGTATGAGAATAATGTCGATAACACACTGATGTGTTCAGTTGTTGCTAAGTACCGTTAGTTATACTAAGTCAAGGACTTGTCAGCTTCTCATAGCCTGCCAGTAAGAAGGCTGGAGGGGCACAAGAAGTCGTGAGGGAACACAGGCAGGACAGCTGGCCCAAACTGGCCAAAGGGATATTCCATATCACATGACATCATAGTCAATATATAAACTGGGAGGAAAGTTGGCCAGGGGCTACTGCTCAGGACCTGGTTGGGAACTGGTCAGCAAGTGGTGAGTAAATGCATTGTGCATCACTTGTTTTGCATATTTTAACTCTTTTATTATTACAATTTTCTTCCTTTTCTGTCCCACTAAATTGTCTTCAACTCAACCCACAAGTTTTCTCACTTTTATACTTCTGATTCTCTCCCCCATCTGACTGGGGTTGGGGTAGTGAGGCAAACAGTTGCTAGATGGGGTTAAACCACGACAGTCATTTTTGGTGCCCAACACAGGGCACAACAGGTTGAAATAGTAACAAATATGACTAGAATGCATCAGAAGAAATTTGTTATCATCATTCATTATATTACTTTAGTCAGTGGTCACAATGGTGATGTGTTTGCTCTCAAAGCTGGTGTGCTTGTTTGTAAAGTCGTGTTATATAATACTTTACTTGTATATATTGCCCCATGTGCTGTTTATCACCCATGGGAACCAGCCTAAGGTTATCATGTTGTTGTATTCCATAACACTGTCTAATAATACGACAGAATTGCTGGTCATGAAACTAATCTGGTATTTGTACTCGGCACTGCTGACATCTCCAGACTTCAGGAGCCATCTATAGGAAACTATTAATAATTACAACTTTTGCCTTTTCTCCTCAGAGACCCAATCCATGGGGCAGACTGGCAACTACCTTCATCTTCCCCTTCGCCTCCAGGCTAATTAAAACAAGACTTGAGAATTTTTAATATCCTTGGGATGTTCAAACTAGCATTCCTATTGCTATGTCTTCTGGACATGTTCAAGATCTTGTTTAGGGGTAAACAACTATTTCAGAGCCACACAGAGTTCTACCCTGAGGCTGGACAGTAATAAGTGGTAGGGTGTATGGGCAAGTGCCTAGGACTGAGGGCACCTTCAGTGGTTTGAAACTTCAGCCCTGAACAAGTGCAAAATCTGGAAAAACTATGCTGTCACCCAGGCAATTCCAGAGAGAAAACAAGTCAGTCAATGTGCTGGGTCCTGGTCCAGGCCTACTGAGCGCTGTCGAACACTATATAGCACCCCTGAGGGCAAAAAAAGTCCCTGGATCTGATGGCAAAATGACAGGCACAGCAGCTACTCCAACTCCAGTGACAGACACTGTGGTTAAATCAACGCACCAACTTCTGTCAGCATCAGCCCCTCTATAGACAAGGAGAGATATATATGGAAGAGAGCCAATTTAGGAAGGGATGAAGAAGCAGGGCCATCACAAGAAGAGGTAGTGGAAGACGCAGAACCCATAAAAAAGATGGTAGCTATTTCATGTTTTGTTAAACAGCACACCCCTGAGTGAGTTGCAGTATATGCAAAAAGATTTCAGCCATCATCCAGGCAAGGACATCATCACCTGGCTTGCTCCAATGCTGGAATAAGAGGGCTAGTAGCCTGGAATTAGAGGGTAGGGAAGATAAGCATCTGCAATCCTATTCTACAGAACAGGGCATTAACAAAACAATTGGAAAAGGGGTACAAGCCCTCAGCCCCTGGAAGCAACTCCTGCCAGGTATGAAGGAAAGGTATCCCTTCACAGAAGATGTTATGCCACCCAGGCAAGTGGACTCACTTTGGCAGAGCTCGCTGCCATATGGCCAGTGCAGACTAACAGCAGACTATCACAGCCTGAATGAAGTCATGCCCCCTCTGAGTCCAGCCATGCCAGACACACTGGAACTTCAATATGAAGAGGAGTCAGAGGCAGCCAAGTGGCATGTCAGCTGATATTGCTAATGCAGTTTTCTCAATTCTTTGGCAGCAAGAGTGCAGGCCATCCAGTATACCTGGAACTGACAGGTGGAAACACAGACCTACCATTTGCCATGGACCGATCCAGACTGTACTCAAATAAGGCAAAGCTCTAGAACACCTAATACCTTGATCACGATACTGTGGGGGGTGATACAGCAACAGAAGTTTTTGAGATAGGGAAAAAATAGTTTGAATCCTTCTGAAAACTGGTTTTGCCATAAAACAAAAAAGGTCAAGGAGACCTGCACAGGAGATCCAGTAATCACCCACAGGATTGCATTTGCTCAAGGACCTGGGTGCACATGGTGGGTTATGCAGAAGGACCAGGAAGTCCAATGTGTACCTCAAGGGGATTTGATTCTGGGTAAGGACAGGTAATGATTTGAATCATATAGCAAATAATGTAATATAATACTGTAAGTTATCACTATTGCAGTTGTTAAATAATATCAAGGGTATTATAGTAGAATTACCCAGACCAATGAAGAACCAATTTCGGTGACAGAACCAGAAAAGTGCAGCAGTTATGGCTTTAGCATGAAACAATCCAACACTACGCACAATCTCTCCTGCTATGACAGATGAAGCCCGAAGTCATGAACTAAATAAACTCAGACATTGTGGAGGGATGGCCCATAGACTGGTAGAAAATAGTATTATAGAATGATATCTGTGTGTATATATCAAAAGAAAGGTGACTGATTACTTGGGATGTATTGGAAAGTGTGGGACCTGGGTATGATACAAATGGTATAGAATAAGGAGGGGATATTGTCTTCCTTTCAGGTGGGATAGAGTAAATTAATTTTCTACCAGAATTGTGTTTGGATACAGTATGAGAATAATGTAGATAACACACTGATGTTTTCAGTTGTTGCTATGTAGTGTTTATACTAAGTCAAGGACTTTTCTGCTTCTCATACCCTGCCAGCAAGAAGGCTGAAGGGGTACAAGAAGCTGAGAGGATAACAGGCGGGACATCATTTTTTTTCCTTCCTTTTCTTCCCCACTAAAAAGTCTGTATCTCAACCCATGAATTGTCTCACTTTTATGATTTGCTTTCCCATCCCCCTTGGAGAGGGAGGAGGGGGAAAGAGCAAGCAGCTGTGTAGTGCTTAGTTGCTGGCTAGAGTTAAACCATAACAGCAACCAACACATAATTGTATTACAAAGGTCTAAAAGCTACAATCAAAGTTTTTATAGATACTATAAAATAATTTTCAGATCACATGTCAGTTTCAAAGAGAACATCAGAACTAAACTAATACCTTGATGGCCAACAGTCCCAAAGGCAATAATGTATCTTTTCATAATATGAGAATAGTCCAACATCAATCTTTTGGGCTTAAGTCATAAAAGTGTGCTGTAAAATGTCTTTTCCACAGAAGGATTCACTCAACAGGCTAGTCACTTTTAATAAGTCAGTGCCGTGGAAAAGAAACAGTGCTAGAGTTTCCTGTTACAAAACACATGTGCTCCTGCTATAAAAAAAAATGATGATTCAACAGAAAAAATGCTGCACTAGATATTAAAGATGTAAATGACAAATAAATAATCAAAGCACCTATGACACATTTTCAAAATCCACTGAAAGTGCAGGAAGAAGTAACTTCTCTGGTTGAAGTAAAAAAAATCAAACTTAGTCTTGGTAGAAAGCTCCTCTGCCTCCACCTTCAATCCCTCACTAGTGTGTATTATGTGCACACGCAGACTTCTCTGCCGTACGTGTGTCTGCACACACTGCAGACAGTTTTGAAACTGGTTTGTGCCTCTTCAATTTACACAAGAAATACTGATATTTTACTCATCTTGTGTTCACTTACAATAGACTATTATTATACTATCACTACACTCATAGTATAAATAGGTAATATAATGTATGTATACATGAAAATTCATTTGATGAGTGAAACCAGCTTTAAAGGATCTTGATTTTTGATCTGAGAAAACTTGGTCTTGCTTCTTACTTACTGGCCTTAAAAATGCTGGCATTATACGAATTTACATTAGGCAAATAGTTACTGAGGCTTTGAGCAAGAGCTCTACTTGAAGCTTGGCTGTAACTGCTACTCTAACTTTGTAGCCAAAAATACTGTCAAAGTCAAACAGAAATGATTGCAATCTAAGAATAAGATCTGAATGTTTTACTTCCACTTAAAAATGAAATTAAGTACCACTATAAAACTTCAATATAGAGCCTACTACCAAAAAACTTTTCATGCCAGGATATCAGCAAAGAATCCCAAAAGGCTTTTAAACTAGATGTTTCCAAAAATTTTGCAAGTTATCCTCATCACCAGGTAGCATACATGCCTAGAAGCTGCAGTTGTAGTTTTGAAATTAATTTCAGCATCTCCATTGTTGCAACAGTTGGGGAAAAAGAAACAGTAACAAAGACAAACAAAACACAACTTTCTCCTACCACTACTTTTCAACCAGCAAGTTACAAAGAATGTACATTACTTTGAGAATCTATTTGAGCTACTTTAAAAACTGGTCTGGAGCTACAAAACCACCACAGGCACAATTTAGCACTGTAGATTCACATCTATAATCAACGTCAGTACCACTACCTGAAAACATTATCGCTTCTGCTCTGCCTCAGCTACACACCACTACATTGTGCCAGCAATTTCTTTTCTTTCAGAACTGCTGGCTGAGATGGTTTTGCCCTTACTCTTTGAACTGCTTCACTGAAGAAGTGCAAAGTTAGCTTTAGTATTTTGAAACTTTGTCACTTTGACTGCAGTGGGTTTGGAAGCCAGAGCTTAGACAGCAGATTCAAGGGGGCTCTAACCTTCAACAGAAACGACTGAAAAAATAGAAAGGAGCACCAGGAGTGCACCTTTTTAGCTATGCTGTTAACACCAGAAAAGCATACACACTTGTGGTCTTTTCAAAGTTTTATTTTATATTCTGCTTTCTTACTAAAACATGGATTAAGCTAGATAACTACAGATCTTCAAGCTCAGTTTATGCAGCAACTGTGTGTCTCTCATGCACGCTTCTATGCTGAGGCTTCTTATTTTTCTGGAATGCAGCTTCGTACATACAAAGTTGGAGATCATACTTCAGATATTCAAGATGAACTTCACAAAAAACTTCAAAGGGGACTCTGAATCTACCTTTCTAATCACAGCATACAGTGCAAAGTCACCAGAGCACAGGTTGATGCCTTTTTAGTCAGGAAACCTTTATCAGGCAGGTTCCCTCTTATTCAAGTTGCAGAAGTCAAATTCACACAGTTTTGTGGCCAAATGAAAACTTTAAAAAAATGCAATGCTTTTCCTAGTTAACTACAGAAAATTCTGTGCTTTCCAGTATGACTTTTGATAACAGCCCTTAGTTCACATTGTACCACTACTAGGGAGTTTAAAGAAATATGCAGTGGCATTCTCAGTAAGAAAGACTCTGCTGTAGTCAATGTGTCACTCATCTTGGGTCTTCAGGTAACCGTTTCAGTTTTTCCTTACCAAGACTTCCTCCAAACACTACAAAGTGTTGGAAATTCCTTCCCCTTCGCTATCTGCAAACAGTTTATCAGAGTTACAAGAAGTGATACATAAGATAGGTAAATACCCAGGCTGGTTCATCCAATACAACAAGGCTGGGCCTGGACAGTGCAAAGCAGACTACTGCTGCCAGCAGCTGCATGGGACCAGAACGCAGGCTAAAGAGTCAAGACAGCTCTGCATAAGCCACCATTCATGCTCTTCCACCATTTTCTTGGAGTAGAAATTTGGTGCATTGGCATTTCAGTGAAAGGGGCCTACCTGGTTAATTCAGATATTACCTGTCCAGGCTTATTAACCCTAAAGTCACATTCTGTCCTTAACTCAAACCCTGCAGCTCAGTGTGGTTTTATTATACCACCCAAAGACTGCACTGAACTGCTGCTTATCTCTCCTGACCGTACTGTCACAAGATTTACATCCTATGATATTAACTGAAATTCTTTTTGTTTGCCCACATCCACTCATATTTCCTTAGCCAATAAGAATGTTCTCACTTCTTTACTGGGCTGTTCAAAACAGATGCACGCATGGCCCTTGGATACTACAAAGCATTGACCTACTATAAAAGTGATCCTTCACTACCCAAGTTTATTTCTATGCAGAATCACTGTTTGGTTCTCTAAATTCAGTAAGAGACCAATTATTTTGAGTGTAAATTTAGTTTGTTGCTTCTTAATCATCAATTTAACAAACAGTAGCCAGGTTTTTATTAAAGAAATAGCACCTCAGATTTTGAAGAAAAAGAACCAAAGTTTATCCAATACACTATTGACATTAAAACTGAAGAATTTTACTCGTTAGCATGAAGCAGCATGCCACTAGGAATGAGTCCTCCCTTATTCTAAATTTAGGCATTTCAGATAATTTTTCTTACCTCCTCCAATTTGTTTACAAAAAGTTTCAGACAACCTTTGGTGAGAATAAGGCAGTAATGAATCACCAATTCATATAATCAATAAATTGTTCCCAAACAGGTCTGAAAGACAAGAATAAGTGTCCCTGCAGCAGGTCTGCAAAACCAGAGTAAACCAATACCCGTTTATTTACATAATTGAGGGATGACTTCTTGATTCACACAGAAATCTGAGGAAGCTGGACACAAGGGCTGGGCTACATGAATATTAGAGGTCCACTCGAATTAAGTCTGACTGGCACAGCACAAGAACAGTTGTGCCTTTATTTGACACGTTACATCACTGCAAAATAAGTATGAACATTCAATCAACACAACACTAGCAAAAAAACCCTCAAAACAAACTATGTTTGAACCCTTCTTTCATTGTAGAAGAAAAATCAATGCCACCTCCTTGGCACAAACCTGTCACTGACTTATGACCCTATGCATTCTTCAACTTGAGAGTAGGACATATTAGACCACTTCATACCAACAGTCCAGACTCTTTCCTGCCACTACTGACAAGTAGCAAGCCACCCTCCCTGTCAAAGACACCAAAATGCAAAATCAAGACTGGAAGGCCTTCACTTGATCATGATTCTGCAGATTGGGCACATGCAATAAAGCTATTTCACAGAGAATCTTCAAAGCACATAATCCTTGTTTAAAAACTGAAACAAATCTTTCAGAAACATACAAGGTAAAATATGCAATCTCTATCACAGCTATTTGCAGAGGATATGGGGTTTTTTCCCATTATTATAGTTTTATACCACTGAATTTATATTTTTTTAAAGAAGTCAGAGAAAAAGAACATTGACTTTTAGTTCCCTACACACAGGTTCAGAAGAAAGTGACAAACAGTATGACCAGTTATCTCCCATCACTGTCAGATAAATTTAATGATAAAAAACCAGCAGCCAAAACATTTTCACTGACCTGGAAAAAAGAAATCAACCTTTACCCTTGAAAAGGTGCTTCAAGAGCTGAAGCTACAGGGGACCTTGTAAGGAAATTGAGAGATTTTCTCTAACTGATTAAAACAGGTAATTGAAGCAGTGCTGTTGCTATCAGGGCACCTACAGAAATGCAGACCTTGCGGGGAAAAAAAGCCACACGCAGACAGTAAGCTGATCCCGAAGTGGCAAAACACTTCATGACTTTTTTACTGACACTGTACAGTCTTCTGTGTGAGAACATACCTTCCCCAAAATCTGGGTCAGCAGACATTTTAGGTGGTGAACTATTACTTTTTTCCCTCCAATTAATTAACAGTGCTTTGTATAACAGAAAGAAGCTATACTTCAAGTTATATTTCTTGCCTATTAAAAATCAGCATTAAACAAAATTCTAATATATCTAGAGAAAAAACCCATCATTTTATCTAACATGTTCTGAAATTACTGTTAATCCATAGTCAACTACAAATTGCAAATTAAAACACAGTCCAAGTAAAAGCAACTACATGTTCCCACAAATTTCAAAGTAGGAGAATTTGTTCTTACCTGTATTTGTAACCTTGTCAAGGTTCTAGTTCAGTGCTGTAAGAATTAGTTTACATTCCTGCTGCCAAGAAGCACATAACAGAATGACGTGCAAAACCTTGAGATAACAGTACAGGACACAACATCTGCTTTATTTTGATATTTCCTAGAAAGAAACAAAGGAAATAGTTAGCTACTCCAGATGGGGTACAACGGATTTTTACATTATTTTTGTCATGAATATAACTTTTTCCTAAATAGAAGTGCTTGAACTAAAGTGACACCTGGATGTCAGAAGACCTTTCAATACACTCTCTGAATGTAACATTCAAGATTCATGCTAACAAAGCATCAGATTAAATTTTTCCCCATTTCCTTCACCAACACTGACTAGCACTTAAAAAGTCTTTAGCCAATTATTTGCCATTCAGTCCCCAGATTCAGCAACAGAAGGAATAGTTTTTGCATGTCTCCTAGCATCACACTGCTATTTCTTAATTTTATTCACCTACTCAAATGACAGAGTACACTCGTTGAGTGCTTGATAAGACTTAAACCCATCATGTATAGCACATGTAATTTCTAAGCTTTTTATGCTGCTTTGTTAGATGTAAAAATGCACAAGAGTTTAAAACAAAAGCAATATGCTTCAGTTGCAAATGAATTTCAGGTCCTCTGAAATAAGAATCATATTTCTTTAAAAATAGTTTCTATAAAATTAACCATAAATTCTGGTTAAATTGTAAAAGTAGCAAATAACTAACAATTCAGATGTGTGGATCTACAAAAGCATCATCTGAACAGGATGCAAATGCCCAAACTCCTTCATGGATCAGGGACTACACATTTAATCTTATAAAGCACTGCATCTTACAAAAGTTACCATGACAGTACACTGGTAAAAGGAACTATTGCAGGAAAAATTCTGCATATCAGCCAGCTTTGTCTGGGGCATGAGGGAAATACAAGCCTTATTGTGACACTGAAGACTTAAAACTGATTACAGCACTCTGATGAGCTGAATGAGTGATAAAGGGGACCTACTGCAGGTCTTGACTTTAAGCCCACTGATCAAAGAATGGAGCTACGATATTTCATTATGGTTTGTCTCTTCCAAACACTAAACAGTGCTATTCAACTACTAAAAAGTGTCATAAGCACAAAATTGTCCAAAAGGACTACTTTGCTACATTTGAAGAACTGTAAGGGTTCAGTAAGTTTTACGCTCATAACTTGTACACTGCTGTGAGCTCTGTATTTTCACCAACATTCTCTCTTCTTAGGCACTAACACAGGATGGATGCTTCAAGCAACCAAACTAATCCAGAAAAAATCAATTATTTTCTGCCACTCTGAGGTCTCCAAACCAGCTTAGGAAACACAAATGCCAACGACAGAAATGCAGAACCAGGAGCTGCTGCCAATTCAGATTTGTTCGAAGTATTGTGAAACTACACCTTAAGCAGCATCCACTAAATCATTAACGAACTTTGAAGTTCTAAAAAAAAAATATACTAAATCATTGTATTGGACTACATGGCAAAAGCCCTCCCCAGGAAGTAAAAAAGTTTCAATAAAAATGTTGTTTCCACATCCAAGAACCTTGGAGAAAAAAACCCAAAACATAGAGAGCACAGACTCACAAAGTTGCACAAAACAGCACTGCCTCCTCCCAAATACAGGTTGTTCTAAGACACAGACACAAAACGCATGACCAGAACGCAGCTCCCTCTGTGCACTGTCTCCCACCTTCAGAAGATCCCCCCAACTAGGAGGATACAAGGTGCTTGCAGGGTAGAGTGCTCAGGAGCCTCAGTGCTTCTGATGTTACTCCAGTGGCCTTTAGAAGAGAACAACTCACAAAAGCAGCCCAGAAGATAAGCATCATGCTTTTCAGAAGCATGAGACTTGACCCCTCCCAAATGCTACTCCACAGAGGATTGGAGAGAGTGTTCCTTATAGAGGGATGACTTTTAGCCAGGAGACAGGTTGCTTACAGCAGGGCAGATTGAAAAACAGGTATTTTGGGCTAAGAGCATTTTTCTCCAGAATATGCTTCTATTTATATAAATTCTACTATACCTACAGTTATACACAAGTGAGAAATGCAGTATTCAGTATCCCAAAACACAAAAGCACTTTAAGATGCATACTCCACCCCTGAACATAGCACAAAGAGAGGACACTACTTCTACTTAATTCTGCACAGTAGTGACTCTTACCTCTCCAAACAAGCTCCATGCTTTTTTCCTTCACACAACATTTAGATTCACGATTCAGCTTCGGGATAACAAGATATTATATACAGCCCCTAATAAGTTTTGTGCAGAAAACACTCACATACACAAATGCAAATGTTTTGTTCAGACTGCCCATCATAAACTACATCACAAGAATAAGCCTTACTAAAGGTTTAGCAAAATTGCAAGATGGATTAAGCATTTTATTTGCGCTACTTAAATCTTTGGAGTATGTAAATGTAAATACAATAAAAATATTTGAGTAGGACTAAGTCAGTTCAGTAAACTTTTTTGCTACTGAGACACCAGCACCCTACAGTAGAATAGTTTTTCACTGAACAAAAGTTAAATATTCCTTTGCTAATAAAGAATTTGAATTTCACCACATTTAGACTATTTTCTTCTCAAGGTTAAGACCATACAGTTGAAGTCAACATAAGTAATTCATTACTAAAGAACTAAACCCAATATTCCAAAATAAGCACATGCCAAAAAAAAGAAATCCAGAGAGATTTGAAAAACCCTACCATATTATTTTACAGAAGGATAGCCATCAAATGCTGGTCTTCCTGATGATTAAATATGCACTTAATAATCCTGGTAGCAAAGCATTAACGATCCTCAAGCTGAATCCTAATGTTTAAACAAACAAAACCCACTACTACATCCAGTCCTTTGCAAGTTTCCAGACTCTGGTCAGAGGAGCACCAGATAAACACTGGGTTTATTCTCCCTCACAACCAGCTACGACTCTGACCTTTCATGGACAACCAAATCACTGCTGCTTTAAAACAAGTAAACAAACAAAGCACCTCACTGACTGAACATGAGCAGAAAGAGCTATGATCTAATGTGCCATGATTGCCCTTATGACAGCACAATACCACTACCACCGATATCATCCTCCAGAACTGCAAACTCCCTGAATCTCTGTGGGTCACACAGACACTAAAAGATTTTGCAGAAGTAAAATTCAGCAGGAGGGAGAAGGAACAGAGCACTAACGTGTGCCACAGGCCACCCAGTAAACTGCAACCTCCCGACTGTATGTTCCCAGACTGCATGTTCCCAGCGTACAATAAACGTAAGATAACATCACTCTCCTAAGAGGCACTCATTAGCCTACCTGATTCTTCTGAGAAGGTAAGAGCACAGACCAAGGAAATGCACTAGTGCTCCAAGTTCATGCAGTAGTTCTTCCTACATATATGACAAATTCCAAACTAAACCAGGAGTTAACTGCTACTTAATTACTTGAAAAAATGTACAACTTTCACCCTCAAGAGAGAGTTGCTCATCCTCAGTAAAAAAAGGCTAATTAATTCTTTTTTTATATTTGCTAAGTGATTTTTGGTTCTTTACAAAAACACTGCGAATCAACCAAGACTAGACAAAGTCCTGATTTGTGTTTTTGTGGGTGTGGGTTTTTTTTGTTCCCCACCCCTCTTTTCAATGGAAGCTGCACTAAAATATTCATATTAAACAGTTAAGGGAAGCAGAATGAACTAAAGTTCAAAACTAACACCCAGGACTTCTTAAGCTAAATGTCTTGAAACATATACTTGGGGTTCCTATGAAAGTTTAGTTCAGCATGTTGAAGTTTGCAGTTCAAACTTCCATTGCTGGTTAGTCATTTGAACTATTAAATGCTGAATTCGCAACAAGAAGCCACTATTATACAAGTATTTTACACTCACCTAAAAGCTTGACAATACCACAGGCTTAGTATTCTAATTAGGTCCGTACTTTTAAATATCACCTCAGAAATGGTGCACTTTTTGATACATGTTACAAAAGCTATTCTGAACTCTCTTCCTGCAGACCTGTCTTTAAAACGTACTTGTAAGGTACCCTCTTAATTCTTAAATTCTCTGTGACTCACTTTGAGGTAAGCTTTAGATCAGTAACTTCACATTACAGCTGCGCAGATGTCCTGGCAGCAGTGGTAGCTTAAGTGGTATTTGCTCCCAGCAGCTCATTCCCGTTTCCATGTGTGTGGCTGAGCAGACGTACAGACAGTTACGCTGGTACAAGCGAACGCCTGAAGCGCAGACTGCTCATCCAGCTGACGAGTAAATCAAACTTCATTGAATTATACATATACAAGCAGAAGATGAAGGAATACCAAAAGCCAGCCTTACTGGAATTCAGAATGCATGTATGCAATCTGTATTTGCCTACTGGGAGATCACTGGCAAGCACTTACTCCTCTGTTCTTCTGTAAGAAGATCAGATCTATGCTCAGTGTAACTCAAGCAGGGAAATGTGGAATCATCTCTCCATCAGTTATGCTGGAGAGCTTTTCAAACAGCCAACTTTAGGAAGAGATGAGGCTGAAGAGAGAGGCCATTTAACATGCTTCAGTAAAAACATCCAAGTACAAAACTCTCATTTTCAGTGATCTATCTTTAGCTGAATTAAAGAGAAGGAATTATCTTCAAGAATTAAAATGTATTCCATTTATATGTTAGCTTTCTTAAAAAAAAAAAACCTCAATTAAAACAACATAGGATTGTAAGCAGAGGACTTTGAACAAACATGTTTATTGGGGCTGCTAGGAATTTCAAGGGAAAAGCTTGCAGAAGTTTCTAACTAGCTTTTATCTTATTGTACATAATAGCTGCAGTGTAATTAAAGTTCTAGATACACATTATGCTTTCCACAGCAATCCAGCAACTGCACATTGAGAAAGATGCATTTGTACTCTGTATGGGTTTGTGTTTTTTCTTAAAGCAAAGGGCAGAGTTGCAAACCTTCATCTTCCTGATAGGGATTCAAAACTCCAGCTCAGACACAGAATGATATGCACAGGCAAGCTAAGATGTTCACTATTACTGCTTATCATTTGAGCACATTCCTATAGCGTTTCCCCATGAGGTAAATTTATTATCACATTACTAGCTAGAATACCTAGATAGGAATAGCTACTTAGTTTGAAACCATCTGTCCATTTGCTGTCTTTGTTAACACTTGGCCTTCAAATGGATGTTTTAAAAAAATACAGTCACTTACAGGTGGATTACTTAAGACTTTGTAAATATCCACCTGCATAAAACCAGCAGAAATCTCAGCCTGAGCACCGATTAAATGTACTGAGAAAGAACCCACCACACCTGTCACCTGATAACATTACAAGGCACATCTCTTCTCAAGTCCTCTGGGCCAAAATAGCACGTCCCTAAATCACATCTCACTTCAGTCTCATCCACTCTACCTACTATAGCAGTACTAAGGACATCCAGAGTCTATCACTCCTTTCCCCAAAAGAGCAAAGTGTTAGCAAACTATGGTATTAATCAAATTCAGAAGTAATCTTGCAAATAAAAACCTTCTCTGTTGATTATGCAGTAGAAAAGGCTTAGCCTTTTCTAGCTAAGCCTTTCAAAGAAAGGCTTTAGTGTAAAATCTTTAAAAAACTCCAGCTGAATCAGTCGTCAGAAAAAAAAATAATTAAAAAATTCTACAGGATCAGCTCTCATGAAAAATCAGAGAAAGCTCCATATTTCAGATCAGCTAATTCAGTAGCAATCATGTGCATTTAGACAATAAAGATATTTCATTACATGTAGGTAAGAAAATTGACATAATTGTATACTCTGACTGCTAAAATACCAAAGGGGACAGCTACAAAAATTTAAGATGCTTTAGCTGTAGGATACAGTCAAAGACTGACAGTTTTCAAAAGACTAATATTGTTCTAAGTGTCTCATATGAAATGGTCACAAAGAGGGGAAACAGATTATCTGCAGAGAGTTATCTTGACTAATTCTTCTCTGAACAGTATTCAGTGATTTTTAAGCCATCTAAGAGCCAGAGTCCCCAAAATTATTTTTTCATCAGCATAGAGAACCTCACCCTAGTTCCTAGTGGCCAGTAATGCACCTAGAACAAGTCAGTTTTTGAATCAAGTCTTGCTACTATCACTAAAGCCTATAAGGAATTCTTTATCCTTAATACCCAAATCATATTTCTGCTGTTCCTGAAAGAAAAAAAAAAAAATCCTCAAACCTGGTTTATACATGTCTTTCTGCAAAGATCCTGTATTTAGAACAAATATCCCACAAAGGATTCTCAAAGGCACAATAGCATCCCATTTTGTCTATTAGAGGAATTAAACCATTACAATATACGCATGCCAACTCATCACATTTTTCCCTATCTTACACATATAACACACACATCCCTAAGTGGGACCCCAAGTACATCCAAAATTTAGAAGGCACTTAAACTCCACAAAGTGGGGTGGAAAATAAGCAAAAACATCAAAAAAAAATCCATCAAAATTTCACTTAGCACCAGGCACAGAAAATTCACCAGCAATTCCCTAATGGTGACATGTTTGACAATGACAGAAATCAAGTTATATCAAATTTATAAGAGACAGCAAGAGTGGTTTTTCATCTCTTTATATATGATACTAACAATTAGAAGAAGGACTTTCCCTCTCTCCAAGAAGGTTCTTCCCTCATCCTGTAAGAGTAAATCTTCAGGTACAAATGCACTAAAACTGAGTCATCGCAGAACGAAAAAAAAAACTTGGCCACTGCTGATGTGCAGACAGTTACGGAAGGCATAAATTCTCTGCCACACTGCTTAGCCACTTGGATCTATTTATGGCTTTTTTAAGCCATGTTACCACTTGCTAAATTTATACACAACAGGAGTTAAATTAAATGTAAAAGAGGTCGTTCAACACCACAATAAAATCACCATCACATTCTAATTGGTAACATAAGAACACCAGTAGTACGAGCTGCCCAATATTAACACTTATGATGCTATAGGCATTTTAATGTTTACTGCACAGCACACAACTTGGAAAGAGAGAATTCAAGCATCTGTTATGTCAACTCACAGCCTACACACACACAATCTTCCAAAAGAACTAACTTAAATAATACAGGAACTGAAGGCTCCAAATAGGAATTGTTAAAATACATAGTTATTTTTATACCCCAAATACAGTTTTAGAACATTTTTTTCCTTTGTCTCCTCCATGTTAAGACAATTTTTCTAATTACTAGTAAAGTTACTTCAGTAACAGCACTGTATTAGTATTAAGAAAATTAGCACTTATAAATGTAAAGGAAATTAAAAATTTTTAAGAGGATCCATCTGTTTAGAAAGTCACACCCTTATTACTAACACAGATTCATCACCTTCCTAAATCAACCTGGTTGAACTGATTTAATTCATGTCAAATAAGGCATATCTCAAAGCATTTTTAAGGCAGTTATAAACAAATGCTGAAGAGAGGCAGCTGATCCTACATGATATGTAATTATATACTCCCATACTGTAACAGAACCAATACACCTGCAATCACATGGTATTCAGTCCACAGCATTGTATAGAAAGTTAGGTTTTGGATCACAGATGACTTCTCAGACTACTTCAGAAAACACACTACTCCCCCCCTGCTCTTTTACAGCATGCTCTACTTTTCAACCAGGCTAGAGAAACTTTTTAAGAAAAAGCCTGAAGTCTAATCAAAAAAATTGCTATCTCTAGAAACTGCAGAGTGAAGCATATTTCCATTACCTTTTTTTTCTGGCAGCAGGCTCCAGTATCGTTGCCTGGACACATGGAATCTTTTTCAGGTGTCTGCATTGAGGCTATCTGAACTGCTTCACTTGTGATCTAAACAGAGGAGTACTCGGCAAGAAGCAGCCATTTGGCAACTTTCAAGCCTAAATACTCAAAGTTTTGTCCAATTTGTACTGCAACTTCAGTTCCACAATAAATCACTTGGATTCACTTTTAATCAATACAGTTTAAACTCTCAATTTGCAATATATATTTCAATGCTGAACTTTCAGCTATCTCTATTGAGTAAAAACTGTATTAGTTTTGCCACTATGCAAGTATCACAATACGTGTCGAACTACACCTGTAAAAATTCAAAGGGTAATTTTGTCAATAAGAATGTTAAAACTAACATGCAAGAAGACCATGCCAAGTTTCAAGAAATCACTATTAGAGAGGGTGCTTAAGGACATTAAAGGCAGTCAATGCAGTAGCGATACGTCCACATAGACTTGACAGCAAAAAGGATTCCGGGAAAGCAAGCATGTTAATAATTCAACATTCACTTTACGCAACTCATCATTTCAGACATCAGCTGCAGGCAAATCTGGATAACATAGATTAAGACACCATTTCCATCTCCACCAAAGGTTACTACTGCTCCTGTACACTGTTGGCTGCAAGACATGCCCTTGCTGGACTGCATGGTGATGGGAACATCTCAGCACAAAGACGTACTAAAAAAAAACCACATTAACTGTAGCAAGGGGGCAAACACTCCACTCTGTCATCCCATTTATAGAGACAACACGTCAAGACATTTTAAAATTATTTCTACATTCCAAAACTCACATCTCAGTCTTACCACTTTACTCCACACAAAGCTTACCCTGCACATATTCTATACTAGTCTAACAAACTATCTGGATTAAACTAGGTATCCATTAAATAATCATGGCACACAAAGTATTCAGGCTTTTGCAATGCAACAACTGAAAGAATGAGATGAATTTAGCAGTTTAAAAAGAAAAGTAAGACATTTAGCTTGGGGATTACACAAATAGTTCAGGAAAACCTGCTACATAAAAAACAAAACCACAGTCACAAAAAGACAGAAATAGGTACATGAATAGAAGACTGCTGATTCAAGCCTTCAAATAGGTGCTGAATGCAGCACAATGAGTGCCAAGTTCGGTAGGTTTCCACCCCCCCCCTAAACTGCTAGCATTAGGCAACCAGCTGCCTTTATTAAGTGCTACTTCTACATTAGTCCCCAAAATATCTCTTAGGTCCTTCTGAGTGACTACATGTGAATGTCTCCAACATCCCAGCTATGACTAGATAACATGGCCCTGTATTCCCCTTCTTACACAAGTACTATCTCTGCAAGGGACAGCTATGCACCTATCCATTCTTCATAGAATGGTTTGGGTTGGAAAGAACCTTAAAGACCCTCTAGTTCCAACCCACCTGCCATTGGCAGTGACACCTTTCACTAGACCAGGTTGCTCAAAGTCCCATCCAACCCGTCCTGGAACACTGCCAGGGAGAGGGTAGCCACAATTTCTCTTCCTACTATCTAATCTAAACACCCAGTCTTGCAGTTTAAAGCAATTACCCTTGTCCTATCACAACACACCCCGGTCAAAAGTCCCTCTCCAGCTTTCTTGCAGCCTGCTTTAGGTACTGGAAGGCTGCTACAAGGTCTCCTCTCTCTCCAAACATTAATAACATTCCATCAAACTGTGCATGTAAGCTGAAGGCAATGGCATCACCATTGAACAATGTTAATGGCTCCTACCACTTGATCAGTGCTCTAGCGTGCAGACAGGTGCCACCTGTGCATGTGCTTGAAGCTATGGCTTTACTGAAAGAAATGCATCTACCATTCCCTCCAAAACGCAGTAAACCTGCCCTATGACTCCCAATTACTTCCCAATGTTTTGAAAATGACAAAATATCACTCAATATCACATTCAGTGCATTCATTCTCTGCATTCACAGAGAATTACAATAAGCTCAGCAGAGGACCAAAAAGTAAATGAAAAAGTTTACTAAGACACTGCCAGTTTAGTAAGACATTCCATATTGTATCATGCAACTTAGTATATCAGTTCTAGAATTAGAAACACCTATGCTACCCAAAAGGCAGCTCTGCATAGTAAACACTAGGTACAAGTAGCAAGCTACTTGACCATTTTAGTTAAGGAACACAGCCACTGCCAGCTTGTATGCCTCTGATCATTAGTGCATTTCAACAAAGTATTTAGTACTTAGTAAACAAGCATAATAGTCTGCAGGAACAGTATAATGTGCAAGAAGCCAGGAACTCAGAAACAGTCCCATTTTGCAGGTCTCACTATTCATGCTTTTTGTCATCTGATCATGGACAATTTTGAAAGTCTTACCTTGAATGTAGTACAAAAGCAAAACTTCTTTCAGATGTTTGTCTTTCTGATAGAGATTCACTTTAGAGACTCTTCCGTGTATATTAGGGGTGAATAAAGCAGAAGAGCCTGTGAGTCTGAAAGCAGTAAGATGGAAGAATTGACCAATTTGTCTCCTAGTTCAACATAGTTTTCAGTAAAATCTGTAACTCAATAGCAACTGCTAAACTGAAACTAATAAACTCAGTGAACCACTGGAAGAGGCTAAGTTAGTCAAGAAGTTACTATTTGCCTATGGTAATGCAGCAAAACATCACGTGAATGCTTTTCACTTGTTAGAGATGAAAGTATGAAGCGATTTAAGACATAAACAATCCAATGGCCACTACATGCCAAAAAACTCCCACTGTAAATACACACTCCCTTCACAGATATCGTGTAACCAAATCCATTTCCTAACCAGTAATACATAAACCACGTGACAGACAGAACCCGCATACAATTATGTGTATGCATGCATGTCTAAGTGCAGAGATAATGGAAAAATCTGATATACTAATGCAATAGTTCACAAGAATATATCCAGATCCTGGATGCAAAGGAAAAGAAAGACTACAAGCTGAGACAGTAACTTATTCAAAAGCACAGAAACCACGACAAAGAAGCCTGTTACTGACCACTACAGACTTTTTTTAAAAGCACAAGCAGAAACACACAAGTATTCACTAAGCTCTCCTGGTTACAAAAAAAAGTAGTGAAGTTGCACTTTTCACAAACCCATGAGAAGGGCTATCACACTTAAAACCACCCAATATGTAATTTCTGCAGCAATAATCTAACTAAAGCCTTGTCCATTTTGGAGATCTTAATATGTAGCATCTAAGATAATAGTTTTTTTCACAGGCCTGGACAAAGAGGGAAGGGAACCAATATCAGAAAAACGACAGTTCCACTATCCAACATGTTGCTTCCTCCTCCTTCATAAATTCAAATGCTCTACAAATTGCTCTGTTTTACCACAAGGTTCAGAATAACAAAGGCAAGAGATATTGTTAACTATAATATAGTTATATTATAACTAGAATATATTTTTGACACTGAAAAAGAGTATTTTTCCTTTCTTTCTTAGATTAAATGAGTCTATTCAATGAATTTATCTTGCTTATTCCATGCTTACTCAGTAGGCAGATTCCAAGTCTTGATATTAATGCTTAATATCAAAAACAGTCAACATGAGTAAGTGATTATGGTAAAGCTACTTTACTCAGGAGCACTAGAAATAAACACCATTCACATAAGGAATGAAGTTCCCAAATAAAACAGAAAATATTGGTTAGTTTTGCTACTTAAGTCCCATTCCGTGGGTGATTCTTCATAGAACGATTGAGAGTGGAGGGGACCTAGGAAGTCATCCAGCTCCATTTCCTCCTCAAAGCTCCGTCAACACTGACCTCAGTCCCAGGTGCTTAGGGCTTTATCTACTCAGGTCTTGAAAACCCCTACAGAGGCTTACAGGTTATCACTTAAAATCTCTTAATCCTCTTTGTAGCAAAAATTTTTCAACATATATCTCCCAATTAAAATTTACGGCTACTGTCTCTTGTTTTCCCACTGTGTACTTCAGTAAAGAGACTGGCTCCATCTTCCTGACATCCATCCTTGCCTATACCAGGATGGTTGCTACTACATCCCTCCCAAGCATCTCTTCTTCACGGTAAACAGCCACAAAAGGCTCTCACAGGTCACATACTCCAGCTCCCTGATCATACTGGTGGACCTGCTCTAAGTTTATCAATGTTGTTCTTCTTGAGGCTAGGGAGCACAGGAGCAAAACTGGAGACAGTACCGCAGATGCAGTCTGGGACCATGTGAAACAAATACCAACTAAAAGGAAATAAAGCTGTTTTCATGACTAGCAGGGTAAACTGCTGACTTCTTTTTAACCTGCTGTTCACCAGTATCAGGTCCTTCTCAGTAAAGCTACAACCCAACCATTCTGCAGCACAGTTACCAGTCCTGGAAGCAAGCCTTGGCATGAGCCCTTGATGAACATTTTAAGACTCTGACAGGCCCCTTCCTCCAGCGTGAGTATTTCAGGATGGCCACCTGCATTTGAGCCACCCACGTCTGTGACTACCACAAACTGATCAAGGTGCATTCCACCTCTCTCTCTGGGCCACCAATTAAGACATTAAAAAAAAAAAAAGTAAGGGTAGGTCACAGTAGACCCTTGAGGAGCTCTAGTTTAACTGCTGTCCAGGTAGAGTATGAACCATGGGCCACCCTCTGAAATGACTCTGAACCGTTTTTCACTTGTTCAGCCATCCTCCCATTCAGACTGTAAATTGGAGTATGCTGTGGGACACTAAAGTCTTGCTAAGGTCAAAGTAAAGAAAAACATCCAAACTGCTCTACCCTCACTTGAAGACCTAGTCATTTGACAGAAGGCAGTCAGGTTGGTCAAGTGTGACTGACCCTTAGTAAAGCCAGGTAGACTGTTCCAGTCACCTTCTCCTTCAAGGACTCAAAAATGTTGTGCTACAGGTTGATATAAACTACTTACTGATAGGGCTATTCAAATAGAGCAGTATTTAATTCTTTTATCAGGTGAAACAGAAGGTTTTCTTTATTATATAACACAGCAAGGATGCCTGAAACAGTGAATAGGAACCAGCTCTATGCTTCAACAATTTGCAGAATTCAAATGCTCCGAAACCTAAATACAAGAACTTTGTGCATAAAAAAAGCAGATCTCAACACGTGAAACACAGCATTAAAGCAATTGAGTTTCTGGATAATTTTCAAGGTACCTTGAAGTATACAGTATATACAGTAATAGCAGAGATGATAAAAGGGAAAACATGGTCTTTGTAACTCTGTCTAAAACTTACTACAGAAACAGGTGGCTGAGAAAGTGAAAAAAAAGAAGTGAAAAATAACAGGAAATGATCAAGAAAAACTCAAACATGTTTCATTATGGACATTATAATGAATTCCTGGAATTCGGATTGCTTCCATCTTTTCCAATAGTCTGAATTTTTCCCCAACTGTGTTGCAAGAAAATGTATTTTACTGACACATCTGAAAAGGAACAAATAGAGGAACTCCTGGACACAGAATCTGTCAGTGCCTGACAAACAACTGCAAACTCTATTCTTTACTAGTGATGACATTACTCATGTTTCACCCAAAATAGTTCAGTCAGTTTGCAGTTCATCAAAACTTATGCTTGAAACAGGCAGCGGATAAGATACTGTAGCTGCACATTAAGCAGTGAACACCACCACAGTGGATGAGCTTAGGCAGTCCTCTCATCCCATAAGCAAATTTGCAAATGTGACAAAAAGCACAGAAAAACAGCCTGACTTGCTCAGGAGCTTTCTGGTAAACTCCTTACCATGACCTTCACTATGCAAAGTTTTAGTTTCTGTTGTATTCTCGTGCCTACAGATATTCTTGTCAGCAACTGCTGGTATTTAATTAAACCAGAATGACTACTGTGAAGGGAGTCATATAAACATCTACAGCAGGCTATGCGTTTGGGGAAAATCCAAAAGAGGAGATGGACCTTTTAATTTAGTTATAATAGATGTTTTGATGTCAACATTTAATTGTATGACCTTTTTTCTTTAGGATTGCTTTAGGATTTTCTCTAGGACCACTCTCCCAGTTATGTGACTTCTCTGTGGTCTTCTCTTCATCAGCAGTAACATTCCAAGTAAATATAGTACTTCCATTTACAAGATACGTCACCAGGTATTCAAGAACCAACGTTAGTAACTACACAAGAACCTCCTTTGAAACATCTCAAGGTGCAATCTTAAAATCAGTTAGGATAAGCTAAACTGACAACTGCTGTAAGCCCACCTCCTGCCACGTGTATTTTCTACTCCAACTTTTGCATCATCTCATATCCTCATAGAGCAAGGTGATTCAAGAAGCTAAACTAAAAGAAAATTAATCTAAGCAATATATACCCAACATATGCGCATGACCTAACTTTCAACACGAGACATAGCTGAGTATCAGCATGAGAAGGAAGAGGATCCTGCACAAGGTCAGAAGCAGAAAATTGCAGAAATATAGCAGCACTAAGATACTCAGGTCATCATACAAGAACCTCTTCCCTAATGAAAGTCAGGATTATGAGTGAATTCCAGAAGCAAACGCCTGAGTGCATGCAGAGGTCTAACAAAAACTCTCTTTTCTGTACTGTATCAACAGTGAAAAGTGGTGAAAAACCAAACTATTCTAAGGACCTTTAACTAAACAGAGGGATACCAGATGCTCACCAACTAGGCAGCTCGTAGCAGAAATCTGTTTGCGTAGAGAGAACAAACTCCTCATAATGAGAGACAAAACCAAAGCCATATTATGTACAGTGAGTCAGCTTCCAAGAAAATGCTATATCCATTGTTTTTAAGTAGCTGCAAAGTAGTAGTATCAGATGTGTCTAGTACCCAGCACTCTCACCAAGGTAACATAAGAGTTAATGACTAGAAACCAACACAGAAGAAATTCAGAATTAAAAACTCATTTTCAACTGAATTACATGCTAGCTACTTGAACTGTCCTTTCTCCAGGATTTTGAAGGCACTACCTTTCTTTGCTGGTTGAACCAAGGAAGTCTTATTGCTTTTTCCTTTTTTAATTTAAAAATAATTCTGCATCACATCAGCTCACTCTAACTTTGCTTTTCTTGTCTAAATTGGCAGTTTAGTTCCAGTACATACTTTTAGTCATCCAAAGACCTTAGAAGAATCTTTGCTTCCTCAGCAACAGTGAGGCAAGTCTACTAATTCCATAACACCTTACATCCAAAATATTAATAGATGCACTAAGTTTTCCACTATCTGCAGGACTTATATAATTTGGGATGAAAAAACCCAGCAACTTGCAAAGTTCAGGAAAAAGCACCATAGACTAAATCTTCTCTCATTCCCCCCAGCCCTTATCAAGAGGGGATACAACACAGAGAAAGAGCTCAAAGGAACCAGACATAAACAAAAAGGACAGAGAATGAAGACTAATACCAAGAAGCTCCTCCCCATCTCACCCAGCAATGTCAGTGGTCAACTTACACTTGTTGGGTTTTACCCATGCTAGTATCAAAGAGTCAAGATACCTCTGAAAAGCAAACAGTTCCAGGAGGCAGAGGCAGGCAGCAGCACTTGGTAATAAAAGGCTGCATATCTGCTGATAGAAATCTTTCACATGATGAACTGACAAATGAACAGAAAACAGAACCCCGTGATGAGAATAAGAAAGAATATCCCTCGATGAATAGTGTGCTCTGCCTACTCAAGTATTAGCTGAAGTTATTAATGAATTCATGACATAAGTTCTTTCAAAAGCATTGTAGTTTTCTTCCTTACTAAGAACCTTTCATATCCTCTTCTGCCTTATTTCAGTCTCTCTTGCAGTAACAGTAGTAGACTTTGACCCAAGGAAAGGACAGGATAAACACTAACTGTTAGTGTTCTGAAATCGGAACAAAATGAACAGAAGAAAGTTTGCTCACAGGTAGTCCTGGTTCACCACTTCTTTTTGCACTAGTGGTAGCTTAAAATGACTACTAAAAGGAAGAGAAATAGCAAAAAAGGATGATGCAATCATTCCAGTCCAGTGGTGTAGGACCATTACTTCAGAAAGTTTCAGGCACAAATCTGACAATTCATGACAGATCTAAGCTGCCATGCCTGCTTTGTACGCAAGAGCTTCTGTTTTAATCAGTGCTTCAATAAACAAACAAACAAGAGCTATTGAGGAAGGGACAAAATGGAGAGACATATTAACAAGTTTTCCAAATTAGTTTCATATTCCTTGTGAAACTGACAACATAACCAGGTTTCAAGTCTGGACCAACCTAAAGAAACCTTTCCAAAAAATTATCTACTTCAGTTATGGCATTCCTACTCCAAGTTTTTGTTTATACAAAACACACCTGAATCTGTTAAGCCTGAACAAAAGAAAACCGTGAAAACAAATCATTTCCAGTAGTAACTGACTAGTACTTTTCCTAGATGGGAGCCCCATATTCCTTCTGTACAGATTAAGAAATACGTAAAATTTCAGATTGAAAATAGTATGGTCATTAAATACAACTGAGAATATATGGTTATTTTTCAAGGAAATTTTTTTCCAAATATGAATTAGTAAAGTACAATTGCAGAGTACCTTCCACAGTGACATTTTTCTGACCATGTGAAATTCTGTTTCCTGCCACTGGCAACAGCAGTACACAAGCTTATTTCAAGAATCCTGAACTATGTTGAAATTTTATTTCTTCCCCTCTGACTCCAGAAGTAAGGCACCATTTTCATTTCATGATAAAAAATCAGAAATGGTTTTGACTGTTTGTAACCTTATCCTCTGCCCTCTAAAAGTCAGATATGCTAAGTCGACAGCATTCCTTTTTTTTCTTTAGATTAAAATAATACTGCAACAAGAGTCAAAACCACAAAATAAGCTGTTTTGGTTAACAACAGCTACTATTTTGAGTTCATTAAATATTTTAGAGAATTTCTTCTCTGGCACAGAATTTTGTTTGGTGCATTCTAGTTAAGAAAGTGAGAAGTCATCCTACTGTAGGTAATGTTACAAGCCAGATACTGGTCTTCAACAGCTCTTAACCTCCTAATCACTTTCATGCTCAAATACCGTAAGAAAACACATAGAAGTATAGACATGGTTCCGCCTAAGACAAACCAAAGGGAAAACAGGAGTAAAATAAATTTATTGTTTACCATGATATAAAAGTAGGATACAAAACATCATAATCATTGTGGCGGAGTCCTAACAATCCTTTCCTTCCACATCGCATACAAACCTAATTATTATTTCCATTTTAAAACTCAGGAAAAAGTTAAACTATCGCTTTTACCACTTATGCAAACAGAAATGAGCTCTCAAGGCCTGCCTGCAGAGGACACTGAATAGCTATTTGACTCTAGCAAACACTAAGAAACATCTCTTTTCAATGGAACCATCCACAAAGTGGTATGTTTGTCTTTTCCTTGATCCCACAAATTACTTGTAAGAGACAGACACATTAAACTGCTTCCAGTGTCTTTACATTGCAAGAGATGCACAGAATCTAAAAGAGGCCTGGTTGGAAAACACCAGAGAAAACAAACAATTGCTATTATTAATACATTTTTTAAATGACTGAATGCTTATGAACTTGAGGTTATCTTTTGAACAGCAGTTTGAATTATGGTACACTTATGGAGCATTTACACAACAGGTTTCACACTCCCCTCTTCCCCCCAGCTCTACCTATTGTTTTCATAACAGTGTTCTCATCTTGTTTATGTATAAAATCTCTATTATTTGAACTCTTATGTACAACCTTCTACCAGCTCAGATAAATTACTCCTCAGAGTAATATAATCAGACACAACCTAGACTTTGCATGACTCTATCCACCAGCCTAAGCAATCAGCAAAGAGTAGGAAAGAGATCATCTCAGAGAAAAGGAAAAGTGAAACAAAAAAACCTCTTACTGTAATATGTCTCCTGAAAAAGTTATAAAGGCACAGAAAACATGACAAGTTAGTAAATGGACAAACATCCCATCTGAGGAGTCCATTTGATACATCTATAGGCAGTAGTCCTACAATTACTGAATAACACTCACTGGGTGTAAATCCCACCTGTAATTAGACATTGGTAATAACCTCCTTAGGGGCGTCACTTCAGTTCTTACTGACAACACCCAAAGTGAGACATCCATGAGTCTTAACAGACTGTACTGTGCACTGGGACTCTATGGAGCTAGATGGAGCTGCTTTATCTTCTAAGATGAGGGAATGAACACTACCTGGGGGAGTCAGTGAACTATCTCTGTTAGGTCTGGATTCAAGTTTTACAGCCGCTGAAGTAAGAAAAGAACTTAGTGTTTCTTTTGACTATGCACACCAAAAATAAGTAGCTTTTTCCAGAAAAGTCAGATATAAACAATTTTTATCAAATGTCCCACAGAGAATCAAAATTAATCTCAGACAGTAGAAACCAGTGCCTGCAACTAGTACCATATATGAAGTGAGGTCCTGTGCACAAGCTGGTATTTAGAGTACTTTTTGACCAGGATAAGATTTTCCTGTCAGGAACTAGAACAAATAGAACAGACACATATTTTATTACTATACCAGGAAAACAGAGAGCAGGACCAGACAGAACACAGAAAAAACCCTGATATTTGTGCTAAATTCACCTTTCATACCTTTAGAGAAGCTCTCTGAAGTCAGTGCTTTGCATATAGGCACACTTCAAACAGAAGCAAAAGGAACAATTTCTTTAGCTTTATACACTGAAGACAGAACTCTCAAAACAGCCTGTAGTACCACACAGTTTCAGTACAGTACTTCTCATCTGAAAAGTTTCAAAGCACATTACAGTTTCAGCAGTTTTGCAAGGTCACAAGGGCAATCACAAACACAAGTCCCCGCCCCCTCCAACTGCTAATCCACCACCCTCAAAATCCAGCCTAGCTCTGCTCCAGAGACTTCAGCACAAACATTTTCAAAACCCTCACTCACTTCTCTCCTAGAATCATGGTCCCACACTACTATATGTGGTACTTTCTATACATCTGCAATATACAAAGGCAACTTCACACCTGTCTACACTTATTTGGAGGTTGTTTAATAAGCATGCTGAATACTCTTGAGAATTTTATCTATTCTATGGAGAATAGATTTTTAGTATCCCTTAAGAATCTGCTGTAGGAACATCATTTCCTATTTCTAGATATGTTACCTGAAATGTTGGGGGGGATATTTTTAACTGTTCTGAGAGACATTTTGAATAGTGTTAATTATTAAAAAAACCAAACAAACATAACAAAAACTACAACAGTGAAACAAGAGATAGGATTAGTGGAAAACAAAACCGCAGCAAGCCAAACTATACGTGTTGTATTTCCCCACAGTTTTACTGAAACTGGCCAGAACTCATAAGTTAACACAAAGGTAAATATTTCGCAAGTAATCAGGTCCTGTGAGTTTTTTGGAAATAAACAGTCAGGTCAAGGAGAGACATCCAAACTAGTGCCCCTTGAGGACAAGTGCAGTAGAAGCTCAAGCTATGTTAACAAAACCAACTTCCCATACAGGACAGCAGGACAGATAGTGTCCCACACATGCAAAAATACTTTCAGAGTTCACAATACAGCATACACAGAAAAATCCAACCACAAGACACAAAGTCACAGGAAGTCAGGCCTCATAACCTGCTGCTCACACAGCAAGTTATATTCTTGAATAACTGAAGAAAAAACATGAAAAAACTACTTTCCACAATTTACAGTAGTTTTAAGGCCAGTCATTTTCATACAGAATTTCAAAACTAGGGACAATAATTTGGGAGTAGACATTCAGTTACCAGTCAAGATAAACAAGCAATCTCTAGTCAGAGAGCAGCAAGACAACCTTTGCAGTCCTGACAACAGCACTTAGGAGGCAGCAGAAGGCGGAACCCACTCCCCTGCACAGCTCAACACCCTCTGCAATGCTCGAAGATCCAGAGACCCAGTTGGTACATCTACGCTGCCACTTCAGTTTGAATCAGTAGCCTGCTTTTGAAGTAAACTTGTCACCCCACTTCTGCACTTTGGTTCACATCTCATAGAAGTTCCTGAACACAGTATCTGGACACCTCCAAGATTAACCTAAACCAAAAATCTGGGAAAGCACCTAATACCCACTAACGTTTGAAGCATACACAGTCCACAGAATCAGACTCCAATAAAGAGCCAAGAAGTAGACACACTGTGGACACTGAATTTGCCTAAATTAGAGTTTCACTCTACAACCTTCTTCAATTGTAGCATATTGCTTGCTAATGTAAATATAATCAATGCAGTAGATACTGTCCATTCATTTATGACAGCTCCAAGACACAGTAACTAAACCCACAAACTTAAGCTGTCAACACACACATAAAAGCCCTAACAGGGAGGGCTGCACTGGGAATTTGAGTGTTCCTTTCCCTAAAATAACAATAGAAGCAGTGTACCACTACTCTTTGTTTCCACTCCTTTATAGGTTAGGAGTTTCAAAAGCTAACGGGATACTTCTAGAAAAGTTCTCCGAATAAAGTTAAAAAACAAACAAACAAACAAAAACAAACAAAAAAAAAAAACCAAATCAGAAAAACCAAAACCAAATCCCAAGATCTACACACTTCATGCATCACCTACATTTACTCTTTTATAAAACTTTTAAAATAACACTGAAAACCCAACCCAATAATTCACATCAATGGCTTCACTGGAGGTGGGTATAGGGAAGGAAGAGCAGCATGTGCCCAATAGTGCTTTTTTACTTACACATCAGCTTAACCAACAAAGCTGCCAGAAAAGAGCTTTTTTTCTTTTTGAGTAAGCTGACCAACATAATATTAATTGTTTCACTTGAATCAAAACATCACTTCTTTACCAATAGTTTCATTAAGATGTTCTCTCCAGTTACCAATTTTACTTTTTCTATACCACATTTTAAATACAAGATGATGAGTTTTGAACACACAATACCTGGCTTTATCAGGACCAATAAGCTGGTGAGAACAGACCAAAGTAGTACTGTATTAATAAATTACAAAAAGGTGTTACCTCCTCTGCTCGACAAGTCACCATCTTACTTCATTACCTCCTCGATAAAAACAATTAATTCATATGCTAACAATGCAGAACCATGTTTGCTCTACATTCAGTAAAGGTCAACTTCCTACACTGGGGTGCAGACACAAAAGTAGGATTATTGAAGACAACGTTTTCTGTTAAGACATTAATCCCATGAAAACTGCCAAGAACAAATGAGGGTTTCCTTTGTGATTTAACTGGAAGTTTGTGGTTATTGACCTGTCATTACCATACACACTGAAGAGCCATCTTAAGCTTTCCAGTAGCCTAGTATGAAACATGATGTTTTTCTGACCTGTTTCCTGTTAACTCTTGTGAAAATAGACTGAAGCACCTACTTGTACTATTTATTTGAAAGAAAACTCAATGAAAAAGTTATTTCCCATCAAAGATGAAGAGAACCTATGGCATGGGATAGCAGTGGCATTATAGGAACATTAATGATGAACTAACGGTGCATGAGAAAGAGTTGTCGATGATATTTTTCCTAGCAGAACAGTAACACCTGGGCCTGAGTAATTTCCTTCAAAACTGTAAGCAGGGCTGTTTTCTGATGAGATATGGAGCTTTCCCTTCTATAATTTTCTACATTAAAATATCTTTGTGCCTTCTCTCCCAACACAGGGTTTTCTAAGAGACGGAAGACTAATTTAACCTACACTCACTGGCAACCCTTACGTTTCAAGATGCCAATAATGTCTCAAGAAACTGAGATGCACTGAACTGCTCATCTCAGGAAACTGGAGATGAGCTACCCCAGCTCAGTGAATTTCCTACCATCTCATGTGAAGATTTTCAGACCAGTATTTTTTTCAAGTGACGTTCATTGATTCTTCAGAATTTTATTTGACTTTAGCACATAATACAAATATGAATCTGCACAGGATTGGTAAATTTTAAGCAGTTTGACCGAAGTTTCCCATACTAGATATCTGCCCAAAGCTCAAAGACATCATCCGAATAGCTAGGGAGTTTGCAAAGTTGTCTGTTAAAAAAAACCCAGTTTTGATAACCTTTTTGGAAACTCAGCATCCTTATTCTTACTTCAGGGACACATCTTTCAGTTTCTCTTTTCTGGGCTTCTATAGTCAAATGTCATTCTATTTGGGTGATGCTTTTTTTTTTTTTTCTTATTAATAATCTGCAATATCTGGTCCAGATTTTGACATTAAATTCCCTGAATATTATATGCCTACCAGATATGTTGGAGACCAGGGCTAAAACAGACCCCTCTTGAAGTTTCATAGAAGATTTATCCTGCATTCACACTGCTAACAGCCAGTGAGAAGGAAGAACTGACCATTCACACCCTGTACAGCTGTAAGCCAGATCTTGAAGACCATCAAGCATAAATGGAAGCACAGAATGAAAAAAGTACTAAATAGGGAAGGACCCAAGATAGGAAAAAATTTTACTTCAACAGTTTTCTAAAGAAATCACCATTGTTCTCCTTCAATTTACTGACAAAACCAGTATTCACATCAACTCACTTGGATTTCTAAAAGGCACAAGATCTGAAGGATGTGTCTTCATTTTCACAGAAAAGTGAAGTGAAACGCTAGTGCAGCAATGAATTCAGAGAGATCAGAAAACTTGTTGGACAAGGCGGCAAGAACTGAAAAAAACAAAAGCCAAACAAAATAGAGCATATTTGATTTAATTAAGGTGGTGGGTAGAACAAACCAATACTAGAGAAAAAAAACAACTATGGGCACAAAGATAGACATAGCCTATTTACAATCATCACTCTCCACAATCCACACACCGAGTCTAGAGATTGGATTCCTTCATCAAGGCTTTCCCATTCACTTGGAAGAGACTGCCAAAACCCAACAGTTAGCTACTTATCTCCCAGTGCTGACTGGAAAAGAATAGCCATTTACCACTTCCTAAGCTCCAGCACTAGGCCTTCATGGCAGATTTAAGCATTCCTACAGGACTGGTGATCCAAGACACTAACAAATTTTCATTTCTAGTATTTTTCTGAGAAGTAAAAACCAAACAAAACAACTGAAACCACACTGACAAGAAAACCCCATCCCTGCCCCCCAAACACTATGGCATCCAGGTGTGCTGCAGTTTGCTCAGTTCCAAATGGACAGTACTGGTTGTACACTGTCCTACCCCATCCCTTGCTGCAGCCTAAATAAACCCTGCTCCAAAGAGCAATACAAATACTTCAAAAACATAGATTTTTAAATCCACTACTAAGAGTGGATTTTTAGTGCCCTTCCCTTTTTTAATTTGGAGGCAACACATTCATGTAAGAAATACTCCCTACTCTCCATCAGCCCCCGCTTAGAGCAGTAGTTCTTGACACTGAGAACCTCAAACACACAGATTTCACAAGCTGTAATTTCAGTTGTGATAGGTTTGTATTTCCTGGGACAGCATCTCAAGTCTAGTAAGTCAGAAGCACACATCAGTTGATCATCACTGAAAAAGTGTAAGTGAGCAATGAGAAATGCACACCAGAGACAAGAAGAGAACTGGATTGTCCAGGATAATTACAAGACTACTCTTCTCTTTCTCTAGTTCTCTGCCTCACTAACTGATCACCTCATGGCTATCACAATAAAACAAAAATGGATTCTCTGCACCCTCTATGCAGCCCTTTCCATACTACATTAATTACATTTCCCTCATCTGATGTTATGTGCCGTAATTAAATCACTATTCTATCTAACAGCCTCCTCTAAATATCTGTGCAGAACAAGAGATGGGCAGCTATGGAAACAAATAATATATACTAACAAACTTGCAGAACATGGGATACACACATGCAATTATTCCTCATTTCCACCTGAGCCAAGCAGCTTTCCATTCTAAATGGATCATCTCTTCACAAATCTCCAACCCCCATGTGTTTATGCACTAACCCTCTCTCAAATACAAGCATGTGTCCAGTACAAAGACTCCACACCTTCTACAGACATGCACTCAGTTAAGTGTTAAGGTCTAGAAAATGCACGTAATAAATACATATAATAGACACATTGGAACCCCTGAGCCCACACATACATGGAGGCTTGTCTATACCATATTAAGTGCTTTTAGTGAGCTGCTGACCTGTCAACACCATTATGAGTGCTAGTTTCAGCAAAAGTTTACTTTTAAAGTTAATGGAAAATTTACCCAGTGAAACAAACAGAACAAAATAAACAAACAAAAAAGGGCACACTTTACCAGAAACCCCTTCACTGTTCAGTAGCCTCCTTTAATTCAATAACATTTATAACAGTGATAAATTGTCTCATATTTATTCACTTTTTTTTAGTTTCACTAGACATCACAACTGTAATATACTTCTCTCCATACTATGAACAGCAAAGAATCCCCATAGCCTCCAACCCACTCAGGACCCACCTGGGACCCTGGACCCAGTCCATCATCCCTCCCCCACACCATTTCAACTTTTCATAGCCTCAGCCAAAACGCCTGCCTCCTCTCTCTATACACAGGCTAACTAACTCAGCAATACGAAAACTCCAGTTTCCCTTTTGCACAAATACCATTCCCCTGATACACACATGTATACATAGCCTAACATAATCTTCACCCTATATATGCATAATGCACACAAATTCATCCTTCCCCCCTTTTTCAAACGTACCCAAATACCTACTCAAGCCCCCTCACTTTCTTATAATCCACAATAATCCTTGCAACCCATAAGAAGAGTGCACTGACGTCCTCACAGACAGAAATTCAGACTGCCTGGCACCTGTTACAAATATATACACCTACGGTTCTACAGCTTACCAGGACACGCACAAACTTTTCTCTGAACAACACTATCATGACCTCAACACGTGGCATTTGCTACACATCTTCCCATTTGTATTCCACGGACCAAACCACAAATACCCAGCCTTTCCATTTCATCACAGGTGAGACACCAACTCACAGCCCCTCTCACGTTCCCAGGACACAGATCACGGTGGTTGCTGCATTACCCCATCTCCACAGACCGAACACAAAGATCTCTGTGCTGCTGACAGCCAGGCATCTCCCTCAGCTCCCAGTGTGAGCAGCAGACAAACCAATGCACAGCAGTAGGAACACACGCATGCCTTGCTGTCCACATACCAGCTCATATTACACACGAAGGTCTCGCACATTAAGTCTAACCACACCGGCCACCAAACAAAACAAGTCCAGAACCTTGTAGCAACCTGTTACCACTGTGCCTGTAAGCTGTACACAGCTTTACCTACCACCCAAAGACTCCCTCCTCCACAGTCTTTAGGAGCCAGCCAACTTACCACCTCAGTTCTCACAACAAGCCTGTTTACCTATCGCTCCCAAATGTATAGGCCTTCATGTACCACTACTCCCAAATACATGTGGTTTCACCCACCGCACGTACCCTCACGGTATAAACACATCCCTCAACGTACCGCAGCACATAAAGCAAGACGGGCACCGATTTTTCCAGCTGCCTCCAGCCCACCAAAACGACTCCCTCCTTTCGAAGAAGGTATTATTGTAAATTATAATAAAAATATATCAACTGGGTTCGCAGAGCCCGCAAGCTCCAAACTACGAGAAAGAACTGCCTTCAACTCCTTTCCCCCAAAGTCTCCCAGCCACTGCCCATCTGCCCAGGAGTTCATCCCGCCAGAAGCACCCAGGTCTCACGGTAAGCTTCTCGCCTCGATCCCGGGGCCATGCCCGCCACCCGCCCTCCCCTGCCCGCACCCCCGGCTGGTCACACCGGCCTGGGCTAACGCACGTGCGCTGGCCGAGCCCTCGGCCCTGCTCCCTCCGCGGCCGCCGCCACACGCCGGGCACCCCCGGCGCCCTGCCCGGCGCCACCTCGCGGGGCCCGGCCCGCAGGCTCCCCGCCGCGCCGGGCCCGGCCCGTGTCAGCGCGGCCCTCTCCGCTCCCCCGCCGGGAGGGGCCGGCGGCGCCCGCTCGCTGCCCGGGGGCGAGCCCGCCGGCGCCGCAGCCCCGGCCCCGGTCCCGGTCCGCCCGCTTAACCCCTTGCCCCGCTCCGCCCCGGCCCCTCTCCGGGTACCTGCGGGCCCGGCGTCCCCGGCGGCGCTCCGGGGCCCGGCGCGGGTGCGGGGGTGCTGGCAGGGGCTCAGGCGCTCGCCGCCCCGCGCTGGCCGCCGCCGGCCGCCGCCGCCGCCCGGTCGCGCACTCGGAGCGCCGCCAGCAGCGCGGACATGTTGGAGCCGCCGTGCCCCCGCCCGCGTCACCTCGCTCCGCACGGGCCGCACCGCCGCGCCCGCCCCGCACCGCCCCCCGCCGCCGCCCATTGGCCGCCCGCCCCGCCGGCACCGCCCCTCCTCGCTGCCATTGGTGAGCAGTCAGCCGTTCCCCCGGCGGCTCCGCCCAAACGCCCTTCCCTGATTGGGTCTCCCCGCTTTGTTTTGGTAACTATTGGCTGCGTCTCTTGTCAATCAAGACACTAGAGGACGGGCTCGGTCTTTCTCCGCACTTTTTTTTTTATAACCGGCCTCGCAGCCTCGGGGTACAGCTGACGGAAGCGTCTGTCAGCGAGCGTCCTCGCCCCTCCCCGCCTCCCTCCCGCCGCCACATCCCCTCCCTCCCGGCGGCGCGGTTTGCCTGCAGGCCATTGGCTCCCACCGCCGCCACTCCCGGAGCCTCTCTCGACCCCGCCGCCGCTCCGCCAAGTAGGCGGGAACCGGCCCGCGGGTACCTCCTCCTGATTGGCCGCCGCCCCTGCCAGTCAGGCGGGGCCGGCGGAGCCGCAGAGCGCGGCCCGGCCCGCGCGCGGCGCCGCTCCGCACGCCGATTGGTCGCGGGGCGGGCGAGAGGCGCGCGACCTCCCCCGTGCCCCACGGGGGGCGGTGGCGAGTACCCGTATGTGCGCGCGATGACATCACCGCCAGCCAATAAGCGCACGCGGGGGTCGCTCGAGGGAGCCGCTGCGCCTCGCGCGCCCCGGGGGATGGGAAGCTGGGAGCTGGGAGCGGGAGGCGGGATCGCCGTCGGACCCGGGACGGTGTGCGGGGCTGCCGGTGCTACCGCAGCAAAGAGCAAGGCTGGGGGTGTCTCGGCCTTTCGTGTTCCCGTCCCCCGGCGGGGCTCGAGCGACGGCCCCGCGCGGGTGCCCATCGGAGGAGTCTCGGGACCGCCCTGGGTGCCCCACCGAGCCCCGCGGGCACCGCTGGCACGGCGCAGCCCGAAGAGTAGAATCGCGGAATCAGCTCGCTTGGAAAAGACCTTTGAGATCATCAAGTGCAACCTATGTCCGAACACCGCCCTGTCAGCTAGACCACGGCACCCAGTCCCGCGTTCAGTCTTTCCTTAAACACCTCCAGGGACGGTGACTCCACCACCTCCCGGGGCAGCCCATTCCAATGCCTAAACCCGCCTCTGTGAAGAAATTCTTCCTGGCGTCCAACCTTAAATCTCCCCTGCCGCAGCTTAAGACTATGTCGCTGGTTGCCTGGGAGAAGAGGCCGATCCCCACCTGGCTGCGCCCTCCTTTCAGGCAGTTGTGGAGGGTGATGAGGTCAACCCTGAGGCTTCTCTCACCCCTGATCCCGGCAGGTGCGGGAGCGCAGGAACGGGCGCTGCTCCCGCCCCGGCCCCTGGGCTGCGGCGGGGAACTGCCCGCGGGAGGCGTCAGTGAACCCCCTGCCTGGGCTCGCCTGCCCCAGCTTCTTGCTTGCCCCAAACCAAAACTGTTTATTCAGGAAAGAACATGAAAATCTGTCTGATCCCTCATAATCCCGTGCTATTCCCACCTCCCTCAGCCAGTGGGCTGGCTGGTTCATCTCGCCGGAGAGGGACCCACTCTTGCCTCGCTGTGCAGCTCTGTAAGGCTGTCTGTAAGGCAGCTCTGTTCAGCTGCCGCAGATTTCCTTGAAAGCCAAAAGGGAAGTCCTGTCCTTGCCTTGCACTCCCGAGAACCCAAACTTTAATATACTATCTGTAGAAATGGCATACTAATTCCCACACCATTGTCTACTGATGCCCTTGTCCTCTTCCTTAAACAGAGCAGTTTCCTCCCCACACACTGGGGGATCAGCGTGAGTGAACACGGGACTTGAGATCACAGGCCAAAACACAGTCTGCATAGCACTTTTATTTATTCATCTGTCTTTTCTGAAGGAAACTGACCCTGAAAGAACTGAAGGAACTGACCCTGAAAAAGATTGGAGCTTTCACTTCTGGAGTTGACATTCTCTCCCAGTCTTCCACATAGGCACACAATGGGATTATTTTCCCAGGGTCTCCAGAGATATGCCCACAGTGCAGAAAATACTATACAGCTTTTACTTTTAAGATCATCAGCATCACCACTCACATTAGAAAATCCTTGCACACAGAGCTCTGGAGGCACATTTTCACTCAGGTAACTGATGCAACTACAGCTCAAAGAGCTGAAGCTTTGCTTTCTGTGGGTTCAAATGGATCTACTCCACACCGAGAAGATACTCGGATACACTCTAGTGTGACAGTGCTGCTTCCCACAACTCCCTACCAGTTGATAGAGTTGAATGAGAATGAAACCTAGATTGCCTCAGCACAGGCACTCGTGAGCCAGTTCAGAAACAGCCAGAATGCTGAGACTGCGGTTACCCTTCTGTCATAGAAAACTTGCTCATAGACAAGCTAATTTGAGTGCCCAGACCCAGCTGCCAATCAACCTAGTTAACTTTGCAGTGTCCACATGATCTAGGACTCAAGATACTTTTTAATATATCTAGCTAGGGATCTTTTTTTTTTTGCCTATCCTCAGGCTTATATCTCATAGTAATTTGAATACAATTCATTTATTATTAAAGCAATGACAAATCTGGCTAAAAGTTACTATATCTTGGGGTCGATGGATGTGAAATTCATTTAGCCTAGATATTTTTTTGACTTTTGAAACAGTTTTTATTTCAAGAGATTCACCAAGAATTTTTGAGAGCCTGTCACTCTTCAAAGTAATGGTATATCCTGCACAGATTTCAGCAGGTTTGGAACTGGGCTATAATTTTATCAGGTTCCTGTTTACACCCTCTACTTTGATTCTTGGCTATCTGCCAGAGAGATATCCTAGGCAGCATTAGATAATTCTGCTCAGTATGAACATTGTATACTCAGCTGCTACTGATTCTTCCATCTAATTTACTGTAGCAGCCACTCTTCCCACAGAGACAGCTAAAACTGTATAGAAATACTGAAAGAAATCACAAGTTAGTCTTTCAACTGTCATTCAACCCTTCTGACCCTGCCTTTCTCCTTGCTTCTAGGTTTTACAGTTTTGTTCTGATCCCTTTCATTTAACCTTCAGCTCTAACTGTATATATAATTCTATAACAAATTTAGAAAAAATAAAATACCTCCTTATCATTTCACTTCACTACCAGTACAACATTTACAGAATTGACTTCCCAAAATAATAAATGTTACCCTTTCTCTGTCTCTGAAGTAATAAACTATATCCCCTATTGCTTCTCAAACACGACCTGCTTAAATGTTAGAGATTAACTAAAAACCTACATCGTGCACACGAATCCTTAACTGAGTGTAAACAGCGTATTCCTAATCACTAGAAAATGTGCATATCTGGCTGGTTTCTGTGGACTAAAACCAAACGCTGGCATTGCTCAAGAGGTGTGTGTGGCAAGAGGCAAGCGGCACAGTGACAGGCAGCAGGGGCGGTGGGTGAAGTAATAAGTAGGTGAAATAATGGTTGTATGTGGCAATGTGGAGTTAATAGCTAATCTAGAGATTTTGTGCCTTTTCATGGCTGGCCCCAGTTAAGCTTCGTTTAAAATTACCAAGGCAAGATATTTGTGAGAATAAGTGTGTGTTGGATAAACGGGGATGTGTGCATGCCTGAAAGGTTGGGCTTTTCTTAATGCATGCAATGTCCATCTGATGCTAAGTGATGGTGAAAATAACTATGAGTTATGGAAATTTTAATAAATGGCAAATAGTAGTGGTTAAAAGCAATTTGCAAACAACTTTGATACTGCACTAAAGAGGAATGAAGGTGAGTTCTTATAATACAGAGTTTTTAAAATTCCCAATTTTTAATGTTCTATTGTTATTGGTGAGGAGATTTGTCCTTTTAAAAATAGCTGTTGATGAATCTCAATAATTAAATTTGTTTGATGTTCAAAAGAATGAGCTGTAAAACAGGACTTGACAAAATATTGGTACCTTTGGGAAGCTACTTGATCTGACAGTATTTTCATGTCATTTTCTCAAGTTTTAACTCTGTTTTTTAAAAAGTTAGCTTTTCATCCAAACCATGTATACATCTAGTGTTTTAACTGGCTGGCCTTCATACTGGTTTGACAAGTGGCGACTGATCTAGTTTCACAAGAAGGCATTCTCAGACACTGAGAATATTCGTGGTAAATGGATATTTTTTTAATCTGTAAAGCAAACAAGCTCTTTCATTTTCATCTGAGTAACTTCCCATGGAAATTAATTCACTAAACAACAGCAGTTAGTTCTTCACCACTTGCCTGCATACCCCTTCTAGATTACACCATCTGCGAAGAAAGGAAGGAAATCACCACAGATAATAAGGTCATCTTCACATTAAGAAATGAACAGAAAAAATTTTGAAAGATTCACATAATATTTCACCTTGGTTTTGCTCAGCAAGAGGAAGATTAAATGCTAATACATCAGTGGGGACTAGGAAGAACATAGGATGGGTAGCAAAAAAAAAAAAGGATAGATATAGACAAAGGCAAAAAAAGTAATGTTACTGTGTCAAAATGAAATAACTGAAATGTGGACATACTACTTCTAGCAGTTTGGGGAAAAAAAGGAGGGAATTTCATAAAACAGTTCAGGGCACCCTCCTTGTGATGAAAGAAAACACAGTGTTCCTAATGAGAACACGTGGATTAGAGTGAATTTGCAGTTGAGGAAACACAGAAGTAAAAATAAAGATGTGTAATAACATTCTATGTTAAGGAAGCGATGTTCTGCAAATAAAACATAAGTAATAAAACAACTCATACTTTAGTTCCAATCTATTTTTGGAAAAGCTGGTTACAGACTGTACTGAGAGGAGAGTGCTCGGAGATCATTACAGTCTCTGGATGGAAGTTTTGGAGGTAGCTAGAAAACTCCATATTATTGAAGAGATGGTACTGCTTGGTTACAAAGAAGCAGTCAGTGAGATTTCAAATTCTCGGTTAATAGTTTGGGGAATACAAGCTTGTCCTAGTTGGGCCAGACATTCTGGGCTATGGTAGCCAATTAAATCCTTCTCCAAAATGTCACTCAGCCTGTAAAAAGGAAAGCTTTTGGATGGTTCAGGAATATGCCTGACAGTAAATAATAGCCCTGGAGTAGGCAATCACAATTTGTGTGATGAAAGGTAGGGATGAGAGAAAATAGAACATTCTCAACTTCAGAAAGGGAAACTGTGATAAATGAAGGAACCTGGCAATAAAATCCGTCCGTATAATGAAAACAGAAATTTGAATGTGGAAGAAGCCTCAGGTATCTTAAAACCAGAAGACTGGGAACCTGTATCTCACAGACAGCAAAGCAGTTTACAGGTAGAGGCTTCAAGGCATAAGTGGAAGAGAAGTGGCATCAAGAGGTAAGAACTATAAGCACAGAGCATATAACAATACAGAAAAAAAGGTCTGGTTTGGGAAGGATCTCAAATGTCAATAAATCTGAGAACGAAGGGAGAATTTATCTGGAAAATCAGGTTGAATTATGGTATCTGAAAAAACAGCCAGATGTTATCCAGCTGTGGCATAATATTGTAAGAAGGAAGAGATATTGCTTTCCAGTGAAGAAGTGGGCATTAGAGATAGTCTACATCTGATTCTAAAACTAAATGCATATTTTTGCCACAATTTTCACTAAAGATGGTGATCTTCAACATGGGGTTAGAGGACAGGATGGCTAATAGCTAAGAGGGAAAGGAAATTGCTAGTATTACATATAAAATGAAAATAAAACACAGGCTACAGCCTCTGGGCAGAAAGAACAGATAATGCCCATTCCAGGAGTCAGAAAATCACATCAAATGAAATCACTTGTCTGGCAGTAAGCTTTTTAAAGTAAGTATATCAGGAAATGAGAAAGTGTAATGTTTGTTTACAAAAGGTGGACCTTACCAGATTAACCTAATATCTTTCTTTGATCATATCATTCAACTTCTAGATAAAGGAGGAGATGACAGGAATTAGCACAGCAATATCAGACACTAATGGAGGTGATGGATTATCCATATAGGATAAAGCAAAATCTGATGATCAGTGGTGAGGTATCTGAGTAAAGGTTGTTCTCTTCCCACCATCACAACCCCCCCACTCCTTCTCCTCCCCCCAGTCTCCCTGCCCAAGATGGGCTTAAACCTAGTAGATATTTTCCTTAATAATACTGACACAAGAAGGTGGTAGAAAATAAATTTGTAAATGACCCAGGGTACCAACAGTAAGGAAAACAAGGAAACCATACACATTTAAACTGATGGAGAAATAGAAAGGCAGTTAAGCTCAAGAGTATAAAAGCAAGACCTTTGGGGATTAGTATCAGGAATTTCCTCTAGCTGCTGGGAGCTGTTCACTTCAAAAAGATGACAAAGAAGGACAGAATATTCTAGTTTATCACAGCGTGATATGAAATGCCATTCAGCTACAGCACTAGAATGACAAATACAATCTTAAATGTGGCTGGGCAACAGGTTAAGTGCCTTCACACAGGCACTTAATTGGCAGTGTGGAAGTACTTATTCGGAGTTGCACACAGGCAGCCATGAGCTGGCTTTTAGATGTAACCAACTGGAGGGATTGATGTGCCATGATTATTTCTGTTGTCTGCATTTGAGCTTTGTTCACGTTGTTAAATTGGGTAGGGACAGACAGCCACAAGCTGTCAAGCCAGTTTGTAATTAAGCCATGACTTAGCATAGCTTAATAAGTTACCGCTCCACAGACAATGTAATGACTGCCTGTGTGCATGCTCACAGCTCATCCAGCTGCTGAAGTAAAACGTGTTCATTTAAGCTCCCATACGCTGCCATAGCATCCTAGCTGATAAGCAATTCACCTTGGTAACCCAATACCTTGTGAGCATGTGTTCACACTTTTCCTCTCTGCCACTCAGAACTCAATGCAGTATTGTAAGTAGCATGGGAGAGAGATCACAAGTGCTAGTTTTCTTAACTTTTTGTTGAGATGTCTCCTCTTCTAGTCTAAAATCTTGCTGAACATTTTACTTTATGTTAGAATATTAATTTTTGTTTAGACTACTCTCATCCACCATCCCCAGTGTGTCTTCATCATTTTTACTACCTGCTTTGTTCTTCATTGACTATCTGGACTTTAAATTGTTTTTTCTACCTTTTGACTGAAGTATTTTAAGAGAGCTTAAAATATTTTAAGAGAGTTCAAAAGCTTAAGCATATACTTATGTTCTTATCATCTTTTAAGCTTATGTTATTGAACAAGTCAATCAAGTTTGTCTAGCAAATTTGCTTTTAGGTTCCATAAAATAAATTACTTCTGGTAACAATATTCTCTGTTTTCAAACATCTTTCAAATGCTATATGGACACAATGTTATATAACAGAGACCATTCTAATGAAAATTTAAAAATAAGAATGAGAGTAAAAAAAAAAGTCTGAAGAGATTATCATTGAAATACACAGGTATTAACTGAGATCTATTACTGTCAATTCAATTCCATTGCTACCTTTTGCTGCCCACTTACACTTCTTTCCTAAGCATGTCTCTAATAGTAATCTAATGACAAGTTAACAGCTTCCTACTTAATCTTTATGATATTTTCATAATTCATTTGGAATTATCATTACTGTTAATTCGCTATTTTACCCTTCCTTACTGTAACTATGAGAAGTAATTACCTGGGATAGTGGCAAAGGTTGCTTCATAAAATCAGTGACACTTTAAAAATACCTTCCCACATAAAATCAGTAGCACTTCAAAAATACCTTCCCACATTTCCATTCACCATCATCTCTCTTTCTCCCCATTGCTGAGGAAGAGCAACAGCTTGAAAACCCAAGTGAGAGTTTGGGCTTGTAGCACACGCTGTTCTCATCTACCCATGGATAAGTGAAGGTACCTAGAATGGGGCAACAAATCAGGCAGAAGCAATCTGATCTGTGTGAGTGGTCTGCATTATACAAGGATGTTTCTGGTGAGGGCATTCTGTTAAGATCAGACGAGCTGTTAAACTGGAATAGATGTGACTCATCATTCTTCTGAGGGGAAAAACACCAGCAACCAAACTGTGCACAGTGTGAAGGGTTGCACTAACACACATTTTAAACATTAACAATGAGCAGAGCAGATCTCGAAAGGCCTTTTTTTTTAAAGACTGAGGGAGAAAAATGTCTTCTAACAGAAACTTCATGCATATCAGTAGGTCACTGAACCTTTTCCTAAAGAGCTGAACTGCAGCAGGGGCTGTTGAGTAATTTATACATGCATGCAAATTAATGAATACCAGTTTAAGTAGAAAGGAAAAGTGGCAAGAAATCAATCAAATTAAGAAAAGTAAGCTCATGGCAAGGAAAGGGCCTCTTGTAGCATCTAAGCAGTGCTGTCTGGTATCCATCCCAGCGGTGCACAACCCCAGAAGTGGCCCAGAAGGCCAGAGCTGCAGACGTGGCTGGTTGTGAACTTGCTAATGGAAAAACTTGGCAGTGACTCAGTTAAAGACAGTCACCAGTAGCCAACCCATCTGGTAGGACCAACATGCTGCACACCAGCCATTTTGAGCTCTGAGCAAAGAGCTCAGTCTTCTGCATGCAAAATCCAGATAGATCCCCTGCATTGTCTTGCAGTATCCACAGTTCAAAAATTAACATTTTTAGTGTTAAAATATACAAGCATATAATGACAAAGAACAGCAAAGCAGAATGTAGGCCACGGTCCATGTTGTTGTTGATTAACAAGTTTTTCAATTAACTGTGGGATTTTTTTTTCCCCAACTACATACTAATAGACAAAACAACAGTTTTAAGTTTTTGTAAGTATTGTTAAATCCTTTGTCTAGTTATTAAATCCCTCCAAAAAAAGAAAATGTGTGTATTTCTTACTAGCATATCTACGTGAAGACTATTTATGACAAGGGTATTAATTTATATAAGCTATTCTTCTGGATTCTAGAAATTATATGAGTGTCTGGACAGGAAAAAAACCCCAACAATCAGATACGTTCTCACCATGGTGACCTATGAGAGAACTGTCACAACAGAAGCTGCTGTTGCCACTACAATTTCCAGAGCTCCTGCTGTTCGTGTTGCTGCTGAAGAGAAAATCCACTGCCCCTCACTGCACTTAAAGCTCAGTAAGATCAGATTGCAGCTTAAAGATAATGTTCACATATTACTCTACATGAGTATCAAAGGGAAAAAGACATGATCAAAATATGCCAACCATAATAACAGTGACAGCATTGGGTATGCTGTGTACTTCCTTTGAGGTAGTGAGCTCTCTGACTCCCTCCTGTTACAGCAAAGGAAAACTAGCATCATGATCACAGCCTTTGGATTCAGCTCTGCTCAAGCCAGAGGGCCACTAGTCTTGGTGGGAATACAAGCCAGGTAAGGAGTAGAGGATTGATTCCCCTTAAAAGAAAAATAAAATCTTGTGTAGTTTTTGAAATACAAATATAAATTAGTAGTTACAGTTATCAGAGAGATAATATAAAATAAAAATTGTCATGTGTCTCTGCACGATGAATGTTATGAACTCTGTTCCCACATTCCAACAATAAATAAGTTAAAATAACCATATTGGAAAGGTTCTTTTTGCCAAGAGGAGAACTACTAAGTCAGTGAAATGTATAAAGCATACCTTTTTAACAGGCTACATGTTATCCGCCTAAATAAGTGTATTTCAAATTACTAGAAAATATTTTCTTATTTCAAAGATAATCTAAAGCTAGTGACAAGAGGACACTGGATTTTAAATGTGCCCCACTTTGCAGAAATGAGCAGTTTCATGAATTTTACTCTGTTCAGTACAAAAATGAAATAAAACTAACAAAGTCTGGATGATAGTACTTGACATTTTAAAAGCAGTATTTCTGAAAGTGAAAGGGTCCCCAGAAGACCTCTGATTAGCCTGCTCATGATCAAGAAACTCTGGAATAAAGAACGCTGAAACGGTTGGAATATCTATAATTAACTATGGCTAAGGGAATTAGAACTGGAAGTTAAAATCATAGTTATAAAGCCTCTGATATGATAAAGTGAGGAAGTAAGAGAAATGAAAATTATTTGAGAAAATGCTCCAAACCACAAACTGATCATGATTGTTAATGGCATCTCATGTCTGAACCCTAAGAATAATGTAATCCATTATTCACACCTGCAAGGTAAGGGTCTGATGTACAGCTGATAGTTTTATTATATTTATTATATATATATTGTTTATGTAATTTATGAGTTCTTAAAAAGGCATGAAAAAAAGACTCATAAGGGAAGTTACAGAGTCTTGGAAATGGAGACTCAAATCAAGTTATAATTCAACCAAGGCGTTTCTTAACAAATAGCAAGAGTCCACGCTGCATTATAGGAGAAGTCTTTCCAGTGGGGTGTTTATTGAACACATGGGATTGCACAATTGCAGGTGCTCAACCGAGATTAAATCTTTTGGAGGTTACACAGTGCTCCAGCTCCACCGTGGATGCAACAAATCACAGGGAAGGAGGGGCAGGGCAGAAGAACAAGTGGAACTCCAAGACAGTCAAGTGAGAGTGCCACAGGGTGTACGACTGCCAGGATAAGCCAAGTTAGTATCTTACATCTATAAAAAGATTCAAGAAATGTAAATATTACATTGCATTTCAAAAGGTTGTAAGAACAATAAAATTCTGAAAGCTGGAAAAGAAAGAGTAACAACATAATAACTGGAGAGCACTACTGCGCAAAGCTCTTAGATGGTAATAAGCTCAGCTTTTTCATAAAGTGTTTGAAATAAAAATAATTAAGAAAGGCTCCACAGCTGAACTGTAATAAGCACAGAGGTAAGTACATGGTGAACACTGCCAAACGCACTGCTGGCACTGCCATATCACAGAATGGTACTAAAACTTGATGCCAGCAGTGTATAAGCTACTGAGATGCAGAAAACTTCAGTGCCAGTTTATTCAGCTAGAGACAGACCTTTGAATATAGGCTTTGCAATCATGTATGTTTGTCTGATATAGGCCAATATTAGCTTAAACACTACAAACTGCTTATTTACATTGGTAGATGAGAATTGGGAATTTTCACTCCTTGACAAAAATGTTGCTTTTTCAATTACTAGCAAATCACTTTTACATTGTCATTATATTTTTTGCAAATCAGGAGTAAAATAAAGTAAGATATAGTATTTGAAGAGACATCAAACAGAGCTGGGGCATTCAGTCTCTCTGACCTCTAGGTTTATTTATGCAGTCTGTAGCCCTCTGGAATAGGCTGTAGGCAAGATGACTTGCTCTGGTAGTGGCAGTAGCCTATTTCTTACAACCATTTTTTTCCAGAGGCCCTTTCCTTGCCCAGCAATAAAACATAGGAAGGACAAGAGTCCCTTGAGAAAGAGGGCTTTTAGAAATGAGTTACTGTCAGAACAATTAATCCAGTAATCACTCTTTTCTCCTCACAGGTCTGTAACACTGCTTGGAAAGAAGAAGACCAGCAGTGAGCTGTCTGAATTACTTGGCAATACTGATCTACTCTCAGCTATATTTCTTGAGCACTCATCCCCTCAGCGTGGGAAACTTGCTGCAAGCAACCTGTTGTATATATTCAGTAATTATGGCACTTCCAGGAAATTGCCATGTCCTGCAGCAAAGGATGGACTGCAGTATGTGGTCCTCTCCTGTCTTTAGAGAAAGGCACAGCATGTCAAAAGTGAGCATCTACTACAGAGCACCCATCTCATAGGAGTTCAGCAGAGCACAGTCCTTTGCTCGTGCTTCTTTGATAGAAATCATGGATGGTCTCAGATCAAATGTAGATTGGGACTGGCAGTGCAACAGCAAGAGGAGGAACGTTAATCTGCAGAACATGTGGGGACTGAGGTAGAAACACCTATTTCGGCTTCTATTCAAACCTTGTCATACAGCTGTGTGGTTCTCCTTGTATCATGCTCCATTACATGCAGAATCTTAATGACCACTGAAGGTTGAATTAACAAAAAGACGTTATATTCTATTTTCAAGCGCATTTAACTCAACTGACAAACCCAACAACTTCTGAATTCTAGTGACAGAATTACAAGAAGGCCCTGTGTGAATAATGATGCGGGCAGGAAGATGTGACTAAAGACTTAAAGTCTGGGATTTCTGTTTTCCAAAAGCAAAACAAAGGACTGTATACTCAAAGTACAAGGAAGTCAGGGAAGCAGAAACCACAAGGGATGAAGTGTCCACTCATCCAGCACTTTCAGGTTTAGAGGACAGTGCAATTCAGTGAATCCCAGAGATGAGAAGACAGAATCCTAGACAAATTCTTTCAGATTAGGAATCATGCCTGACTGACTGCAGGAGCAAGAGAAGTAAAACACACAGCCCCAAAACACTGACAAAGCTGACATACTTTTGAGAAATTACATAAAAACCCAGAGAAAGAGGGAAGTCTGTGTGGCCTGGGGGCATCAACTGCTCCTTCAGAATATTGGAAAGGTGGAGAAAAGTTTAGAGACCTCAATCAATTTGCTGCAGCCCTGGATCATTTTTATTTTGGGGGAAGATACATGCATCTCATTTTCTGTTGCATGAACATCCATTAGTCATTTGTCAGAAGAATTTAAAGAGCAAATCATGCAGAAGTAGTCCAAACAAAATATTTTTTCTCTCCCTTAGTCTGTGTGGTGGGTAAAGAATCCTGGAGTGAGAATGAGACTCTTATAAATCCTGATGTAACAAATATATGAGTCTGTATCAAAGAGTACAAGATAGAAGAGAAGTTTTATTTGGTTCCAAGAGAGATCTCACTGGTATTCATCTCTTCAGTCAATGCAGCTTGTACTGTAACAACAGAAATTACTTTTCAGGCCACTACATCATATCAGATTTTGACCAGAACTTGGAGAGAGACGAATAATTGGACTGATCATATTCCCATTAAAGTCTGCCATATAATTCCTATTTATTTCAGAAAAAGCAAAATCCCTCTGAAGATATTTGTGGTATCATTTAAAGAATTGCTTTCACATCTAGTTTTATGCAATTTGATTCTGTTGACTCCAGTTGGGTAATATATGATTTTCAGTCTTAAAAACAGAATCAGGTCAATTTGTCTTTTTATTAATTATTCATTGCCTAAGCCTGGGGACTTATCATAGCTGAGGCCCACAAGCACTGCTGCTAAAGCCAGAGCAGAGAGGCAGTGATTATGTATTAGGCCTTTAGGTCCATCACATCAGTAGATTATCACTGCTTCTATATACCTGCAGTGTTTTCAGACAGACCTTCGTATTTGAAAAGTACAGTTGCCCTTATCCACATTATTTTCAAAATTGATTTCAAAGGATTCTGCAAAACATAACCTGAACACACATTCAGTGAGACGTAAGAACAAATTAAGGCAACCATTAAAGAAGCGTATCTGTCTCTGTAGTTAAAGCCTACTAAATTAAATTTTAAAGAATTCACTCAGACTGGAAATCATATCACTGTGTGTGGGCACAGAAGGCTCAGTAAATTCTGGCTCGGTGGGTGAGTCAGCATGAGTCATCAGCAGACATACCATCCTATGGTTATATGAATCCACAAGGTACATTTAGAAACATGTCAGAGTAACAAAATAATGCCATCCTCCTGCTTTTTGTCTAGATGACATTAATGACAGCCCCGACTTTCCTAAAATATTGTAGGAGTTCTCAGCTCAACATGTGAGGTCAGAAAAAAAAATCCTTTCATTAAGCAAAGCTAACACAAATATGAAAAGCTGTTAGGAAAGCCTTGGGTTGTAAATAAAATCATTTACTTAGTTGCATTACACTGACAAGCAACTGAGCAACATCTGCTTATCAGGTTTCTTATTACTTGATTGAAACATGATGAAACATTTTTTTTTCTCTTCCAGTTTTAATTGTTTCCATCACTCAAAATTTCAAGTGGGTAATAAGTTATGTAGCTGACATCACCAACTGTGTAATAAGCAAAATAGTGTCAATTTTGTTCTGAAGTTTTTAATTGTTGCATCTTACTGAAAGACTCTGAATGCAAAGTATATGAGCATTTGTAAGGCTGACACTATTCCTCTTTTATTCTCTTCCACTTTTCTTAATTTCCATGGAGAAGTTAAATTCTATACTCTATATTTCATTTTCCTCTGAAACAGATTTCATTTTCTTCCAGCCTGTCATTCCATATAGGATATATAATTACTCAACATACCCCAGTTTGTACAGCAATGCAGGAAAAGCATTTTTCACTCCTCCTCGTGTTAATTTTGGGAGCTCTAATATTTACTCTTTCTTTAGTTTTGCTAATGATTAGGGAAGTTTCACAAGTAGTATGTCTGCTCTTAAAATGTAGTGAATGGACTAGGATTGCTCATGGGCATATACTTACACAGCTATTTGGCTGACTGACCACCTCACAGCCCAGTCTGGAAACCAAATCCACTGCCACGATTAGTCATCCACTTGGATCTCACTTATTACAGTGATGCCATACAGATGCAGCCAGATTCACATCAGCTAATCTAGTTACAAAACAGAGGCCCTGGTTCTATCAGATACATTAAAATCTGTGTAAATAGAAATGGCTTAACCTCTTAGTTTAGGCTGCAGACTCTTGTTTCCCGCTCTCCCAAAAGCTTGACAAATGCCCTCTGAATTTGTTCTTTCATTATTCTTAAGGGGAGGATGTTTCCTGGGTTTACTCCTACCTATTACATTTTGGTTTACTAATGAACAGGTTACAGGTTACAGTTGTCTCTCCATCATGTACCTAGTATTCCAGACAATTAATACTGCTCTCCATTTGCTATTGCTATATGCTAGTAGGCTTAGTAGAAACTTGGTTTTTGGTTGTTTGGTTGTTTTTTTTTAATTCTGTGAATTATATGTTAACTCCTCTACACTGCGTAAAGGAGGGTACCCTTGGCAGTGCTGCCTCTGCCTTTTTTTGTACGGCTTTCACCAAAGCTGGAACTTGTTTACTGGCTTGGGCCCTGTGAATGGAGGAGAGAACTAGTGTCATTAGGATAGGAAACCTTATGGACACCTTGCAGAATAACGTAAGCCCCTTGAAGGTTTTGCAAGAAGCTCTGAGGGCAGAGTGTTTTGTGAGTGTCAGAGGCACCTTAATGTTGGACTTGGGCTTCCAGGCTTTCAGTACAACCACAAGGACAAACTCAAAGCCACGTTCAACAAACATCAGTGCTGTTTACTCACTGGGCAATTAGGGTTGCCAGCTCTCCCCTCACAGCTCAAAGATTTCGGCATATAACCTAAGTTGTAAATAAGACCTGTTATCAACATATCCGTTAATAATGGCTAGCATGTTGTAAAAAAAGCACACAGAGAAAATCAGAAATAGTTTTCTTCAACCACGGTCACTCAATAATACTATTCAGTTACAGCTTTACTACAAACATTTTACTCAAAATCAGATCTTGTGGGACATTGCTGCTTTTTGACTGCAAACAGGGGAGAGTGGAAAACATTTTCTGCAGAAAAACTCATTATCATAGATACATATATATATATATATACAGGCAATATACACTTATGTACGTGCAATACATGTAATTTTGGAATATATCCTCAACATGTAGTCTTCCCACAGAAAGTCAAGATTCAATACACTTTGCATATTTTAAGCTGTACGTTATACAGAAACGTAAAGTTTCGTCTATTATCAAATGTTGCTGGAAGCAACACTCAAGTCTTCTGATAGATTGCTCTTTCTTCACTTTTCCTTATGGTTAAAATGGGTTGCTGAACACTAGTTTAAATTATTAAAAATGAGGCAGATTCCGCATTTCCTTATGCTTTCTATGAGGTATTGAAATGAACATTTTCTGTATATTTCCAAATTTGCTACGATCAGGAGATACCCACTCTGGTAACCATACAACAGGTTCAGAACAAAGGCTTTTTCAAAGACAGTTTAATACTTGGCTGCAGCAGATGATATAACAATAATTCTTGAGTTACCTTTGAGGAAGGATCTCTCTGCCAGGCCATCAGACCCTGGAGTAGGTGCATGGAATTTCCTTTTCTTTCACCACAAGTTCTCCCAGGAGAAACCTCAAAACGGAGGTTCACAGAGACTGACATCTAAACACTTCCCATCACACCTACCGAGAAGAGGACTCGTGAGTGAATAATCCAGTGAGCAGCCCTACAAGAGGGAAAACCACAGGTGTATTTACCTCCTTTCTGGCCTTTAAATGCCTTCTAGTGTATTTAAGAGCAAATCCCTGGGCCACATGGAAGGCCCGCTGTCCCTGCTTAGCATGTCACTTGCTTCCACTTGAGCAGTGGAAGCTCCCAGGTGCTCTGGCAGTCTCTGTTCACTGCCATTCAGGCTGCCTGGAAGGGTAGAATGAGTGCATATCCAGGTCTTTGTTATATCTTGGGATAAGGGTTGCTCCTCCCTTCAGCCACACAGACATCTGAAAAAGCGTTTTGATACCTCAGTCCCTTTGAGACCTCACACAGGTTTCTGAGTAGGGAAATTCCAGCTGCTGTGATCGACTGAGGAACGGGATGACATTGGAAGTGTTCAGGACGGCTTACTCCAAGGGTTTGGGATGCTTTTTCTTAAAAATCTGTATAGCCCTTCTAGTGTTTTTCTGATAAGGTAACTCCTGAAAGCACTTATGATATCACCCTCTGTCTAAATAGACAGTGGATGAATTCAGCTAAGGAAATATACGACCATTCTGTATTTCTATTTTAGTAACAGGTGGACTTGCTAAAATGAAATTGCTGAGTAATCTTTGTGATTTTCCAGTATATGCTCCTTCATTTAATGTAATTTAGGGCATCTTCTCCCATGGCTGTAGCATTTAGGTAATCATTAGCTAAGAGTTGCTGATAGCATCAAACATTGAGCGGTGCCATGCAGACCTACTGCTACATTTTCCAGCTTTGATAAACTGGATGTCAAGATCAGGCACAAGTGCTGATATTTAAATAAAAAAGAAAGAGAGAATTAATAGAAAAAGGAAAGGAAAGAATGAAGCAAGCAAGCTCCAGAGGAAATTATAGGGGTAAAGTTTTTAATTAATTAATTTGTTATGTATAATAACTTATCAAGCACACAAATATGTTAAATTATTTTTCAGCATTCTTTGATTTTCCTACTTCATTGGAAAAAGTCAAATAAAATTTCTAAAAATAAAACTGAAGCATGACAGACTCAAACTAAGCTTGTGACACATGCTTCAGCAACATTCAATACTACTTCAAGGTTTTTGCACAAACATAATGAGACTGTGACTATTTTATAGGTGTATATGTAATTTGTTGACTATATGAATATACACATATTTATGTAATTCTGATATATATAAATATATATATATAAAAATATATATATAAAAATATAATACATTTGAGTTAAACCCAGTCAGTGCTACCTGAGTTAATTTCTATGCATAAATTTCTCCCTTAAACCTATGAAAGTAGCCACTGCCTAGATCAGGCCACTGCAGCAACAGGCAGCAACAGTGGAGGACTGGAGTTGTCAGGGCAGCAGAGATTCAGACATGAGAGACAGAAAGGCTAGAGACACGTGGGTGATGATGAGGTCCACAGACCAGAGCTGTAAATCAAAAATAGCTAAATAAATGCCAGTTGTTTCAGTTTCTTTTTCTGCACACCAATATATAGACTGACTGTGGGCAGTGCTAGTATCTGAGAAAAACCCTATGCAAGTGGCTGAGCAGCTTTTATTTGGTGGGAAAGTGGGAGGCAGTGAAGAGGCAGCAGCACAAATTGTGGATTTTACATGCTTTGGAAATAATCACATCAAACGTGCACGTGAAAGCTGCTGGGTGTCACAGTGCACAGTGCTGAGCTAACATTGTTCTGCTCTCTGAACTGACTGATGAGCAGATTTGACATCTAGCAATGCCAGTCATGGAACATGGTGAGCAATTCCAGAGCAAAAATAAATCCAGCAGGGGCAGGGGAAGGGGGAATACTGGCTACTCAGCATGGTCAAGATAAGGCTAGCTGTGGCTTAGTCAAAGCCACATCTCTGTTCTTTTCCCAGTGGGAGTCTGACAGGGAATTACTCTGTGGTGTAAGGACCATCCTTCCTCAGATGTTACTAATGGCTCAAACCAGCTAATGAAAGGCTAGCGTGTGCTGCAATGTTTGCTTGGAAAGTGCAAGGGCACAGGAAAACAGAGCGAGAAGATGTCTATGCTGCTTTTGGGCAATGGTCAAACTGGGACAACGAGGTGTGTAGGATGGCAGAACTACCTGCAGGACTGTCCTGCACCACGCTACTGGAGCTGAGCAACCCTGAGGCTCCCACTGAGTGAGCAGATGCAAAAGCTCTCCTGCTGACAGCTGCTTTGCTTGGAGGCCAGGACAGGGTGGGCAACCATGGAGCGGACCTGGGGATAAAGACTCTTAAGGAAGTGCTGCCAAAAAAAAGTGCAGTGGAAATCAATGCATGTAAAACTGCTTAATTATACAGTGCTTAATTATATATATTATATCTAAATGTAGAGAACAATGAGTAGGAGTAGCCCATATAAGCTGCTTGCCTGCAAAGTAAAAAAACCCTAGGTACTGCAGTTGGGTAAGAGAATTTCATCTTACATGTTTGTTTCTTCTTTTTCTTTTTCTGGAAACCTGAAAAGCTTCTCTTGTGAATTTGCATAGCCGTCAAGTTGCTGAGGGTAATGCTACTAACTATGTTGCCGAGAGAAGTCCTCCCAAAAGACTAAAACCTGTGGGCTTTATTTCTTTTCACATTACTGATTCATCGCTTGCTCTCCTCCCTGAAGACTTACAGTACGTCACAACCTGACTGGAGGAGCTGCCTGTCATACTTCCAGTTAATCAATGACCTACTTTATTATTACAGTTAAAGCATGGGCTCAAAGAGAGGCTTTTGCATCGAGTGAAAATCTGATCAATAACTGACATGAAGGACATGGCGGGGAACAGGGCTGTGGAAGAGTGAATAGCTTTTGCTAAATGTCATTTCATGGCACCTCCCCTTGGTAGTCCTGTCTATTTTAGGTACAACAGGATGTCATCATTCTGGTTACTCTTTCAAATACAGATGTGCAGATTGTGGAAATATACTGATCACCAAACTGGAAACCTCTCATACAAATATTAGCACATTAGAAGGAAACACAGCAAATTTTGCTTTCATTCTATGACATTTAATTTTACGCATCTTCTTTGATATATTGGCAAGGACAATCCAACTCAGCTGGCCTCAGAAACTTAAGTGGAACAGTGTGTGAAAAAAAAATATTCTACTGGGCAACTCTGTTATAAAACTTGTTTTGTAGGACTGCTATCGTTTGTGGGGACAGACCTGTTCATTTGTGTCTTCTGTATCACAAACACTTAATTTCATTACAAAAATAACCTCCTGTTACTTTTTTAAGAACCTCCGCAAAACTGCCAACATGAAATGAGGGAAATGAATTGGGTTCTCCTGTGTCTCCTGTATCACCAAGAGGATTACTATTACATTTCTATTACTTATACTATATATACACAGTCATGCTTCTGAAACCTCATTTAGTCAGTGGAGTCAGTGAATTTATATTGGTCTCACCAAAGACCAAAACCACCCAGGCACAGACACAGCTAAAGAATGATTTGACATTTGTGTTGTCACTGCCAGGACAAGAGTTGAAAAGGTCTTGAGTTTGACATCTGGGCTGAGTTTGCATAAGTTTCATAACTGAATAATGTCTTAGGTCTTGATTCATCTCATTTGGATGTAAGCAAATGTTTGAGATGATCAGAAGAGTAAGTACTAACATTCAAGTCTGCATAGGGTTAGTCACAAGTGATGGACTGAGTCAGTGCACCTAAAAAGATGCACTTCCTGAAGTCTTTCTCCTAATATCATCTGTCTTTCTCCTAACATCAATATTTAGGCAGGGTAACGTGCAGTACTATCACAGGTGACAGAAAAATACAGGTAATGCCTTTAAAACAGAGCAGTAGTAAGATTAAGGTCACGACTGCTTTCTCTGCTCTTTGGACAGATTTTTGGAGAGAAGAATTGCTGTCATGGTGTCAAAAGCTTTGTATATTAAGACAAATGCCAGCACCTTAGGCTCAGATCCTAAAGAAGCACCTCAATTTCAAATTCTTGCCAATGACGTGGCATTTTGCAAAATAATATTTCACAAAAAATGTACTGGTGTATAAGCAAACCGTGGTTTAAAAATGCACATTAGCTAAGTGATAGCAGGAAAACATAGGAGTAAAGTGTTGGAGTGGTTAAAATGGGTTGCTAGGATGTTACAAGGGTGACTGAGATTGTTCAAAAGTGTCTCCTCTCGAAACTGTAAACATGCAGTTGGGCTGAAGGGTCAAAAGCAGGTAGAAGTTAGCTACATGGCCCTCTGGTGTGACAGAAGTTGGTATTATCTTAACTGTTACGGCTCAAAGGGCTCCAAAGATCAGACAGGCCAAGAATGCCGATTACAATTAAATTTATAGGATAAGATTATGCAGAAAGAAAGACTATTTATTTAGTTGCACACTGAATAATTAGATATGGAAATTAGTAGCCATGGGTCACATATTACCATCATTTTGAGAATAAACTCGTTGTAAGAGCTGATCTAAACTGAAAAACACAAGGAACTGCTGAACAGAGCATAACACATTTAACGAAGAAATAAAATTATATTGAAATGACCACATTCCAGGGAAATTAAAATCTGCTCCTAAACTCTCTTTGTTCAGACTCTCATATGATAAATCTCCCTGAAGAGTGGTTTTCCTGTATGTTTAAGACAGATGAACTTCCATATTGCAAGCTTCTCTCCTATCCCTGCTGCGCAGAGCAGAGCTCCTGATGGCCTGCTTCACCCTAAGTGAGGGGATACTTGTTAGAAATACACAGCTGCTTCCAAAGAAAGCAAACTTATTAGTTGGTTCCTTAATTAAGTGCAACCTAATGGGTCTTTCGGCCCCCTTTTTGTTATTTCTTAAAAAAACTGTCCTGTTCTGTGAATGAGATGTTTTGCACTGAAGTCATGCAAGCAATAAAAAGTGATGTGTTGTTTCTTGTTCCTATTCCCTGTCTCAGTGTGACACAGACTCTGCAACCCCAAGCCCCTCTGAAGCCTTTAAATTTGATGTTGGTAGAGCGTGGTCTCCAGCAGGCTGTCCCTGAATCTCAGCTTCCTCCTTCTTGCACTTCTTGCTCTTTAAATGATTCTCACTTCTGCAAGCACAAGTAGAGAACGTGCCTGAAAAGTCCTGTTTTAGCGACCAAACATTCAAGTTTTTAACAGCTCCTAAAGCTGAGCAGTCACTGGAAATTGAAGCCCCTCTGCATTTCTCCAGCCAGCACCCGTGAGCACCACAGGGAACTGAGATCTACACCTCACCTTCCATGTGGAAGAGGGAAGAATGGAACTGCCTTCTGCACTGATGGTGGCTGAGGACAGGATTTTTTAGCTTTCTCAGACCCAAGTTGCCTTCCCTATACAAAAAGCCTCCATGACCAGTTCAGAACAAGGATAGCATGGCTGGTGGATAATTCACTTGTGCACAAGGAACAGCAAGAACAGGTAGCCCTGGAGCAATGGGGAAGACATTCTGTAAGAGTGAGGAGTATGAGGTGATTCTGGGACTGCTGTTCACATGCTTGGGGTATCTCACAGCCCTTGACAGTGCTTTTCTGGACCACGGCATCCAGAATCCCACACCAGAGATGTGTCTACAGCCGCAGACTCCAAGCTGAAACCCTGTCAAAGATTTAGAAAAGACACGACCTTTTCCTGGTGCTTGTGTCAGATCCTGCATGAGCCAAGGGCTGAACCTCCACCCCGAGGAATTGCCTCCATTTTCTGTGCCAGTGATATTAAACCAAATGGTTACTTTGGTTCACACAAAGCTGTGGAGTTACTCTGTCGTAATGAAGTAAAAAGATCCACTGGAAACGCACCAATGAAAATTACAACAAAGGCCAATTAGGTTCTTTTTTTCTCTTATTCACACAAAGAACATTTTAAAAGGTGAATTGCTGACTGAGGCACCACTCCAGCTGGGATGAGGATAATTTGGGGTTGGTAGCTGTAATAGCTTCTAAGTGAAATTCATTTGCTGCCAGTAGTGCAGCTCTAACTGATTTTCATCTGCACTTTTAATAAGGCAATTACAAAACAGCATAGTCTTTGGCATGCGAAAGTGTCCAAGGCTGGGACAGGAATTAATAATGTAATAGGGTAAGGTACCTAGGGTCTGGATAAAGTGTCCTGGAATTAGAAGTGCTAATGGATTGTCTCACAGATAACTGGGTTGGTATAACAGCGGCCTGCCACAAAGTCCACTCTGCACTTAGGTCACTCCAGAGCCTGGGAGCCAGCCCTAACCTACACCCACACTACTCCAGAAATGCCAGAAGTAGGACTGCTGCAGCCATTTCCCAATGCCAATACTCCTGATGTATCTCACAAAAAAGACGAGGGTTGTGATAAGGAAAACTTTCTGTCTGCTTTTGACAGGATTTGGTGACCTAACATTTGAGCTGAGACTTCCAGTGTTTCAGAAAGGCTGAAAAATCTGATTACAGCTGACGTGAATGCAGAAAGATGTCAAAAAGCCTTGCAAATTTCACGAGTGTTTTGTTGATCAGAAAGAGCTATTCAGCCATCCACAATTCCATACAAGATAGTAACTTACAAGGAGGAAGAATAGGTCAGAAGGAAGGCAGAAATGAATTGTCACTTCGGAAGTTTCTGCTGTGACTAAACATTTCTGGAGAGATCTTTAACTTTACTTCTGATAAACTTAAGGTCTTGGAATACCCTTCCACTGTCATAGAATATACATTCACATAGCATTATAGAATGGTTTGGGTTGGAAGGGACCTTAAAGATCACCTTTTTCCAACAACCCTGCCATAGGCAGGGACACTTTCCACTAGACCAGGCAGCCCAAAGCTCCATCCAACCTGGCTTTGAACACTCTCTTGTGTTTCCCTTTCAGTGGTGGAAGGCTACTATAAGGTCTCCCTGGAGCCTTCTCTTCTGCAGGCTGAACAACACCAACTCTCTCAGCCTGTCTTCATTACAGGTGTTCTCCAGTATTGAGAAATTCTGCTGTGCTATAAAGTAATTATTTATACAAGCATCCTACTTGTGTTACGTGAAGTTTGCAAGTAAAAACACCGGTAGTTGCAGAGCATTTAAAATACTTGGATGTCAGTGAATCAGAAAGACTGTTGGTGTTAGTTATATCCTACGTTCTTTTCTACATATTTTAGTCATATAATATACATGTAGAAGAAAAAAAAGCAACTAGCACTGCTTTCTTTAAGACTTGTAAGTCTTCTTTCCAGCAGCTCACAGTCTAGCCCTCCAGCTTTGGCTGTTTGCCAGACAAGTTAGAGCTGGTATCATGTAGGCTAATGTAACTCTTGAATCACTCACCTATATTTAGATGCTTCTCTCAGAATTGCCTCCAAACATTTAAATAGACCTCACAAAGATGCTTTTCAGGTTTTGTGGCATTTTGTTCTTTAAATCAGACATACGCTTTTGATTAGGCTTTTCAAATCTCTTCAGTAAAAATAAATTAGTATTCATGGTTGCTCATTCAAAAATATTAATTCTAAATAATGCAGAGGCGCTTTCCTAGCATGGTGTGCATTCAGCAACATGGATGCTTGAGTGGCTGGGTGCAGGACCAACATGCAGAGCAGCTAGTTTGTTTTCTCCCCTGGCAGAAACACACACAGCAAAAACCGTGCAACTCAGCATTATATAACCCCGAACACAATGGCTGTGGCAGTATTGTCTCTGCAGGGAACGTGTCCGGAGCTTATCATCGAGAAAGTCACTTCAGACTCTAAGGGAAATGAAAGAGACCTGTCTCTGTTATCTTCTGTCTTTCCTTCCCTGAAGGTGCAGGAGGTGTGGGAAGGGGGAAGAGTCCAGCAAAGCAGGTTTGCAGTCCCATCTCACCACCCTCTTTGAGTGACCCCACACTTGGTCTTTGAGTTGCCTTTCTGAGTAGCTGATGGTATGGTTGTGTTATTGTGAACTATAATCTGAGTGGATCTCTAGCAGAAATGTGCCAATTCACTTTCAGGTGGCAGTCAGGTCAAGTGGCACATCTGACAATCGAAGATTGAAGCTTGGTTGTTCAAAGATTGAAGCTTGGTTGTCAAGACTCACTCACTGTTGTGAAACTGTACGCTCACAGAAAGTCCAGTAGTCTCACATGAACCACCAGGGAAAGGACATGACTCTAGGGCATTTCTGAGCCTCTGGGAAGGAAATCCCATTTTCTGAGTTAAGTCTCATACCAGTAATTTTTCTTTAGGGGATATTAAAACAAAGCTGTCCAAGAGAGGCTAAGCTCATGGATGTTTTGGAGTCCATTATACACTGTACATATTGGTATCTGGTTGTCAGTGTATAGAAACTTTCCTGCTGTAGAGCTTCAGAAACTGAAAGCAAAGGCTATAACTGGTGTGTTTGAGAAACACCACAGAGAAGAATTGTGTAAGCAACCAGTCGAACAAGATATATGAGAATATATATGAATGCTTCGGTTGTAAACAGCCGAGACAAACAGCTCCACAGTTTAATTAGTGACAGGGATGTGCAGTCCCTGCTGCCATACTGAGGGAGACTATATGTTTGTGTGAGAAGCAGAAAATCTGAAGTGAGCTGGAGAGTGTGTTGACCTCCTCACACTCCATATATCACTCTGGGTAGTAACAGCTGACTCCACTCATGTTTTGTCTTCTTACAATGGATGGTTAATATTCACTCACTAAGTGTGGCAGCTACACTGGTTTATTCTATATAATTAACGAGTTTATTCCAGAAATACATACTTTACCATCCCTTAAATTTTTCTCTGAAGCATCTGATATTGGCCAGGGTCAGATCCTAGATTTTTTTGGAAATTCTTCCTTGTTTTATTAAACAAAGTCGTAACATTTTCCTTGCATATGGCAAATAGCCACACTTGAAGCTTAGAAAATAGTATGTTAGCAGCATTTACCCCAAAAGAATCTGAACAAGCTGGAACATGTATTTCTACGTATACATACAGATGTGTATATAGATAAATATATACATATCGGTATGTACATATATATATCTATAGAAAGCACTGTCTGAAATAGTGCATGAGATCCCTAAGGAAAAGCATAGCAATCAGCTAGTGCTGAACTCACCCCATAGCAGCAGAAGGAAGGGGAATTTTGGCAAACTCCTATATAAATGGGGTTTACATCAGTAGCTTCCATGCACAGCATCTCCACTGTGCCAGGCCTCACCTCAGAGTGTGCAGCACTCTGTAGAGCAGCACTCCTAAGTCAGTGCCTTGGAGTTGTGAAGGGCTGAATTTGCACCAGAAGACTGAAGTGTTCATTCATAGCCAGAAGCCCCAGAAAGCTTGCAGTGAAAGGCATGCAGTGGAAGGCGCGGCTGGAGAAGCAAGGAATTAGTGACTCTGAAAGGACAAAACTAAGCCCAGAGTTGTCTGAGAAACTGATTTCTCAGGTCTGCTGAGTTCCATCAGTGTAGCACCTGTGCTTTCTGGGTAGTGACGAAGTCTCAGTGACATGGTGTGTTTGGGAAAAGAGAGGTGAAATGGATTGCCTAGGATGAAGCACTGGGTTTGTCAGTGACCAAAGGATACAAGCATCTTCTGTGAAAACAGCCAGAACCCCAAAAACAGTCATTGTCTGCCTCTGTTTTATTAATTCTTTAATTTTGTAATTCACTATCTTCCTTCTTTCAAGAAGAGAAGCTTCATTATTTAGCTAGAGTTGAATGTGAACTTGGACTTCCTTTTGAACATACATGTTTTACTGAAAAATGTTAATTTCAATTTGGATCTGAATTTTACTTCTGATCACTTTAGCACTTACAAATACTAACCTGGATGAAAGACCTTTACAACTGGCAGCATTTACCCGTGCATCTGAATTTAAAACTACAGTTGACATAAATCCATAGTCTATATCCACACTTTTAGAGATGTAGACTTCCATTTCCCCATGTGGCCTGTGGCCCAAACTACAGCATAATGTTTTCCACATGCCAGAACTGAATTGTCAGCTTTAATAGTAATTTCAGCATCAAAACCATCAAAATGGCCAATGTTGTTCATGGTTACTTCTTACCATGACATTTTGTCTCAGATGGAATTTGATTACTTTAAGCTTTATTGACAAAGTAAAAAAACCTCACTCATTAATTAATACTGCAAGCTGAATGCCAGCTGAAGCATGGTCATTTTTTGTTCTGTTCGTAAAGGCCATTTCTTTTAGTACAATAATATCCTTATAGCATGGTTTGAGATTATTTGTATCAGCTGAAGTCACTATTGAAATTATCCTTTATTCAGTCAGTTTCAGGGGCATTCAATTCTAATTTTAATACCCTTCATCTTTATGCCACAGAGAGGGACAAAAGAGTCCAAAGGAAGACCTAAAAATCCTTGTTCCAGAACTGAGGAGGATTCCTGCTGAGCAAGAACTGGAGAGACAACTGTAGGGTGTTATTTGATGACCTTTGACAAAGTCAGTAGTAGAAGGCATAGAAAGGCACTGCTGATGATTGGAAACAGGCATACCGGGCTAATTAAGCATTGCTGGCAGCAGCCCAAAGTTAGGAGGGCATAAAGTTAGAATTTCTGCAAGAAAAGGTAGAAATGAGGCAAAAAATCCTTTATGATATATCTACCATTTAAGAACAATTGCAATTAACTAAAGATGAGAGCAAAGGACTAAATATAATCTTTAAATTTGAGTGAATTTTCTCACACTATTTTTTCTATTGAACTCCATTCTCCACTATTCATAAGTCGGGAGGCACCACTCTCCTTATAGTTCTTTCTTAGTATCAGTTTCCAGGTAGCGGCTCAGCATATGAGCTATTATTCACCTCTGCACTGCCATTTGCTGCCCTTTCCTTGAAGATTAGTCAAAACATCTGCCCTAGCAGTTTGAATTACCTGACTATGGAAGATACTGCTGTGTATACAGAATCAAGTATGCCCATACCCTTTACAGAGCACATGGAGAAAGAACAACTCACTATTTCGCTTGCAGAATATGATGCACAAGCCAGTTATTGTTGGTGAAGAGATCTCACAATTTTTCTTTTCAATGGCAAAGTGCTTTAAGGGAAGATTGAAAGAAATGAATGGTCCTTATAATCTGCAAAGTAGTGGCCTGTTCTCAGTAGAAGTTTGATATGAAAAGAAGTGCAAGTCACAAGTGGGAGAGGATGACAAAAGAAGTAGGCAGCAGAAAATGCATGGAACAGATCAGGATTGACTCATACAGCTTTCAAGTCTGTGTATTTCTTTGGAGGACTACTAGAAATCTATTTGCCTCATGGACAATTGACTGCTGAACACAGCCTTGCTTTCTGTTTTTCTGCCATTCTCTAGGCACAGACCTCCTTTCTCCTACACAGGCCCTATGAACAAGCTGGGAATGTGCAAAGAAGGAGGAGGGTATTTTGTTACTTTCCTGATCTGCAGGAAATTGGAATTAACCACTCCATCCTTGTGCTTCTCTATCCTTGAACCACATGGATGATCTCCTCACCTTTACAATATTTCTTTGCTACTGAGAATGAAATCCCTAGAGCAGCCAGTGCTGGCCAGATTCACATACAAGAAGCAGGGAAATGATGATCCTCTGCATTTCATAGCCTTTCAGGGACAATTCCTCATCAACCACATGCTGGGAAACCAGACAATTCAGATGCCTTTAAGATATCACATGGAGAGAGTGTGGGTAGAGTTCAGGACTTAGGTAGCCAAAAACAAGAAGAGCTTTCAAGAGAGCACTTAGACTAAACTTTTTACAGCCTGGAAACTTTGACATCTGCAGAATGCAATGCTTAGTTATTCAGCCTCTGTTTACATCTCCTTCAGATCTAGCCATCTGCTACACTTCAGCTGTTGTGTTTTGATGCCAACCTTCCTGTAAGCAGGCTTGCATTGATTAGATTCCATCTAGCAGTGTAGCTGCTTCTCTGAGAAAGCCAGGCTTAGTAGTTCCTTTCTTACTTCTCCTTGGACATGAGAATATTGCTTTCTCATCAGAATCAAACTGACATATCATACATCTACTAGTTGCCCACATCCATTCTTCTAAGTCCATTCATTCGCCAGAAATTCCTACCATGTTACTTCGTGTTGCACTGATGCAGAGTACGAAAGTAGAAGCATTCCATACATGACTGGATATGACAGATTTAGCAATTAGAAGTTCACTTTCTTGTACCTTTTGCTGGCATTTATTATATTCTAAGCAAAATTAGGAGTGGGTCATTTTTAGAGGCTGTACCCATGGGCCTGTGTTGGCTGAGGTACAAAGATTTAGTTAGACTTTATTTTTGCTCTGCTTTTTTACTTTTTATTATCCTTAAATCTGGGAATAAGCAATATTTACCAAATGCATGGATAGTTGAGGAATCATTCAGTAAGCTACTAAATCATAGCCATGCAATGAAGTTTGAGGAGTGGGAAGAGGAAGGGTAGAAAACTTGAAAAAAAATGCAGACAAGTACAATAGATACAGATCGGTGAGAGTAAAAATTTTGTCATTCTAAGATAGTAATGATGTCTTCAGAAAGTAATTTTTAAAGCTAAAGTCTTGAGTTTCTTCTTGCATACCTTGAAATTGTTATTCGTTCATACAGTCAGAAACGTTGTGGAATATATTCCCTGTTTGCCTGAGCAAAAGGAACATCAGGTATTGAAAGACTGGAAGTGTGTCTAGCTTTATTTTCACATTTTATCTCCCTCCCATACCCTTCATCCCTTGTTTCATACTTTTCCCAACCATTACACTTTGTAGGAGTGGCTGTGCCTTCTAAGGACAACACTTAGGGCACTGTGAGCACATCAATAACATAAGCAATCAATAATAATTCTACTGTTGAGCAGTTAATCAGCAAAGTATGTCCTGCAGCTCATCCACAGTAGATGCAGGATCTTAATTCTGAAAACATTTCCACAAGGTTGTTTTCCAAAAATCAGTCAGAAGGGCCATGTTGCGAAGTGTAGCACTTGCATATGTGCTTTTGGGACTAAGGCCCAATAAGCAACAGTTTATTTTAAGCCTGTTCATTGCATTCAGCAAGTAGCAAGACACCATGATTTTATTTTGCTTTGCTTTTGTCATCACAGCAGCTTTCAAGAGTTCTGGAGTGAACTGCTAGTGCTGTTGAATAAACTGCAAGCTTTTATTGACTTCAACTGGACCTTTTAATCATAGTGTTTCTTACCATTATTTTTCAGAAATACTGAAATTTTCAACAGAAGGAAGAAGATGGAAGGATTTATTTAGGCAAATTCCTTTACCGAAAAAATGCCCAGGAATTATAATGTGTATTTTTAATACTGTGATTTGAGTCTGGGCTTCTGTTATAAATCAAATGCACTTCAATATGCACTTCTTCTTCCATCCTCCAAAACCTGGTTACATGTACCAATCAACCTTTCTGTTGAACAAACAATGCATAATACCCACTTGTTCACAAATAACCTCATCAGAGTCTGAAAATACCATTTTTTATTACATGGAGAGTGAAAACCATAATATTAATTTGAGGATTTGTAGTATACAGTCAGTGATTCTCAGTGATTACAGAACTTTACCACCAGCATTCTGGGGAGCAGTCCCTTCTCATGGATTCCCACAGGTATTATTGTTCAAGGCACAGGTCCCACATGCTGTCTTTGTATTGCCTCCTTCAGCTGTTCTGTCACAGCTCATGCTAAAGTATTATTTTCCAGCATGACATCACGAGGAGAGGCTGAGGGAGCTGGGGTTGTTTAGCCTGGAGAAGAGGAGGCTCAGGGGAGACCTCATCGCTCTCTACAACTACCTGAGAAGAGGTTGTAGCCAGGTGGGGGTCGGTCTCTTTTCCCAGGCAACTATCAGTAAGACAAGAGGGCATGGTCTCAAGCTCTGCCAGGGGAGGTTTAGATTGGATATTAGGAAGAAATTCTTTACAGAGAGGGTAATCAGGCACTGGAATGGGCTGCCCAGGAAGTGGTGGATTCTCCATCCCTGGAGGTTTTTAAGATGAGATCGGATGTGGTACTTAGTGCCATGGTCTACTAACCACAGTGGTAGTGGATCACGGATTGGACTTGATGATCTCAGAGGTCCTTTCCAACTCAACTGATTCTATGTTCATTTGCAAATATATCCAAGGTTGTTGACGGAACTTTTATTTACCTTGGCCATTCCAGCTCAGAGTATGCTAGGCAAAATTGGTCCCTATTCACCTGCAGTGAAGAGTTTCAGCCATCTCTTGTTGTAACATTGCATGCAGACATGAAGCTCCTTTCACAGTAATTTGAGATCTCTGCAACTGCACCTATGGGAACGCAACATTTTTGAGGGAGAGGTGATATACCTTATCAAATCAAACAGACAAGGTTTTGGTTCCACAGAGTCTGATCCCAGAAGTCTCATATGGATAGAATAAATTTTGTGCTAGCATAGACTGACCTGTGTCAGTGCCACATAAAGGGAGGGCTCACACAAGTCTGTACCTTTCTTGCAGACTGCTACAGCTTAAAAAAAATAAAAACCTAGTAAACTTTATTAAGCATAAAAATCTATATTTCAGATGTCCTTAAAGCATGGAGGAGACATTTAACAGTTACAAAACATTAGGTATTTTGAACAGAATATGTGCTTATGATGCTACACATTTTTCACAATGTAAACCTCTTTTCCTAGTTCTGTGTTGTTCAGGTTGTTTCACATTATTCACAGGTCCACAGATGAGGTTTCACTATGATGAATCAGTTACTCAAGGCATAGCATAGTTTTGGCACAGCACAGCAAGGTTCTTTAGTCCTGCGATGAGGATAATTTCATTTAATCACTTGAATGAAGTATAACCAGATTCTTTCCAGTGGTTTATAAAGTGATTGCTAATGCAAATGATATTATCTCAGTTTCTTCCTACAGTTCATTGATATTCTCAGTTTCTTTCTACAGTTCATTGATACAGATCAGCAAGGTGTTCCTTGATGTCTTATCCTAAAGTATGAAGAAATTCCTTAGAGAACTCCCTGCAGAAACATATTGCTTTACAACATTATCAAGAATACCTGCCTCTCAGAGAGAAGGATTTTGAGGATAAATGTGGAAAGTCAAAAGAGGAAACACCAGAAAAGACATTTGTTTTCTAAGGACTGCCTCTGCTGATCATAGTCCATATTTTCTTTGCAATGAAGCTTCCAGTCTGGAAGTCTGTGTGCATGTGCAAAGGTCAGGACAGAATGGGGAAGGTTTGGGGTGTATTTCTTGCAGAGCTTATGATGAGAGAAGAAGTAATGACAATGCTCCAGACCTTTCACCTCTAGCTGCTGTATGACCTCTGATTTCTACACTTTCAGGAGCCTCTGGTAGGGTGGTAGAAAGGCAAGTTTTCCACCTTAAGACTGGAGATAGACAGCTACGTGCAGGGACTCCCTCTATTCTCAGCTTCTGGAAATAGAAATCCTTCCCATTCTCATCCTTACTTTGTACCATCCTTCTTAATTCAGATGTTAAGGCAAAGATCCAGAGCCTCAGAAAACAGGAAAAGAGGCCTGTAAATCTCATGTACACAAATCTGTGTAGCAGATTTCACAGGGGTTCATGGTTTCTAAGGCAAATCAAAAAGTATAAACCTGGCTATTTTTGACCAAGTGTTCCCTGACTACAAGTCTATTGACAGAGCCTGCACAAAAATATTGCCTTTAAATGCCTGTGCCTAGACATAAAGAAGGCATTTTGCCACAATGAAAATGAAAATCACTGGCCAAATTAGCATCGTGTGATCTTAGCTTTAAAATGACCCTCATGCTGTATAAACAAGATTACATAAGGGTTCAGAGGTAAGTGAAGCGGTTCAGTAGTGCCATCTTGAGGGAAGCTCCTAGATGTTATGTACAATTCCAGATTTCAGATCACCAGCATTTGCCTGTTTTATTAGCTGGAAGTAAGTCAATGAACTACCTCAGAAGAACGAGGTACAGTAGATTCTGAAATGCATTAAAACATGCCCTTATTAGCAAAAGAGAAGTCAAAGCCAGGACTAATGCATTTCTATTGCTGCAGAAAATTATAGTCTGGGAAATAGAGTTGTAATGTTTTCCACTTTTAGCTGTTTATTGCAAAGCCACTTAGTAATACGAATTAAGCCGTGCAAAACATTAACACTAATTTAGACCATAAATACTTTTGTGTCAGAAGGGAACCAGTGGAAGCAAGGACCTGATGCCTGAGTCTCACAGAACCCTGTTTACTTTTTGTATTCTTTATTTTCATCTGAGGTGCAGACCAGGATCTGTTTATCCTAGTCTGACTTTCAGTAGAATTATAACCATACATCGGAAATCAAATTGATTAATTTATGAAGTGGCAAATGGTCAGAATTATAAAACAGGATGCTTACAATTACGATCTGCTTTGTTTTCCATCCATTCCTATCTTCCCCATCACGTTGGTCTGGAAGTGCCATGCACCATCTGGTAGACTAAAATCAGTAAATGTCAAAAGTGGTTTTCATTTTTCAGATCTGTCAGCTGGTGACAAGTAGGGCAGTTTAGAGATCATGCAGATCTTTCTTTTTTTGTTTACTTGAGAGGGCTCTGCCCTTATCCATGAATATTTTTTCATTTTCTGACCAGAGTCAGAAATGGCAGCAAATGATGGCTCATGGAATTTCTTTTTTTTCCCCCTCCTGTTTCCTCCTTTTAGCGAGAACAGATTTACAGCACAAAAATAGGGCACCATCTTTAATAGCTTAGATGCTGACGACTTGTCACTTGACATGCACAATCACCAGAGCTGACGTATGATTTATTGATTATCTATGAAAGGACAGACAGCTGCGAACTTTGATGCTTCTGTAAATATCACCATCACCCTTGTGCGAATGCATGCAGTGTGTGATCTTACAGCACACACAATTCCTCTGGGCCCTCCGGCTGGAACTAAACACACAAATTCAAGTCACCTCTTCACAAGATCCAAGCACATTCATTTATTGCTGAGCTTACCAGGATCAAGGGTATATTGTGCCTTTAGAAGCTCTGACAACTCCAAGACTGTCACTGGAAGATGCAGGAATGGAGAGGGAAAGAAAACACCTTTCCTTTCAAGGAAAAGTTAAAGGGAGAAGTGAACATCCCCTTGAATGTAAGTGTAGATGACTTCAGAGCAACTGCAGACTGAGATCCTGGTACACTACTGTGATATTCACAGATAAAAGTTGTGGTAAATGCCATCATACTGTACTGATAAGATGCCATGCTGTGACTTTTTGGTATCCTGTCATTATTCAGGGCTGGCAGAATGCTCAGTCCCTGTAGGACACTTTATGTAATGATGTTTTATCCACGTTATGATATTAAGTATGTAAAATACTGATGTTGAACAGTGTGGCCAGTGGGACCAGGGAAGTGACTGTCCCTCTGTACTCAGCATTGGTGAGGCTGCACCTTGAATCCAATGTTCAGTTTGGGCCCCTCACTACAGGAAAAGTTACTGAGGTGATGGAGCATGTCCAGAAAAGGGCAACAAAGCTGGGAAAGGGTCTAGAGAGTCATTTATACAAGAAGTGGCTGAGGCAGCTGCGGTTGTTTGGGCTGGAGAAGAGGAGGCTCAGGGGAGACCTTATTGCTCTCTACAATTGCCTGAAAGGAGATTGAAGCAAGGTGGGGGTCAGCCTCTTCTCCCAACCAGCTCGTGACAGGAGAGAGTGACAAAGCCTCCAGTTGTGCCAGGGGAGGTTCAAGTTGGACATGAGGAGGAATTTCTTCACAGAAAGGGTCATTAAGCATTGGAATGGGCTGCCCAGGGAGGTAGTGGAATCACCATATCTGGAGGCATTCAGAAGTGACTGGACATGGCACTTAGTGCCATGGTCTATTTGAAGTAGTAGTGCTTGGTCAAAGGGTGTACTTGATCTTAGAGGTATTTTCCAACCTAAACAATTCTGTTATTCTGTAAGCAAATTGTTAATCAGCTCAAAAAATAGCAAAGACATAGAAACAAGCTGTTCATAAGTCTCCTTGAATCAATTCCTGAAAATGTTCTGAAGAAGAACACTTTTGCTTGTATCCTTTTGAAGTGTAATTTGCTTGAAAAATATGCAGAAATTGCATACTTTTGATTCAATGTGAACTAAATATTGACTGTGCTCAGTGTATCAATATGTGCCTTCTTTTTTTTTTTTTTTTTTTTTTTTGGTTTGGTTTGTTTGTTTGGTTTGCTTCTTTCTCCTGACTTACATCCTTTTCACTCTTCACCCTGAGTCAGATTCTTAGGAATAAAATTAAATTGGTATCCTCTGAACTACAGCCATTTATGAAGGTGAGTGCCTGTCTTCTGCCTTCATTGTCTTTTATACCTTATTGTTAATCATTCTAGTGTTTGAGGTTAATTTTTCAAATCAATATTACTATAACAGTGTGAAAATGAAACTTCAGTGAAAGAAATACAAGTGCTAGTGCTTATTAGAAGTAGATAAATTTTTCATTGAGAAATATTTTTCTCATTTTCTGAATTTGTTAATAAGTCTAATTTTCTTTACTCACTGTTTCTCTGGGAAACTGTCAGGAAATGTGAAAGGACTCTGACTGTGAAAAATATCTAGGATTATGTTTCTAAGCACTTGGTATGTGATGATTGCGTAGATGTATCAAATTATTATGAACTAAATAAGTAAGAACATTTTTGCTAGGTTTGAAATAATACTTAACTCTTTTTCTCTGTGGAATTAAAAATTATTTCCACCACACATTTCTCCATCAGTACACGATGCAGATAAACAACTACCAAAATTATGATGTAATGTTGCTCTTTCACGTGGTCCTCACTATAATTAAAAGCTCTACTTGATCCTGCTCTGGGAGGAAGGCTTAAGTACATATATCCACACACATATGAAAGGAGGAAATTTGTGAGAAGGCTGCCTTGAAAATATTTGAAAATTTCCATTTTTGATTTATCCTTTCCACAGAAATTACCATAAAAAAGCAAAGCTTAGACAGTGGAAATGGCACTAAATGCAACAAAAACACTTAAGAAAAATACACAGAAAAAAGAAGGAGCTTTTCTTCAGTTAAGTGTTTTTACGAGTATCCCTCACTGCCCTTCCTATTATACGCTATCCAAATAGACTGCTAGAAAATTGATATCGACAAAACATTTGTATCATCTGAGTTTCCTTTAGAATATCCTTTCTCTTCTGTTTCCAAATAACTGATTTGCAATTTGGCAGTTTCATTTAACTATAGCTCTTAAGCTCGCCAGCCAAGTTAGTATGTGAAGTGATTTTTCTAAAGTATAAAACACAACATTCCAGTTGCAGGGAGTTCCCTTGATGCATCTCTTGCCATTTATTTTTAATCCTAAATGTCCACCCTCACAGGAATCGTGTGAAGGATGAATGTGCCACTGTGTTGCCCTGACCCGCAGTCCACTGCCTCAAAACTGAGAATCACCTGCTTTACAGTGTTAGTTGCTCCTACCAGAGCACTGTTTCCCCACAGCAAATTCTGTTCACAGGTTTACTGTTTCGGGCACAGCAGGTGTGGTATTGCACGAGTATAATGATACATGGTGGTGATATCTATTTTGTTGGTATCAAGGTATGACTTTTCCCTTCAAGGAAGAAGCTATTTCCCCTACAAAGGATCCTATTCCATATTCCAGCAAATTTACTGCGCCAATATGGTGCTTTGCAGCCATTCAGAAAAGTTGCTGAACAATGGGAAAAGGAAGAGAGAAAGAACACTCATGGACAAGAAAATACTGAGAGCACATTTTAAAAGTACAGAATGATAAACACTCAGTTTTTCTCAGTGAAGTTCACAGATTTTGAATAATTCAGAAAACTCCTTAGGACTTTGTTTATATTTGACTGTATCTGCAAAACATAAAATTCAAGATTTCCTTTACCAAATGGCACGATACAAACAGGCACCACTGATTCACTGCAGGGAACAGTCTACAAAGCTGTACATAATTCTGAACAATAAAATTACACACATGTTTAAATGAAGACTTAATTAGACATAATGTTTTAACTGTCTCCATGAAATACTGTATTTGATTTGCCATTGCATTTTAACATCAGTTATTTCTGACTCTACATACATTAAAGACTTATTCATTCATGACTGGTTGCAAACAATAATCTGATAAATACCAGCTTTAACCCCTTGCATGACAGCCTAAGAAAATAAGACCCCGATCTTGACTAAGGTCTTAGTAGGCTATAATAAGACAAAATGATACAAGTTTCTCCTATAATTTCTGTCAGAGGTCATCAATCTGTATTCAACAAAACCATTATTGATATTTGATGCCGATGAGTTCCTAGTTCACTGTCTGAAAAAAATCATATGACACATTAGGCCTATTCTTTTTCTTACATGAGACCCATAATTAATAGGGCCAAATCATTCTCCACAGATAATTAATTCTCATATAATTCCACAGGGTGACTGACATTTCATGTAAATACTTCTTTGGATAGGAGGATGCAAAGAAAAAGGGCTTAACCACCAAACACAGTATATTTTGAATCCAGCTGAAGCTCTACATCAGTGTGCTGTTGCAGAGCTGCATCAACACGCTTCCCTACTGCATCCTCCCCCTGTCCCTTTGAAAATGGCTGGAGAAGCAGTCTGTAATTTGAAAGGGAAAGGGAATAACAAGTAATAATCAGAAATGAAATAATCAGAATGATCAAAATCCAAGATTATTGCAGTTTTGAAACCATGTTGCAAAGTGTAATGTCTGTGCAACCCTCCTGCTGTGATAACATCTCCATGCAGTCTGTTGGTGTTTTTAAGCAAGCTGGCTGAGCCAACCCTATACACCAGTGCTACCAAAATGTGCAATCCCATTCCCTCTTCCTCTTCTCTGGAGAGTAGCTCTTCACTGAGCTGACTTCATCCACCAAAATTATAAAAAGTATCAAAAGCCACCTAAAATGCATGATAATCCATTAGAACAGTCCACTGCAGGAGGAGTACTGGGGTTTGCCACAGACATGGTGAGTGTGAGAAGGGGACAAGGGCTTCCCCTACTGCCAGCCGCGACCTGGCTGCAGAGTCCGCCTCCTCCAAACCTATCCCTTGGAGTCTAATACCCACAAAACACCCTGACAACCTCATTTCCCAGCCAAGGACTGAAAAAAATGGAGGGCACAGAGGACAAAAAGCACTCACATGCTTTCTTGTCCCATCTATCTTAGGAAGCAGATGGCAGCACTTTGCATGCCCTTGCAGAGCAGGCAGCTGTGCAATTAGGCATCTGCTTTCTCCTCACAGCAGCTTCAAGCTGAAGCCCTAAAAAACTTCAGGAACATCCTCTGTGAGGCAGTTTGTATTGGCTACTCTTGCAGAGGAAGAGAAAGATACCCTCCTGCCTTATTTCCTAGTCATGTGGGGACAGACACCTTGCAAGTGAAAATTGCTTTTGTTACAGGACCAGCAATGAAACCAGCACATAAAAGCTAACAATCCAAACCCAGCCTTTTCTCCTGGTGACATCACACAGTATGTGTGCCTGCACACCTATCTGTATTTTTAATTACTTTTTTAACCACTTCCAACCACATTTAGGCAAGGGATGGAGGTCTCAGGGATGTTAAGTTCCCATGACCTCTGGCTAGCAAGAAGAGACAGTGTTGCTGTAGTCCAAAGGAAGGGCTGGAGTGAACTAACTGGCTGAGGCTGCGTGAAAGCTCAGTCTCAACATACACGTGTAAAATCAAGCGTCTACTGGCCCCACAGAACCATTATCAGTATGGTTTGATAGAGGCTGGCTATATAAGGCTGAGTGCAATATAAGTCAGCTTTTCTGCTCTGCAGACCAAGAACATTACTTCCCGTCTTACAGGAAGACAGGAAAACAAAGTAATAAATTATCATTTTTTTGCACCTTTGCAAACAGGTTCTTTCTTGTCCCATAAGATATATGAATCAAATACCTCACAGATAAAATACAAAAGCTTTATCTCAACTGTATTTTTATAGAGACCCCAGGATTCATGCAACATTATAGAAAAATCCAAGCATAAATCACAGTTTTTGTGATAATGCTACCTGATACTTAACATGAGGATTTTGGGGAACAAAGAATGCTGGATTTAGCACCATGCTAGTCAACAGAGAGCTCTGTGGTTTCACACTAAGTTTTACTCACTGTCTTTTGGAAACTATTTAAAAATTGATGTGAAGGCATGGGAATAAAAATGTGAAAATACAACAGATCTGTTAGGTCACTAAATCCATCTACATGCCAGACCAGAACAGTTCTCTGTGACAAATCCACCCAGCTGAATTTAGCAGTCTTAGGCAATTGGACAACTAGCACTTTCCCTTACATTATAATTTTTTCAGACCGTATGTTGTGTGCTCCATTTCATTAATTCAACCATATTTTTTCCTCTTCCTTTTAAATAAAGATTGCAGCACTCACATGTCAAGCTGAAGAAGACATTATTCTAACAGTAACATCTAACATCTGTTTTTGGCAGGCACTATGGGCAGTTGGCAGCAGCTCTGCAGTTCCCTCCTTATGTAAATGATCATGTGCTGGTGGCTGTCTAAGCGAACATCGCTGGAAGACAAAGGAAGAAAAAGTCCTTTTCCTTTTACTTGATGCTTACTGTTAGCTAGAACATAAGGAGGTTTGCATGTTGAGCAGACAGCCTCATTTTCACTGTATGTGGGCCAGATCTGGCTTCAGGGGAACCAAAGAGAGCCCTGTACAAGCAGGAATATTCACTAAAATATTTATCAAAGAGAAATGATTTTGGGTCTTATTTATGCACAGAGTTATTTACTGTAAAAAAAAAAGGAATGCTAGGGAATGCTGCCTGACACAGAGGTAGCAAAGAAATTATGATTTGTACGCTCCAGTCCACATAGGACATGTATAAACCTTTTCAAGACTGGAATACATTTCTAAAAGGCAGATTCATTCGATGTAAGTGATTGTTCAGACCTTTTCGATATGCTTGTAGAAGATAGCAAATACAGAGTCCTACTTACTGGGGAAATCTGGCCTTTGCTGGGCATCACATAGGAAGTACATTATGTAAAATTCTCCCTCTCATTTTGTGTGTTGGCTGTTTGATGTATGGAATAAAACGAGGATAACTGGAGAAATTCTGCTCTGTGCTGTAAAAGAAGACAAACCAGAGGTTCCTTTCAGCTTATCTGTATAGATCGCTGACACACAGCTTGTGAGATCTCAGCACTTTTAGCTGCTGCAGAGATAGATACAGTTTTGGAAGACACCACTGCTCTGAGGTGTTTTGGAGATTCTCACAATGCCTCTACTGCCAGACTTTAGGACAGTACTGCCCAGTCTTAATTCAACTGAAATACTATTGGTGGTTGCAGTGAGAGCATGAGCAGACCTAAGGGACAGTGAAGTTGTAAATGAGGTCTTCAACTCCAAGGACCAGGTACTGACCTGATAGCAGTTTCATATTAATTAGCCCAAGGTGTTTTGAGATGATACTTCCATCATCCTGCCTTCCCCTCTCTCTTGTTGCATCCTACCACCTTGTATTTTTGTACTTTCACTGGCACATCAGGTGCTTTTTAAACTGTGGCAGGTAGCTCAGGTGGCCAAACATTGATTCTACAAGAAACATGGGCTCTTACGTCAGGGCAAAGCTCTGTGCTACTGTGCTGCTGGTCCTTAAGCCATTTTAGCAGCTCACACTTCTTGCCTCAGAACTGCCATGCTGATAACTCCTCACATGTACTGAGGAATATACTTTGCAGCTTCAAACTCCGACTGAATACCTCTAATCAAGACTGCATTGCCAGCTACAAATGCTTTTCCCCAACTCTCAGCATACAGAAGATCTCAAAACTGTTAGAATCGTGGCTATGGGTAGCTACATTTAAGTGCTGCCATGCAATTCAACCAGTTGTTTTAAACAAGATCAAATAATCCTAGTGTTTGACATCTGAGTGACATAAACATCAGTATGAGAGGCCAGTTGTGATGCTATGTGGCAGTAAAAGCCCCAAAAGAAAAAGAAAATCATGGAGCTTGAAGTAGTGGATGAAGATCAGTTTACACTTGAGCCTTCCTGTGACGCTGCTCTTGGTAAAAAGCTAATCAAATCATTTTACAATCTACAAAATGCAAAGTTCATGCTTCACCATGTTATATGTGGAAATTTGATCGTTAAAAGGATAAATTTGACATAGATTTGGAGCTGAGGTCTGGGTTCTGTTTTGGCCCAATTCTAAGCTACAGGTTTATTTTCAGCTCCAAATTTTCTACATAGCAGGAAACAGCTTCTTTGGTTAAATGGTAAAATTTAAGACATACAGCTGCTGAGTATGCTCTCTTCCCTCAAACTTCCCTGGTATAGTAAGAATCCCCAGCCAACTCTAGGACTGGCCTTCAACCTGTTTGCAGCAACTATTTTGCCTCTTCAGTAAAATGCTGATAATTTCTCCATTTTCTTCAGGGACATTGGGAAGCTGCTGCTGTGTGTGCACAGGAGAAGCATAGAAATTCCACTGGGAACTTTTTCCACATGTTTACACCAACCTTTCTATCTTAATGCCATCTTAAACTATGCTGAACAATGGTGGGGACCTGCTGTGCATAATGCTGCGAGAAGAGAGAAAAGAATGAGCAGAAGGACAGTAGGAAGCCGAATGGTGTGTGAAAACGAGAATGGTGTGTGAAAACGAGAATATGACTAAGTGACTTACCATTCAAAGTGCCTTTCACCAAATGCGTGTAATCAATTCCAGCGCAGTAGGGCTGGTTAACATTACAAAGGCTCTAATCACGGATTTGCCCAATATCATCTTTCCCAAGAAGCAGCCCCAGATGCCTGAAAAGCATATTCATGAGGTCAGTAACAAAGACTTGAGGTTGGACTACTTCACCTTTATAAAATTATTTGTATTCCAGATTTTAGGTGTCCCTGCTGCAGTGATTGTATCCTCCAGAAGCAAGTAACTTCTTAGTACTTGCAAAACTACTCCTACAAATTTGACTGATTTGACTGTACTTTGCAATAACTGAAATAACAGTACTAAAGGAATTTTGTGTATTTTATTGCATTTGAGTTTTATACAGAATGTAAAGCAATAACATTCACAAGTATGCCTCAAGGAAATAAAACTGTACTTAGAAAAATCACCAAAAAATTATCTATTGCTTTCCAAATTAATTCATATACTCTGAAAGCACAGAAAACAGTAACTTTAGATATTTTAGTAAAGAGGTAAATCCGTGTATTCCAGGTTGCACTAAAAACAATTGTGGCTTTTATGTTCAATTTAACAGGTCCAGAAAATCTGTGAAATTCTCACCAGAACTACTCTAAAATACATTAAATTTGTAACTTTTATTCCTTTATAATTTTACAACTATGCATTCTCCCTTCTATGGAATTTCATGCTCCTTCAGAAACCCAGTTCTCCATTATTTGTTTCCGAAGAAAAATTCCCACCAGCTCTAATTCACATCCAGAAATCGCAAACCAGTTATGAATCTCTAAAATAGGAAGCCTTTTAGTAATTTCTCATTAAATGTATTTGCATTTCTATCTTGAACTGGAGAAAAACCAGAGAAAAACGCCTCGAGGACATTTGATCTGTCCTAGCTTGTTCCAAGCAAGCAGAAGATCTATATGAGCCTTTGGCTTGCATATAAAATAGTCTGTAGAAATGAAAGATGCTTAGAAAATATGCTAGTTTTCTGAAAACCTGAAGCTCTGAACATTGACCAACTGTAGGTATTTTATAACAATCTATAACAATTCCTTTGATATTGAGTTTCTGTTTATTACACTACAAAGTAACATCCGAACTTGGCCTAATTTCTGAAGTTACTTCCAGTACTCATTGCAGAGACAAAAATCTGTCATTAGAAATCTGGTAAATAAGTTCAGTACAATTACATCACGACCATAATAGCATGTGTCTCAATAATTTTCAAGATTAGTGAAAAACACGAGACACAAAAAACCAAACCTGAGCTTCCTTACATAACTCTTCTATTGCCATTTTTTCTATTGTCATAAGGAGCTGCTTTTCCTTGCTGCACTACAAAAGAAACCTCTTCAGATAGTTTTCTGCTGACTACTTCTTTTATCTGTAAATGCTTTCAGTGACGAGTTCAGATATCTATTTTTTTTCTCCAAGCAAAATAATCTTCTGTAGCCTCAATGAACTTGACAGTGAAAAGCACTAAAGTTGGACTACACAGGGTCATATCACAGCTTACTGAGACACATGGGGCCACCAAAAGGAGATAACTGCAGGCAGCACAAGGGTACAGAATGGCTCCTGCCTCAGTCCTGCCTCAAGGTAGCATCTCATGAGTACCCACTTTCCATTTCAATAATCCATCTTTGTATAATATACTTATTGTTTATGGCCATCAAGTAAGGCAGGCAGCCCTCATCCCATTACTATTTTAGCTCCAGGGTAAGGCTTATTTTTCTTATCTACAAAGAGGATATTAAGGAGTGGAATACATACACATAGTTCTCCATAGGCTTATTGTGTTCAGCCTACTACCCTGTCAATCATGCCATTTTTGTTTTGTTATCACTTTTCTTAGTTCAGTGCCATAACCTCAGGCTCTGATCTCATCAGATCTCACAAGCTAAATAGGGTCAGGCCAGGTCAATATTCAGGCAGGGAACTTCCAAGAAAACTCAAATGTTTGCAGGAAGGAGTACTTTTCCACCCATGATGTATTTTTCAGTCTCAGTCAGTACCCAGCAGTACTGAATCAACACCAGTCAATGAAGTTAGAAAGTTACAATAAAAGAATTCAAGACATTTTCAGTGTTGACAGACTTCATGCCTGGAATGAAACTCAGCTTGAGTACATTCTGTCTAAAATAACAATAACATTATTTCAGTGAGATCATTCATTTTTCACCTGCCCTACAAGTCTGTGGTCGCCCTTACTACCTGTCTGCAGATCTTTTTGCCAATAGTGTATTTTTCCCTTAACTGACAAATGGTCACTGAGAGCTCCTAGTTCGGACCTAGTATTATCCCTCTTTCTTCTCTAGGTCTACCACAACTCATAGTGCCACAGGGTCAGGTTTCAACTACCTTATCAATGACTGCCTGCCTCACAACATTGGCGTTTCACTCTATTTACTATACACATCCTTATTAAATTAGCATATTTTAGTTCTCATTTTATGTCATTTGCCAGTGTTGTGTTACTCTGAACAGCCGGAAGCTTTCTGTCCCATTTCTGAGTCAGGTAGATTTATGTGGCAAATAAAATCATTTTCACATAAGTAATTGTTAAACTAAATTGAGACCATTCCGAATAGAAGTAAACTACTTTAGTTATTAGTTTAATTGTAGATCTTCTTATTGTTAATAGTTGTTTAATCAGCTTCACGTTTTATTAGATTAGGCCATCATCCCATGACAATCTATGGTTAGTAAAGTCACTACAAGATAGAACATATGAAGCAATGTCATCTGTCTTTGTGTCGCTCATTGTCTTTCACTGCCATTCTGTATTTTAATCCCTACATTTTGTGATCCTGGTTATAATCTTTCCACTTCATCAGCACTACTGTTTCTCTTATTACCACGTAAGATTTTAATTTTTTTCCCCACTAAATGAGAACTGTAAGTCAGGAACAAGCAGTCAAACTCCTTATGACTTGTTGAGGAAACTTCTACATCTCAGTGTGTTTCCTCCACCTTTATTCACAAAAGGTAGCACCCTCTTCCATGTGGGAGTCATGGGAATATTCAGTAAAATACACTTAACCATGTAATAGTAATAGAACCTGTGCTTCTGATACCATGCCATTACACTAGTTATAAACATTATTCTCAGCTTGTGTTTTCAAAGCATAAATAGATGCATGAGAACTTTATTTTTTTTTTTTTGTTGGAGGCAACATGATCTCATAACCAGGACAGGAAACAGAGAATTGGGATATTTGGGTAATTTATCTTGATTTTGCCACAGCTGTCACTGTTATCTTGAACAAATCACTGTTTCAGACTGTGAGTTCCAGCTTCCAGAGCTTCAATTACTCACAAATAGATAGTCATAGAGTTGAGGAAACAAACAGGCTCACAGGCACATCAGCCTCAGCCAACATCTTCACAACCTTCCTTTGATTACATTTAGACCACCACAAGAGAAGAAGTTACGTAGTGACATTGCCTGCCCCCAGTTTTTATGTCACTCAGTGCCCCTTCTATTAAATGAAGCTAAATATACTAGATATATACATTTCTGAAAATTTTTTTCATACCTTAAATCAACAATTCTGTGTAATGCCATTTGCAAGCACCCAGTGTATCCTTCATAGATAGATGTGACATGTATACGTGCTTATTAACATCTTCCTCTTTGGAAAGCACTGCTGACCAAAAATAGGAGAGCGAAGACAGATACAGAGAAAAGTCCTTCTTAAACAGCTCTAAATTTGGATGACAGAGGCCAAACAATATTCCAAGAATTGAAATAATTTTCAGAAAGGAAGAAGGACTGCATTAATTTCTTTTAAAGTTCATTCTTTGCTTGATTCAGATTCTTTCTCCTGAGTGCACAGTAAAACCATGAGATCAAAATGTTACACAAATTTAGAATTTTCTGGAATTGTAAACAACGAATGGTGAGCTTATTATTTGAAAACAGAGAGGAAAAATTAACAAAGTACAAAAGGCTTTGTAAAATTTTTTCAGAGACACTATGCAACATGTGCCTAAAAGAAGCTGTGTGTCATTTGTTTTCTTAATTCAAGTTTTCTCAGTATATAAATCCTGCTAGAGAGCTTATTGCTTGTTTACATCAAACTTTTGACCCACTAATGGAACTTTACAAAATGCCACAAACAGAAAGAGTACTGAAAGGCTTGAAAAGAATGGGTCCATTGGGATTTCTATTTATTCTAAACAGTTTTATATGTCAACATCAGTCTAAAGTTACCAGTTTTTATCCATTAATAACCACTGACTGTTCAAATGTGTCACAGATTCTGTTAGCTTCCACACTACAAACATGCTGCCTTCTTTGTCAAGAACCACTTTTAGATAAGGGCATGTGGCAGATTACTCTTTCTACTGTTCCTTCCTTGCCATTATGAATCTCAGCATGTTGTCCTCATGCTTTACAGAATTTCACAAGATCCTCTATGTGATGCAAAATTTTCACTTTACATGGACTAAAGTACCCCACGACAATTCCCAAGGGACAAACCCTCATCAACTGACAACACTTAAATGTGAGATACAGAATGGAGAAAACTAATACAGCTCCCATCTTATTTTCACAGCTGGACTCTTATGAATTTTTGACCCCAGCGTGTTAGACATTAACAGGACTGATTTTTGATTCAGCGTTTAAGCTTCACTTTGACTTTTTATTCCCACTGCCAGATGATTACTATCTCTGATCCCACTATGAAAGTTTACCAGTCATAAATCCCTATAATGTATAACCTTTATAGTGCCTTGATTTAGGTTTAATCAGATCTACCAACAAATGGACTCATCTGTTTCATTCTGACAAAGTTGATTTATGTTGACATGTTGACTTTTGTACTTTCCAGTGCCGCATTCCCTTTATTAGGTTTCTGTGTTTGTGTCAGTTAAGACAGGGCTGTCTTTCCTGCATTTTTTTATCCAGCTGAAATATATTTCAGTGCTTCTAAAAATTAGGATGCTGAACTACTCAAAGCAATGCATTTGTTACTAGTGTGGACAGTAAAATAAGGTTTTTTTCACTTCCTGAGGTTTCCATGGTTAGATTTCCTTCTCCCTTTGGTTGATGTAAATCGTCAACTACGCAGGTAAAATTTAAATTACAGAGGTGAAACAGAGTTTAGAAGTAATTGATGCCTAATTATTTTCAAACATTTAGAGCAAATGCTGATACCAAGAGGTACCAGAGTGCAAAAACTACCTCCACACTCTGTTCAATGCCTGCATTTGCCAGGCCAGTGCTCCCAGCTTCCGACAGAAAGCCATGCTTTGTGTCTTGTTTCCACTGCTTCAGCAAGTAGAAACATCTGAACCAAGGTTCTCACTGGGAGTTCATACTCCTATAATAACCCCAGCTGAGTAGAGAAGGTCTGTAACAGAACAGCAGAGGTCTGTAATTGGATAGTAGCAGTGCAGCATCAGTATTTTGTGGCCAGACCTCCTACAATGGAAAAGGATGAGGCAGAAATACCACAGCATTTTCACATGCATTTTCATATAAAACTGAGGTAAAGAACAGCTAAAAATACTTCAGTGAGATGAGGACTTCATGAAAGCTTCTATTCCTGGTGACTAAGTAAAATGCCTTTTTCCACAGCTCAGTGGAGATGGAGAGAAGTACAGAGAAACCCAGTCTGTCTGCACAATGCGTTGATGGCATCAAAAACAATAATTTCATTTCTAAGAACTTCTAAGTACTATACATATAAAGGGCAGTATGTGTTTTTCAGGCATAACCAAAACATGGTTTGAAGGAGATTTTGTAATACCATGGAAAGCTCTCTCTCAAGAGATCATAGAAACATAGAATTGTTTGGGTTGAAAAAGACCTTTAAGATCGCTGAGTCCAGCCATTAATCCAGCACTGCCAAATCCACCACTAAACCATGGCCCTGAGTGCCACATCTCTACACAGCTTTTAAATACCCCCAGGGATGGGTACTCCATCACTACCCAGACTAGTCTGTTCCAGTCCTCGCCAACCCATTCCATGAAGAAATTTTTCCTAACATCCAATCTAAACCTCCTCTGGCACAACTAGAGACCATTTTCTTTCATCCTATTGTTTGCTACCTGGGAGAAGAGGCTGACCCCCACCTGGATACAACCTTCTTTTGGGCAGCTGTATAGAGCAGTAAAGTCCCCCCAGCCTCCTTTTCTCCAGACTGAACAACTCCAGCTCTCTCAACTGCTCCTTGTAAGATTTGTGCTCCAGACCCTCCACCAGCTCCACTGCCCTTCTCTGAACATGTTCCAGCATCTCAATGTCTTTCTTGTGGTGATGGGCCACTTTCCAAACAGACTGTCCCTAGCCCGTAGCACTGCATGGTGTTGTGACCCAAGGGCAGGACCCAGCACTTGGCCTTGTTGAACCATCGATCCAGCCTTTCCAGATCCCTCTGCAGAGCTTTCCCACTCTCCAGCAGATCAACACTCACACCCAACTTGGTGTCAGCTGCAAATTGACTGAGGGGGCACTCGATCATCTTGCCCAGGTCAACGATGAAGATATTAAACAGGACCTCACCAATTCTGAGCCTAGGGGAACCCCACTTGTGACCAGCTGCCAACTGGATGTAAATCCATTGACCACCACTCCCTGGGCCTGGCTACCCAGCCAGTTTTTAACACAGCAAAGAGTGCACCTGTCCAAGTCATAAGCAGCCAGTTTCTCCAGGAGAATGCTGTGAGGAATGGTGTCAAAGACTTTACTGATAGACAACATCCACAGCCTTTCCTTCATCTGCTATGTGGGTTACCTTGTCATACAAGGAGATCAAGTTACACAGGGAGGACCTGCCTTTCATAAACCCACACTGGCAGTGTTTTGCCCCACATCCAATAAAGGATGGAGATTCTCCTTAGTCCTCCTTTTATTAATAATATATTTATAGAAACATTTTTTTATTGTCTTTCACGATAGTAGCAAGACTAAATTCTAGTTGGGCTTTGGCCGTCATCAAGGCCAGTGCAATTAAATCAGAGCTGAGCTCCAAGACCTCACTAGATGTTCAGCCCACAGGACCAGATTAGAGCTAGTCAAATATTCCTGAATCTCATTTTGTGTGCACACTGGAACATTAGCTCCATTCACTTTGCTCTTTAATCCCAATCCCATTCTGTCCCACTATTTCCTGACACAGGCAGAGGCACTTCTTGACACATTTTCAATGTCCTTAAAGCAAAGTGAAACACTTAGCCTCTGCCTAGAGGCAAAGTGTATCACTTTGCTTTAGGAACATGAAAATCTGGATTTTTGGTTCAATGATCAAATCAAAAATCGTAATAAAATAAAGTAAAATTTTGACTTGGATCAAACTGACATAAAGTAATTTTATTTTTAGTTTATGTAATCATTTTCAATCTGCAAGTATAAAGAAAAATAGATGATGGAGATGGAATAGAGAAGGAGGAAAATGTTGAAAATAGTTTTGCATGCCCCTTCTCCTTTTTTTTATATGAATTACCGTTTGCTTAAAAAACTCTACCATTTGCACTCCAATTTCTCCTATTTTCTTTCTACTCAGTGATTTTCAAAATCTGCAGAAAGAAGTAGTTTCAAAATTAGTCTACTAGGTAAGGCGCTCGGACAGGCACAAGTGGCTGTGATCCTGAGGCCAAGTGTGCCATCTAGTGTTGGATATTATTTGTCAAAGGGAAAGCGTCAGTTAATCTCCGCAATGTTTATAATACCCGTAATATATCCTTCAGTCACTTATTGGACAGGCTGCTGATACCACGCTTGGGTATTAAATGTAAGGCTTAAGAATAAGAATAACTTTTCACATCCATGACGTTTGGGTGGTACGCGTGAATAATTTGAGAACGTGTTTTATGTGAAAGCTGCTGATCAACATCCAACGAGCACATTCAAAAAGTAATGAGTCTTCTGAAGAAGAGCTGCACAACGTTATGATAAAATACCTTGAATATACTTTGGCATTTCGATGGTCACTTACTTCAGTAAACTGCTGGAACCGATAGCCTAGTGTGATGTGCAACAGATAGTAACAACATACTTCATACTTTTCCTAAATTTCCAGTAAGGAGGACAATATAACCCAATTACCACCCTCATAGGACAGAAAAACAGTTAATGAAGGTTGAAGACATGCAGACTGCCATGTTTTGTTCTTTTGATTCTTTTCAGCTACTCCATATTCAGATATCAGCTGTCAAATCCACAGCACCATTGACATTCCAGCAGCTCTCTTAGCACAAATACTCTGTTATCACTGAGGAGCACAGACTTCCAACACACATTACCACAGAGTCCAAAACAATTGCTAAAACCTCTCATGGCACAATAAAAACAAGTATGAACACCTGAAATTCGGTGCATTCCCACAAATATCGAAGTGTGAATTCCTTGGGGTAAGGTGTCGTCATTTCTTCAGTTGTTCCATTTCAGGCCCCTCAAATACAGATGCCAGAAAACATTGTGTGTGAGCAGACTTCTTGACAAGAAGTTGTATTTCAGTCAGACATGTGGAAAAGACTGTGACAATACAGGAAAACAATTTAAGCAACTTTCCTCTTCTTGATATACTGCTAAAATAAAGGCTGATGTGAATGCAGGCAATACAGTGGTAGTCAGAGTAAGGGGAGAAAAAGGAGGGTAATTCAGAGGTATTGAGTCACAATTTCCAGTTCGTTTAGTGTAATAAAACAGCACTGTTAACAACTCCAAAGTGATTTTATGATATTTCTTATTCTGTGTAACTTCGACTGATGCCAAAAATGTTGCCCAGATTGCCCTTCTGCGGTGCTGTGCTCCCACCACTCTCCTCATGTCAGGTCCAGTGATCCCATAGCATCAGATTTCACCAGGTCAGAGAGTTCATCCAAATGTAAACCAACTGGGGGTGGAAAAAATTTTCTATCAGATAGCCACCAAAAATTATGCCAAAGTTAAAATATGTGTTTCTTCTCAACACACAGTTTTTAACTTCATTACGTGCCTAAAGATTTTCTTGATTGCAAAAATGCATAGAATATTGAAAAGATGGAAAATTAGAAGATTTCTTCAGTGTGAGTCATTACATTTGTTATCTTCAGTTCAATGTTGTTCATAAATAACCACTGAAGACTCTGAAGTCTGAAACTGAAAGCAAGCAGAAACACTGGGAGGCAGTGAATTAGTAGCAAACTTCCCTGATTAAAAAAACCATTCCTCCATACAGCTAGAAGAGCACCCACACTAACAGCAGCCTTATTCTTCTTCAGGAGTAGGCTGCAAGTCCAAATTGCTCCCTGAGTAGGTTGGAAGTTTCTGTGTACCTTTGGCCAGCAGTGAGCCAGTTTGGAGTTACTGCTTGCATGCCAAGGTCAAGTAGGTAATGCACAGCAATTTGTAATGTTCCTCCCAGCAACTATTTTTGAAGCATGTTACAGCAGCACAACTCTTGAGAGCAGCACATCTCCTGAAGGACATACTACTATTTCAGACTTTGATGTGCAGCACAGATATAAGAGAAATATCATATCCTTTCTCAATTTCAGCACTGATGATCACAGTAGTAATTCAAAGACCAAATCGAGGACTCATTTGCACTGAATATTAATGCAGGTGTAATAGATAAAAAAACTGGCAGGAGTAGTTTTCAGAACAATGCATCTGTCAGCCACAATCTTTGAAACAAATCCAAGTCTAACAGAGCAGATTCTTTCCTTTTCTTGAAAAAGGGACTTAACATGATCAGCTATATCTTCTCAAAAGAAAACATTTGGACTCTTTTTCTTTAATAGACTTTGATTCAACATCAGAATGGCAGTGAATTCAGTGGAGGTAAGATCTTAAATAAGGTTTGGGCATTTAGCTGTCTTTGAAGCTAGGTGTTCGCTTTTGTCAAGGGACTTACTTGACAGCCTGAAGACGAAAGCCTCTTTTCATGCCAAAAATAGAATAAACGCGCCATTTTGGAAAACTGTTCTCCTGGTTTGCCTTGACATTTTGTCACAGAAATCACCGTGAGTTTCACAAAAAAGCTATTTCCCATGTTGTTTGTCTCCTCATCTCTGCTCAAAAGGCCAGTGCAGGTGCTTAACTTATAGTGGGGGTGAGGGCTGCTTCAGATCTAAGTTAACCATTTGTTAAATACCACCGGTCCCTATTGGTTTATATCCAGATCCTGCACAGCAGTAACTCAACTGAACTAAATGGAGTTCTGCAAGCAGAACATTTGACCTGAGGACTGATTTCATCAATGATCATAAAGTAGTCTATCTAGTACTAGTCTTGCTAGTCATTCCATCCACCTGCAAAAAACTGCTTTTAACTGAACAAAACTATGGAACTAAACCTGCTCACAACTTCAATATTCATGTGAACATACATTTCAAAAGCTACAAGGTTAAAATGTGATATTTCAATCGTAAAATAGTGAGAATTAAATAGCCACTTTTATGCATGGATCCTTTAATATGACCCTTTTAGCAAAACCAGACACCTTTTCCTGTCAATCTCCTGAAGTACCCTTTCTCTCTCCTGCTATATTTTGGTGAAAGAATACTTCATGTCATCTCCATTACTTTCATGTTTAATGGCATTGCAATGAAAGAAATGACACCTTGCAGAATTAGGACCCAGAGTAGCATCCCTCGGAGGCTGAGTTTCAGATCATTATTTCTGCTGACACTGTGCAGCTGTTGCAGAGGGGGTTTTTTCTAGGAGCAACTTCGGGTGTTTTTTCATCTTTTTTTTCTTTCTTTCTTTTTTTTTGCCACAGAAATCTTTAGCGGGAAGAGGAAGGCACGGCTTGTTGGATCAGTGATGTAACACCAGCTGACAGGTGGGTTTCAGGGAACTCTCTGGGGCCATGGCCTCTTTAGTGGTTTTACCACTCTAAACTCAATTACAGTGGAGTTTCACGCTCCACAGCAAACTCCAGTCCTTTTTTGATAAAAACTCTACAAAGTAAATAAGTCATGATGATGATATGGGTCTACCATTTAATATTCATTGAAGTACATATGTTTGAAAATTGGAAGCAGAGTTTAATCCATTTTCATATTTATATCAACATGAAGCTTTAAAAAGGATATCTTTCCTTTTCTCAGAGAATCTTGACAATTTGTGGTCTGACAAGATAAATAAAGATGTAAAAAAATCACTTTGAATATAAAAAGACCCAAGGAGATTTAAAATGCAAATCTTAAAATATATATCCTGAATCTATTCACTTTCAAGGGGGAGCATGTCTTCCTTCTGTGGGATTTTCAGTTTGATTGAAATTATATAAAATACTTTAAAGGATCCATAATTATTGATGATATATCCATAATTTGATCACAGTCTATACCTTATTGTAAAGTGCACTGATAGTATAACAGGTAATATATTTTATAAAGGGACTTTCAGATTTATGAGCAATTTTTCCCTTATTTAGCTATATTAGCTTGATGTAACTTTTCTGCCTTTGATATATTTAAAGTCATAGCAATCATCAGAATTTGGTTGCACATAGGTATGACCATTAAGTCAAAACACACACGGTAGTCTCTATGAGAACCACACATAAAACTAGCAAAATAAACAACACATTGGTCTCAAAGAACTTAAAAATTATGATTTGCAGAACTCTATCTCATATAGCATTAAGTTTAATCATTATTTTGTAACATCAGACAGGTTTTACTGCCCACATTTACACACTTCTGAGAGAAATTAAAAGAAAGAGGTAGCAAACATTTCTTTGTCTTAAGTGTTTCATTTTAGATCACCGAAAGATAAATGAGGCTGGTGAAAAAAGAGTTAACCTAATGATGTCGTCTTTTATTTGACTGAATGTTTAAGCCTGGTGCTACGGCTGATGGCACCTTGTTTAATAATGCAGTGCATAGCTTCCTAAGGGGACAGGGCTTGATCTGAAAACTGAATATGGTGCACTCTAAATTCTCTTCCCTGAGGAAGGCTGACTAACTGATAAGTGCCATGAGCTAGCGCAGGGACTGATTCTGTCAAATCAAGCTCAAATGGAAGGCACAATGTAGACTCTTCTCAAGTCTTTGTGAAGTAATTTGAGCAGACATTTGTGACATTAGACAGTGCATCAACTATGGAATGCTGTAAAAGTTCACTGTCTTACTACAAGGTGGTCTTTAGATGACAGGATAAAGAAATCAGTGCAAATTTGTTAATGTAACAACTTGGAAAAGCATGCTAAAAATGTCACTCTATTGGGATATGTGATAAAATGTATAGGGAAGTGACTGCCAGTTGGGTTTCCTTGTGAATCCTTCATTAGAACTCATGTAGAAGGCATAAAAATAGGGAAAGGCAATAAATACAAAATTTGTATTAGGTGCTATCAGCTAAACTTCTGCTTTTCCTGAGCTAACGAATTCCAATTAACAACTAAAACAAGAAAATTCATTGTTCAGCTGTTTGTTTCTCACTTTGGGATTAGTCATTCAATTCAAACTTCCCATACTGAAGTCCTTGAACATCTTTTCTAAATGGGGACTGAAAAACAACAGTTTTTAAAGTCAGGAAGAAAATTGTACAGGTTAAGAAGGAGATAAAGCCTGTTAATCACACGTAAATAATATACTTGTATACAAGGAATAACTTTGAGAGAATCAGCAAGAAAGACTGGAAACCAGAGGAAATTCCTCAATAAATAGAATGGAAAATAGCAGGAAAAAAAGGATATTTCCACTAATAATTCATGTTTATCTAACCCTGTTTTTTTCTTCAAGTAAACAATGGTTTCTTTTCATAAGAAATGAGGAAAATCTCTGCCAGGTTTCCAGTGAAAAATCTGACAAAATGCTAGCTGTGACAATTGGAGATGAAATTAATAAAGGAAATCATCGTACATAAGGAACTGATCTAAGAGCACAGAATAATAAATAATGTTGAAAATAATCATTTCAAGTCTGAGAGAGTTATTAGTGGGTATATTCCAGGATAATTTTAAAAATAAACTTTGTCAAAAGTTCTGTGACCTTCACAGAAAAATGACGAGATGGGTTGACAGTGCTCAGCATATCCCAGAGAAAGACCTGATGACTGGAATAATAAAACTATGAAGAAATGTTTATCATACAACACAAGACTGTGCATTTGGAGACCAATAACAAAATCTATATTGTAAGCTGGGAATCCCTCAGCTGGATAAGGAGCAAGATTCTGGTGTAATGAGTGATGACAGAAGGAGTTGCAGATGACAATCTGATGACAGTGTGAGAAAGGCAAATGATACCAAACTGATTCCAGATTAGACTTTTATGTTGAAGATCTACTAATATCAATGTACAACACAGCTGGGAAGACCCTTTAGGTGACACCTTACAGTGAAGCTTTCAGGTCACCTAGTTCAGGAAAGAATTCCTCGAACTGAAATGATCCTGCAAGAAGATGCTATCTGATGGCATAATATGAGAAGAGAGTGATCTGTTGAGGCTGGCGATTTCTTTTAAGAAATATAAGAAATAAGAATTTTCATTTAACCACCATGACAGGCAAATGAATGACTGTCTGTAGGTGGGCCAAAGGGCTGCTAAAGGAAGCTCCTGTGGAGCTTCTGGAAAGCAACTTCTCATCTGAGTGATGAAAGCAAAAAGGCTGCTGCCCAGCACAGTGATTTTTGACAAGGTTAGGAAGAGAGTTACGAGATGTGCTATATGTGGTCATGTTTAGTGTGAAGACCTAGGAGGTCCTCTGCTTACATTATCTCAGGCTGTAAGAAGCTCTCTGACTCCATTTTTATCAGTACTCAAAGGTACAATTTAGGTCAGTGTCTGAGAAGTGTCCTCAGCCCAAAGTACTATCCAAGTAAATACATTAATAATCTTGTATTAATGGACCATGGGGAGAATTTTCAAAGGCATTTAGAGCCTGCAGAACTTTACAACCAGTGATGTTAATGACATTAAAAAAAAAAAAATTTGAAAGAGGGATCCTCAGCCACCTTGTTCTGCAGAGACAAAGTAAAGATCCAAGCATATTTCCAGTTCAGGTGACACTGATAACTATGAGGAGCAAACTCATGTTCAAGCTTTATATCTTGTAATTCTACATCCCTGGTGTGCAAAAATGTCTGGTTTTCACAGGATTTCTGTAGATTCACCAGGTAGTACGACCAGATTAGTCTGACTAATCTTTTGAAGGGAGTTGTCCTACAAAAACTTTAAATCATTATTTTCAGAATAAGTATTTATATTAAAATTGATCAAGTTTCCAATTGCACTCAAAGCGTTCCCATCAATGAGTCTTAAGAACAAATATTGAAACCCAACAGCCTTTAAAAAAACCCACCAAAACTCTTCTATCAAGTATTTCTGCAAACAGCTGAAAACAAATTTAGTTAAGTAACTTTACTATAGGGCTCAACTCTGTTGCTCAGCTTTTAATTTAATGCCTTCCCCTTCTTAGACTGCCAGCCCAGAGGAACTGAGTCCCATCCAACCAAAAAGGAGGATTAGAAAGTAATGGGGAAAAACCCAGAAGGATCTTTCTAGTTTAGAAGGAAAAAATGAGAAAATCGCAATACTCTCCAATCCAAGGAACAACAAGGGTAAAAAAATACATTTTGATTTTTCAGGGACTGAGGTGGTCTGTCTGTGAAGCAATATGAACCAGTTGTTATTCCACATCTTGAGGTTATAAAGCAGGATTCACTGATTTCAATGTTTCATGAGTAACATCTATCCTGCAAGCCCCACTAGCATTACAGCACTGTCTCAATATGGAAAGAAAGAATAGTCCTTAGAGACCTAATATTTAAGTTAGCAAGATTTCCTTCCCTGAAAAGCTGACAGAGCAACTAATTACATTGACACAGAGCTATTTTTAAGAACACTGATAGAGATGAGATTCAAATAAATCAGGACTGGTTGTACATAGACTCTTGCTTTCTATTTTCTTTAGCTCATTTACTTACTTACTTGTGTTAATTCCTTGAGATACAGCATATCAGTGCTAATGCTCAACTCAAAAGTAAATGCTCATTTTCAGGTAGAGCATTCTGACATACCTGCAGTAAGGAGCTCTAGAGTCCTGCAAAATAAAGTGTAAGTTACCCTGCTTCCTGTGTCAGGGTTTCCAAGGTAATTACATTTGGAAGTAGCTACATAGCAACTGGTATTAGCTAGGGTCCCATTTTGGAATCTGATGTGTGATCATTCTACTGCCAATTAATTTATTTAACTAACTTAGTAATAAATGGTGAAGTAGCTGAAATAAGGAGCATATTATAAATAATGAAACGACACAAATTACTAGATGATAAAATAAGTACATGATGGACAAGAATGATATATTTGTAAAGAACAGTTTCTCAAGTTTGAAATAATTTATGAATCATTATACATGTAATTTTCCTTTGTTGTTTTGCTGCAAAGGAGGTTGTGGATCACAGGAAGAATTCTAAAGAAGTAAGTCTATAAATACTAAGTGATGCTATATATGAGAAACCTGAAGTTTTCTACAATAAGGACATAAGGCAGGGTACCTTTTATAAATAGTGTCAATTGTACACTGATATGTAACTATGCCACATATACTTTCACTAAGGGAGGCCTTCAGGCCTGACTAATGTTGATATCCATTCTGACATTTTCTGTAGCTCGTCCTCAGATCTTTCAGTACAAAGAATTGCAGAGGCTTTGTAGAACTGTCAATAAACTCCATCAAGAATTTCTTCCATAGCTGATTGAAGCAAAAGCCAAAAAACTCAAGACAGCTAGTATAATCAACTTATAACAATCCTGTTTAAAACCAAAGGAACTCTACATTATTGTAAAGATCCATCAGTTTTGATTACCTTTCTCATATCCGTGGAGCAGAGATCAAATACTGGATGCACCTCTGGGCTACAGTCATAATGGTGTCTAGTGTGTGAATAATAAGCTTACTGAGTACTGCAAGTCTGAAAAATCTTTTTAAGATGTCATGCAATATCTCTCCCTTAGTTTTTTAAGACTTCCTGTTGCACTAGTAAGACTGAATATCTGCAAAAATGGAGAGAATTTTTCTATACCTTTCTGTTTGTAATACTATGTTGGAATACTACAGTATAATACTATAAGAATATTGACATTTTAAAATATTTCTCTGCCCATTTAAGACAAATGTTTTTAAATGCATATCTAGAAAATCTGGAATGGGTTTATCATCAAAACATAAAATGTTCACAATTTATTTTAGAAAGTCATTTAAAAGTCACGTTCACACACAATTGTACATTAATCACAAATTAGAAGGGTCACAATATTTAATGCACTGCCTTATGCAAAAGGTCTGATGATGTTCACAACAGACCTTTCCAGCTAATCTAAAGTGATTCTCTTTAAAAACATGAACATCCTCCTAGATTACCACTCATTTTCCTAGGACAAACAGTGCAGAAGTGATGACAGCATCATAAAACTTTTTCCTTACACTTTCCCCAATTTGATAATGTATTGTTTGATAATGTAGTGTCATTTTCTTTCACTGACAGAAAATGGAAGCATCCCAAAGTAAGGCCAGTGGCTACCTTTGAGGCATTTTGCTTTAATATCTCTATGCCTCAGTTTTCCTATTTTAAAAAAATGTTCACAATATTCATTCACACCAGCAGGGTGTTGTAAAGTTAAATTTATTATTGCTTGTAAGATGCTTTTAGAGCATCCAACTGGAAGAATGATAGATATGCAAAACAGAACCTCTTGTAGCTATTATTCTCAGACAATTTCTGTTGAATTTATATAAAAGGAATACTGACTATTCTCAGACAATTATTCTCAAACAATTTATGTTGAATTTCTATAAAATGGAATGCTATTTTTTGAACAATATAATGAAAACTTGGCCATTAATCATGAAAATATGTTTTTGCAAATAAACAGTAATAAATTAAATTGAAAATACATCAGATCACTCAGCCTGATAAGATAATCTGTTAGGATGCAGAAGCACTGGAGATCTACGTCCTATGGACATGTGCTAAATGAACACAAGGCCACAGTCATCCTTGTCTCTTCTTGTCAGTAGAACACGTACAAAGCTTTCTGTGTTTGCTTTTGATGTGCAACTTTCAGGTAAGGAAAAATACAAGACATGGCTTACTAGCTTTTGCTTCTGGTACTTGTCTGTGAATCCTCTCAAATTCACAGTTTTAAAGAAGCATCTTAATACAGTTTTCAGAGCATGAGGAGAGCCTAACTTGCTTATTCCAGCATGTCCAAATCAAATAAAAGCAGGCAAGATGTGCTCTGGTATACAGGACTGAAAGTCAAAGCAGCACAAGTCTGAGCTTAGCACTGGAATCTCATTTACAACTTCAGTCGCAAAACTTTGGATTTTCATTCCCATGACCATCAATTTACTGCTGCAGTTCCCATAGGACAGCTTGACCTCTTTCCACACAAAAAAGAATCCATCCCTCTGCTCAGATATTGTCACTGAAGTTACTGTGAATTAGCCAACACCTGAGTTCTGCTTTTTAATCGCTCTCATCATCCATCCTTACCACTTCCAGTTCTGCACAGGCCCATAATGACTACAATTTAATCAAAATCAAAATTTATATTGAAGTTTTCAGTTCCTTGTAGGCCAGTGAATAAACAGGTCAGACCAGTATACAATATAAAATATTATCAACATTCAAAGTAACACATGAGTTTCTGTAAGGTCTTACCTGGACCAGAGCTACTTGCTACATTAACACATGAACCCAAGGAAGTGGCCAGAATGAACACACACATTTCCAATATTATGAATAAAAGTCAGTGAGACAAAGGAAGACATGTTACTCAGGACCAGAATAAGGAGTTGTGCCATTTTCAAGAAATCTGAGTTTAGAAACATGTGAAAAGCCTTAAAATTATCCATAAATGTAATATTTAATGTAAAACTAAATAGGAGAACTGAACAGGGATTTTTTTTTTTTACTGATACACCACCATCTCACTATCTGCATCTCTGAAGATCTGCACTGTCGTTGTCCAAACCACAACCCTTTTGGGACTCTTCACATATATAGGAGCCAGGAATTCAGTTCTGTAAAGCACCAAATCCGCTGAGAAGGAGTAATTATAACGTGATCCAGGATTATCCCTTCCATTCAAGCTCTCACACTAAGCCCTCACCCGGCTGGGTACAAGGTGGCAGAGATGTGGGTGGGCACACGTGTGCAGGTGACTCTTCCCACTCCCTCCTAACAGACCTGTGCCTGGTGCAGGTGGCAGGAATGGGCAGGAGCCCACCCATGCCAGAGAGACCCATTCTGCTTGCAGCTGAGAGAATAATCCCCTGCAGAGTTCTTTCTTAATTTAAAGATGTTAAGGGGAAAACAAATAATGAATCAGAAGAAAACTAAGAGAAACTGCATTACTTTATCCCCAATTATTTTATATATTTACACGGTGGGGACAGGCAATGCAGGCTGTGAAACCTTGTGATCTGACCCCAGGCAGTTTGGCTTGGCACTACAGCACTTCATTTTCCCCAGGACCAAATGAAATGCCTAAAAATGGCAAGGCTTGCCAAAACATTTATGTTTTTAGCTTCGCTCGGTTGTCTTCACATTCAGACCTCTTTTTTTCTTCTGCCCTATCCCTCTGATTAGATTACATTCCTCTTAGTTGTGGGAGCAGGGATTACGCCTGAGCTGGGAACTGGAGGGAATACAGTAAAGCAGTCTAAAAGGGAAGGGGGAATATTTCTGACATTCCTCCCAGTGAAAGCAAGCAGCAATTGACCAAACACGCTGTACATCCACACTCGGCACTTACACACTGGGTGAAAGGGTCAGCGCTTGATCTCCGTGTTGCCTTATTGCATTTCCCGCAAGGCATTACCTTTGTTGACAGGTTCCATCCTTCTCATCAATGAGGACTGTCATCTGGTCCCTCAGGCTATGCTCTTGACTGCTTCAATTGAT